>NC_086284.1:217411649-217747161 GCF_963924245.1 Chroicocephalus ridibundus | reverse complement strand
TGTAGGGATAATCTTCAGGGATCAGACATTATCGCAAGAAACTTTGGAGAACATAGGTACAATCCAGCCATTAATCTTACCATTGCCAATCCCAAGTGCAAAAAGGAAACAGTTCAGGATTTGAAAAGCAGTGACACCTGGGGTCCTTCTACAGCCCTCTGCGTTCGCACCCTTGAGGGCTCACGTGTCCTAGCTTTGCTCCTTAGCGACAACCGCAAGGCGTTCGCTTTTTAGCATAACAATCCTTTCACTGGTTCGAGACACCACTAGACACCGTGAGGCTGGCAGTAAAACCACAAACGCTGGCAGAGCGGCACTACTGCCTTCCGCCAATCCTCTGCAAACTGTGAGCCTGGTATTTTTTTAATTTTTCTTTCCCCCCCCCCATACTTTTACACCTGGGGAGCCGTGATTCCTGCGGATTTCCTTCTGGCTGCCGCGCAGGCGAGAGCCAAGTCTCATCTGTATGCAACATAGAGGACTCGCTTCATGCGACAGCAGTGAAAGACAGATGCACAGCCCCGGTTCTCATCAGCTGAGGACAGGGAGTCGGGAACAGCAAAGCTCTGTGAGATGTGAATCAACAGTGTAAAATAAAATAATGATGAAAAATCTAATTAAAGTTAGTCATTGGGAGGACATGCAGTGCACCAAGGCACCCTCTTTGGATGTGGTTTCCCCAGTTATATACGGAGGATAGTTCCAACCCATCTTGTGGAGGAGCGGTAAAAATCCCAAAGCTTTCCCATTGGCACTGTGCAGGGATTGCAAAGTTACAGCAAATGAAGAAGATGCTTCTCCTTTGGCAGCATGACTCCTTGACCTGCCTTTTCCCTGCACCACCAGACTCATCAGCAAAGAAAATAGTTTACACTTTTGTCCTGAGACACCAAATCCATCGGAGAGTCATGATTTTTTTTCTCCCTCATCCATCTGTCGGCTTGTGCACCATGGAAAAAAAAGGAATTTCCCAAAGAATCACTCAGACCGGATCAAGCGTCAAAACATCATCAACATCAAAACTCATTCAGAGATGAAAGGACCAAGGAAAGTGCACAGCCAGTGCATTCCTGCTATCTCTAAAATACCCAGCTCACATGGTGACCCCATCTGAATCCTTCCCTGGCACAAAGGTCTCAACCACCGATTATTTTTGGAAAATTCTGAACGGGGCATAACTGTGGTGATGCCCATCAGATCGCAAATTAACGTCTCCTTTTCAAGTAACAAAGCCTTGCTGAAATTTTTTCTTACCTAAAGTCCTGATACCTGCTGTAACTCAGAGACAGGCGAAAAAATATGCTAAAAACCTACAGATAGCCCGAAAAACTTGAATTGAGAGCTCAGGCCTTTCAAAGCTTGGCTGTGTTTGGGTATGATTCAAGTCGAGTGCGAACAGCCTGGATGTCAAAGAGGAGGACACGGCTGGTAGGTGACTCTGCAGACCTGAAGCTCTGGGTCTGATTCAGACTCTGGTTGCTCCATCAGTTAATGTGGATGTGCACAGATGTAAAGGTGGCCATAACTAGCCCCATGGTTGAAGGTCTGCGATGCTGGTGTCTTACATACAGCAAGGATGTGAGAAATTGTTCTCATTAGTGAGCGGTTGTAAGACTATAGAAATAAAAAATATATATCTGCACAGAACTTCCTACCCGCGAGGCCCTAAAAGTGCCAGACAAATGGTTCAGTTTCCTTCTAGATCTAGTTTTGGACGGCTGTAAATCATCTTGAGTAACATTTAATCTTCATTTCAGTCAAAACACCCCTGATCGGGCCACGAGTTTTGATGCAATCTGATTGAAGTGTGCCCATGAAATGATATGAAACATAAACACTAGGGATGGCAAAAATCATCTGAACATGCCTAGTCATCCATTTACATCTGAAAACATCCCTGGAGATAATGTCTGATTTTGTTCCATAAATGAGGAATGATGAGGAAGAGAATATTGGCCAATAGCTGCCATTTTTGCAAACACCGTCAGTGGCGTTAACATTTGTTCCCGTTTATTTCACAGAAGTGTTTGTTTTTTTCAGACCTCACACAGCAGATCACTCTATTAACTCTCTCTCTGCTTTTTTTTTTTCTTGCTGATATTCTTGTTACAGCTCCAAAATGCAACAAGTTTTTCCAATGGATGAAATGGCCTCGTCCAAAAGACGTTGAAGACAACAGAAGCCTCTGCTTTGGGATCTCCAGTAGATTTTGAGGTCATGCTGGTAGGAAAGGGATTGATGTCAGTATTCAACATGTAATTAATATTTATAATATTAATAATAACAGTAATAGTGTCAGATTATTGTTACAGCTCCTTCCTGGATTATTGCATATACCCAGATGTGCTCCTAGATAATCCATGCAATCTTCTCTCAATGCCTGCTACGATTGCCACCCTGTTCTTTCCTCCAGCTATCTGCTTATTTGTTTTCCCTGCTGAATATGTCATACATTTTGGGATATACTTGCATTGCAAGCAAGAGATGGTATTGCAACTGGTGTGGGAACACCAGAGCTAGACTTCCACTAGCTTTCTTGGTGTAGCATCACTGTCCTGCGCCTGATGCAAGGAATGGAAAGGGACCCTGTGTAAATTGGTACCAGTTTATGCCTGGACAACTTAGGAGGTGTCATGATGTCCAAGCAAGTGCACAAAGAAACCTTGATAAGTGACCCATGGTCTATCCCTTGCTTACAATACCATCTAACAGCAGGACAACATACCCCTTGGCTCTCTCAGATGAGGTGGGTATGTAGCATATGGATGAGAAACATCTAGCACAACGGTGTTGTGGACTTGATGGTGTACCTACCTACAACCCTGCCCACAAGCCATAAAAATAAATAACAAATGCATATTTGTCCAGTGTTCTACAAAGCCATAGATACACGTTTTCTGTATCAAAGATCTTTAAATCAAAACCCTGAGGCTTCTCAGAGGAACACTGGAGAAATGGGGCAAGTGCATGCTGTAGGACCAGAGGGCATCACAGAAACTACTCAGTAAAAGAACAAGGAAGGAAGGATTTGAGGAGAGCTGAGCTCAGAGGAAAGACAGAAAGATGGAAAAATCCTCTTTACTAAAATCACAAAGTAGTGCTTTTTACGTATTTTGAAACATACTTTTGCATGAGTCAAAATGAAGTTTCTTTGATAGGCTTATTTCTTTGTCTTTATGAACATCCTGGATCCAATTCTTATTTGTACAAAGGTCTCATAACATCATTCACCCTGAACAAAGCAGTTTATGGTGTGTTCACCTTCCCTTAAAGTACCCCCAAAAAGGCTTTCATGTAAGAACAGAGACAATCTCTCCAGTTTCCCCACATTTTTAATTTCCCCTTTTACTCTCTAAAACCTCTCCAAGTTAATTCCTTGGGAAGAAAAATAAGGAAAAGGACTATTTTAATGGAACACTAAATTATGACTTAAACCCACAAGAGCCAGAAAATGCAGAGTTAAAGCTCCCAAATCCCAATGTTATATTCTCAAGTAATGAAAGGCCCTGTGTCCTAGCATAATGATTTGGAGAAGGGGTCAAAATTACAGTGGTCCAGGGAGCTTTAACTCTTCAGCCTTGAATCACAACCTGATCCTGCAGCTAATGCACTTCTCCCCTGTTTTCCAATGCATTTGAAGGATTATAAAGAGAAAATGATCCCATTCTCTAATATTCTAAATATATTTTATGTGCTAAATACTACTCTGTTTAATACCACACTCTTTGCTAATATCATACATTAGGTTTAATGGTCTAATTTGTGAAAAAATATCCCAGAAAAACACTTTCAGTGGGCCTTCTCCATCCCTCTGAAACTGATATAAATAGGTATATGAAGAACAGGAGAGGGAGACAGACTTTAATGGAGGCGGTGGAAGGTCATTCTTGAACCATAGAATCATAGAATCTTCATGGTTGGAAGGGACCTTTGAGATCATTGAGTCCAATGTCTGACTGCTTCCAGAAGCTTAGAGAAATTAGATTTTAAAAGGAAAAAGAGATGGATGGGGAGAGACTGGGCATAAACTGGGAGCAGGAAGAACAGACTGTATGCCTATGGGTATTTCAGTCTGTAAGATGTTTAAGGTGTCTTTTGGGGTGGTATGACATCCTTCCTCCTATCATCTGGTGCAGATTTTTTCCTTCCTTCTTCTAAGATGAGCATCCATCAGATCAAACCCACTTTAGGCTTTTACTTCTGCCATTTCCCGGAATCCCATCAAGGCTTGGAAAGCTCCAGTGATTCCCTGCAGACGCTGTGGGATGTTGTTCAGGAATGACGGCCTTAGGTGAGATGCAGGAACCAGCAACACTTGCTGGTCGTTAGGGCTGAACAGTATTTATATGAAGGATTTTCATGTAAGTCATAGAGGGTTTGAGCTGCTGGATGAAATCCTTGCTCTGGAGAAGACAGTGGAGGTTCTACCTGTCACTTTAGTGGGACCAGTTCCCTTCCATCCCTGTCTGCACATACACACTCACACATGCACCACCCTTTCCTTAGGTCTATTTCTAAACCTGCAGCTGATCCCATGTAGCCTGAGATGCGTTATGTCTCTGCTGCCCTTGTCTTTCTCTCCATGCGTGAAACAGAGCAAACATTATTCTTCCATCTTCCCTGATGTGCTTTGAGATCCACTCCAACATCAAACTGATGGTCCCGTTTTCAGAGAGGTTCTGACTTGTGTGGCCTCTGGAGATTTTGGATGTTGGATCCCATTGAGCTGAGCTCCCAAAGACCCCAAAACTCTTGAGGTTTCCCTTTAGTCCCAATGAAGTATCACTTGTAACTAGGTCCCTGTTCATGTGCATTTCACTGCACATGTGTAAAATAAAATGTGTAAACAATGTTTCCCACTGAGATTCCTGAATTTGTGACCCCATGCCATTGGTGGCATTGCAGTGTTACTTTGCACTTTCTGGTCCATGACTGCAATAACTGCTGCGATGAGCTGCTTGTGATCCTGATACTTTAGATGCTGGACTGACCCAAGGGATGTCTAGCTTCTTGGTGGACATAGACCTTGTTGCCTGTATTGCACAAGGGGAAGTGCAGGACATACTGCATGGTCAGGAGCTGGAGGAAACACACATCTCATGTCTGTCAGATGAAGGCTGAAGGCAACGATGACATTGGTGGGGACATTGCTGGCTGTGGTGGGTCCTCCCACTGCAGGACCAGTAGAACAACCCTTGTGAAGATGGAGAAACATAGGTTGGAGGGATGCTGGGTGTGGGGAAACCCACACTGCTTCTTCCACAAATCACAGGTGTGCTGGGCCTCAGCTTTCTCATCAAAGTAAAGGAGGATGAAAATACCAATTATCTGCCAGTCTCTGGGAGACACGCTACCATTAAATAGGCCTGCACGGGCTGGGGGTGAAGTTTTCTGTCTTTCCTTTTAATGGAAAAAGTGCAAGAATGCTGATATTAGGGACATGGTTTAGTGGTGGACATGGCAGTGTCAGGTTAACAGTTGGACCAAATGACCCTAAGGGTCTTTTCCAACTTAAATTATTCTATAATTCTACGATTCTATACCTGTTTTGGGAAGGCCCTTCTAGGCGAAGCTACCTGTTCAGGGATAAATGGTTTTGGAGTGGTGCTGATCGGGGACACCAGAAAGGCACAGCAATAACCTGCAGTGTTCCTAGGGCAAGGAGGGAAAAGGCACTGAATAAATGCAAAGAGCAGAAGGACATGGGGCAGTATCACACTGTAAGCAGACTGTCGCCTCCCAGATAAAAGCTTTTCCTCTCCATCTTGACCCACAAAGCAGGTGTGACTTATTGATTTAGGCCAGTCTACATCTGTCCACGAAAAGAATCTCAGAATGGACAATACATACATATAGTCTTCGGAGTCGATAGAAGCCTTTTGACCTATCAATATCCGTGAAATCAGAATTAACCTGTGTGGGCTGCTCATTTAAAACCTTTGACCAATCCCATGCAGCACTATAGTAGCCGTTTTGACCTTCGGCCAAGCACAATCTTACATGCTGCTTCTGCATCCCACTGTGACACTTGTTGACTGGCCCCATGATGTGAAAATATCCGTGTGCCTGCCTCTCTCCCCTGTAAGAAAAGAGCTCGAATTACAGTACTGAGAAGGCAATGATCTTCATGAATTAATCCACCAACACATCACACAAATTTAGCCGTGTCCATAAAATTGGATTTCCTGGTAGCCGGGGGGATTTGCGCTGTGCTCAGCCCTGACTCAGGTATTACAGGCGTTCAGCTGTGCAAACAGCAGAGATGACGGCTCGCAGCTGCCTGCAGAAAAACCTCAAAGAAGCCTGAAGTGCTGTGTACTGGTTAGTGACGCCGTCCAGGCTTGCAGCAAGGGAAAGGGCCAAAAAGCACAGCAAATACCCGTTGGAGGGAAGTTTGCATCTTCCTGACCTGTTTTGACTCACTAAAGAACAGTAACAGGGTTAACGCTCCCTTCCACTTCTTTATGATATTCAAAAATAATCCGAGAAGGTCTTTTTCACCTTTTTTCCTTTTTTTTTTTTTTCCCCCTGCCTGCTTTTTATCTTAGAAATAGTAAAACCATTAACAAGCAGCAATGTGAAGACAGGTGCACTGGAGGGTTTCTTGCCCTTCATCAAGAGACATGAATAAGTCGGTAACAAAACTCCTTCCTCCTACCTTGTTCTTGAGCATTCAAGCCCAAGTGGAGCTAAAAAATGAAACAAATGCCAACTGGAAGATGAATTATAATTCCTGTCTCTTTCTCAGGTATTCAGTGTCCATCTCGTGACATCCTGGCCCTTCTAGCTACAGATTTGTCAGATGGTTTTCTTTTTTTAAAAAAAATAAATAGTGTAAGTACTTCCCGGGAACAGTGTTTCTATAGTGCTATCCATCTTACCAGCACTTTGCAGCCATTAACTAATTGAGTTTCTAAATAATGCCGTGAGGAGGGGAAGCTGCCTGTGTTTGTACAGACGGGCAAACGGAGGCGTGTGGGGAGGAGGCTGCATTGGCCACTCCTGACCATACCTACCTGTGGGATTCAGCAGGCTACCATAACGGTGTCTCTGGGAGAACTGGTGGCTGAAGTCCCTTGACAGTCTATGTCCTGGTTTGATGTATAACAGAACCAACTTTCTCTTCAGTAATTTTACTTCTTAGCTAGGCCTCTTGTAACTCTCTGAAATTAACAGCATGTTGGGCCAAAAACGTTCATTCTTAGAGTGATAAGATCAATGTTTACAGTTTGTGCCAAGGAATGGTACGCAGTGAGGCTCCTGCTTATACTTATTGCTATAACAACCAAGGTTGGCTCATTTCGTTATTTGCCCCGTTGGAGGGTCGTAAGTGGAAAAGCGTAGGGGGGGTCCCACTTGCAGGGAGGACTGGACAGAACAGGTGACCCAAAATTGACCAACAGGGGTATTCCATCCCATCTGCCCCATGCTCAGTCTAAAAGCTGAGGGATCAAAGGGTCAACTCTCTTCCTTCAATGACCAATGTCCGAGGAGGACCCTGTCTGTTCATCTGCCTTTGATCCCGATCCGTGTGTTCCTGACTCCAGATCTGGAACCCAGTTCCCACCCATCGCTGAGTCCAGCCTGGGACTTCCCCAGTGCCTGCCGGTGACGTCATCCTGGGAGCTTAATACGGTCTTGTATATGCTGTATCTATTTAATTATTTCCTTTTTATTTTATTATTAATATTTAATTGAAGCAGTTTGGTTTCTTCTAAAGTCGTGAATCCCTTTATCTCTTCTCCTCCTCCCCATGTGCGAGAGGTGGGGGGAGAGCATCTGTCGCCAGCCATTGGCCAATTTGGCCAAAACCACCACAGTCTACTGAAGGATTTGTCTTTCTTTCAAGCAGGAATTTATATTTGACTCAAATTCAGAGTTAGAAGAGGTGAATCCAGCTTCAAGTGGTTTGCTGCAAAGCAAGTTGCTGTTGGAGGCTGTAGCAAAGCCAGGAGCATGGGCATTGCAAAGATAGTTTCCTTGCAAACCTTGCTCAGTTTGTGGCTCAGAGCCAGAAATGACATCCTGAAGCATAAAGCAACGCAACGACTTTAAAGAAGAGATGGCTGAGAGTAGACGTCTGTAGAACCATAAGTGCCACTGAGGAATGAAGAGGCAAAGCTCATTCGCCACCTCTTCTGACACAAGAACAAGGAGGCATCAACCCTGCCAGGCAGACAGCACTTTGCAGAAAGCAAGCTGAAAACAAACACAAGGACATCCTTCAGGCAGCAAGTTGTTCTGCCGGCTACCTTCTTACGGCAGACATCTGCACAGGTTCAAAAAGCTAGTGGACAAATTCCTGAAAGAAAAACAACAATTCTGAGTGCCTCTTAAATGTAGAGGTCCCTTTCCCAGGCATCCACAGTGGGGCCCTGATGGATAGGACATTGTAATGATAATTCTGGGCTTTAGGCAGTGATGAATGTTGGGTAACATCTCCATCCATCCCTCCATCCATCCCTCCATCCATCCATCCATCCATCCATCCATCCATCCATCCAGGACTTCTTCTGCTTTCAGACTGCATCTGAGGCTGGTCACCAGTTCTCAAACCCACTATGAGACCCTCTAATGGCACCAGGGGACATGTCTGAGCTGCACGCCTCCAGCACAAAGACTCCCTGCAGAATCATAGGATCATAGAGTGTTTTGGGCCAGAAGGGACCTTAAAGATCATCTAGTTCAATCCCCTAGAACACCTCCCACTAGACCAAGTTGCTCCAAGCCCCGTCCAACCTGGCCTTGAACCCCTCCAGGGATGGGGCAGCCACAGCTTCTCTGGGAAACCTGGGCCAGGGTTTCACCACCCTCACAGTAAAGAATTTCTTCCTAATATCTCATCTAAATCTCCCCTCTTTCGGTTTAAGAGATGTTCTGCTGGCTACCAGACAGGGAAAGGACTGGTCTGCAGACTCCTGATCCGGCAGGGACGGGTTAACCTCTAAGGCAGGCTGTGGGAATACACATGTGAGGAAAGACTGCAAAAAACACTTCCCAAAATGCACCTGCTATGTGACTAAATTAAGCTGCAATGGCCTGGCAGCTTTTGCAGCCACTAAACTTGCTTGTTATTTAGGTTTAATAGCAGAGGCAGAGCTGGGTATCAAACCACAGAGAATGGATTTGGGCTCGGTCCCATCCAAGAAGCACTGAGTGTGACGATCTGCCGGTGAGCCAAGCTTTTAGACTTCAACGCGGTAACTGGAGAGACCTGTCGTGACAGGGGAGCAGAGACAGCAGAATGGGAGCCACCTCTGCCACCCAGATGCAGACTGAGCACCCCTCAAAATGCCTCACTGATGCAAAGGCAGGAATATACCAGGATTTCTCTCTTTGGAATGAGCCAGGATTTCTCTCTATTGCTATTGCAGACTGTACATTAGCGAACACAAATCACACCCTGCCAAACTTCAGGCACTGTCTTTATTTCCCAACACACGGTTTTATGCAGTGTCAGGCACCGGTTTCGCAAATGCATTAAGGCTGCTTCAGCATCTACCCTGCGTTAATGGCTTCTGTGTCCCTTATTCACACTCCCCCATCATGATGCTGGCGGCTCTTGAGCTCCAGTTGCTGCATTTTGCTGTCACGTCCCTGCAGCTCCTGCAAAGCCACCGAGAGACGCAGCAGGGCAACATGGCCCGTGGGCACGTGTGTTTGCTCTGCTCTCTCTCCTCCCTTCTTGTCTTTGCAGCCTCTTGCCAGAAGGCAGCCTGCATCGTGTGACCGAGATGGGAGGAGTGAGGAGAAGGATGCAGCCCCAAAGTGCTCCTCGTTTGGTTTTTTTTTGAGTTTGTTTCATTTCGGTTTGTTAGTTTGTTTTTTATTGAAAGTATTTCTAAAGACCCTATTCCTTGGGTAATTACTCTGCAACCTGTTAATTCCTACTGCAGATTCCCTTCGTTTCTTCCTGGGTACCTGGACATCAGAAATGACTAGAGGAGTACAACAACCCTCTAAGGAGATGAAGTTGTGCCTTTTATGCTCCATTTCCATAGGAGCAAACCCCAGATGGTTCATTTTTCTTCTGAGTTCACATCAGGTGGTGTCTTTTTCAGCAGGTCTGAGTCGCACCCCTTGGCCCAACACCCTTCCTTCTGCCATCATCGGATATGTCCCGGTGCAGGAGGAGACAGGAGGAGTGATGGGCTGTGATTGCAGCTCGCGATGACACCAGGAACGGGTCTCAGAGCAGAGCAGGGAGCTGGTTCATTCCAGCCTTCCCTTTGAAATTCTATTTGGGGTGAAACTGCAGGTTTTGCAAAGCTGAAACTGCCAGGGATAATTTTTACTTTTAATCTTGCCTGCATTTCACTTTGTACCATCACATTAGGCATTGCCAGGATGAGGGCTGCTGTCGTGTGCCGAGGGAATGTCTCCCAGGGTTGGCAGGGGGGAAGGATGCTTCAAATCTCCTTTCTCTGAGTTGGACCCTTGGCTCCACGGCACATCCAGTGGCACGGTGACCTCCCAACTGCCCAAGCTGCTGGGGACACGGCAGGAGCTGCCTGACTACAAAGTGCCATCCCTGAGCAGAGCTGAAAACGGGGCTGCAGAATATACTCTTAGCCATGCACGCCTCCAGCTATTTCAGGCTTTGAAGGAAAAGACCAAGGCTCTGACCCGACTAAAGAGATGGAGCATTACACGAAATAAATAATAATAATAGCAGAGTTATTCCTCTGTGACACGTGCCCTTTTGTATCTGATTAACGCTTCCCCAGGACACACAGCCCGGGGAAGCTGCGTGTGAGGTTGCACACCCCTCCCCGGGCTCTCGGAGCAGGCAATCCACTCCAGCATCGCTCTCACCGTTACCATGATACTGTTATTGTTGCCTGCTTCTTCCCTCTCTGTCCCCATTGACTTTAGGCAGATTAGAGCAGAGAGATGATGGATGGCTGGATTAGATGCTGCACACCTACTTCAGGTTTATAAAGCAATATTTTTCTGTCCTGTTTGGATGCATCTCTCCCATTTTGAGCTCAAAGCAGAGAATCACAGGGAGCTATTGTTGCAGGGCAGCGACTGTGGTTTACACGTACGTGCAGCATGAATCCATTCACGGCATTTTATAAAAAGAAAAAGTAAGCTGACAAATATAATCAATTACAGCAAGCCAGCTGCAAGGTGAAATGGAATAACCATGTGTTTCGCCATTCAAGGTTCAGTGAAGGTCCCAGGCAGGGAAAAAGGAAAGATTGCTGTTGGCCTTTAAGGAGAGCTACCTCTTCTCTGCTCAAAGGCTGAGTCCCGCATAATCCAATTTCACATCCTGCCTTTAAAATGTTATTGGATCTTCCTGGAACTGACAAATGTTGAAACTCCCAGAGGGGAAACAGAATGAACTAGCCAGAAGCCCAGGTCTCCAATCTGTATTTACAGGGCTGAAGTAACACAGGTGAGCCCTTGAGCAAAGCTTGCAATTAAAACTGTCCTCTCCAGGGCTGGAGGTGCTATTGAGGGGCTATATTGTGCTGCTGAGCTTCAAACAGAGCTCTTGGTTTCAGATTGAGGTCTTCAGGCATCATTTGCTGTACATGTGTCTCTCAGTGGCCAGAAGATCCCATATGGACACCACGCAGTGTGACTCTACCGCCCGCATGGTCTGCTTGTTGTTTGTACACCAGCAGCCTCTATAGACAAGCCTGGTGGTGGCCCATACACCCATGGGAGTGTGATGGACCTTATGGCAGTGTTTGGGTTTGTGTGGTTGTGCGTGGGGTCAATGGAATCACAGAATTGCATAATCACAGAATGGTAAGGGTTGGAAGGGACCTCTGGAGATAGTCTAGTCCAACCCCCTGCCAGAGCAGGGTCACCCAGAGCAGGTGGCACAGGAACGCCTCCAGGCAGGTTTGGAATGTCTCCAGAGACGGAGACTCCACCACCTCTCTGGGCAGCCTGTGCCAGGGCTCTGCCACCCTCACAGCAAAGAAGTTTTTCCTCAACTTGAGATGGAATTTCCCATGTTCCAGTTTGTGCCCGTTGCCTCTTGTCCTGTCACGGGGCACCACTGTGAGAAGAGTCTGGCCCCAGCCTCTTGACACGCACCTTTTAGGTATTGATGAGCATTGATGAGATCCCCCCTCAGTCTTCTCCAGGCTAAACAGCCCCAGGGCTCTCAGCCTTTCCTCATCAGGGACGTGCTCCAGTCCCCTGGCCATCTTCATAGCCCTCCACTGGACTCTCTCCAGTAGTTCTCTGTCCTTCTTGAACTGGGGGGCCCAGAATGCGTTTGCTGCAGCTGGAACAGCAGCACTGTCTGAAAGCAGCCAAGCCCTGAGGTCCGGTTTGGATCACCAGGTGTTTTCAACAGATGTAGCAGCCATGCTCTCCCTCCCTAGCACAGTTGCCTCACTGACCTTCTCCTTTGCCTTCCTCCTGCTTCTCCAGTCACTGCTGGAGAAGGCACATCCTTGGGGCAAAACCAGTGTGGATGCCGAAGATTACAAGGTGGTGGAGTCCTGACATGATGCTGATGGTGGGTTCCTAGATTTGGTGGTTCACCCAAGCATCCAAGGGGTCCTGAGGTGGTTCTGGGCCTCCCTTTCTCGCATAGGACTTTATTGGACTTACGTGGAAATGTTATGGCTTAATGTTGGTAAGAGTGTCCATAAATTGCATTCAGGGATCCTCCTCCCACACCACTAAGACTTTGGGGGTGTCTCACAATGTTACTTCCAGGGCACGACCTGGGTGATATGCAGAAAGATGGAAGATCATATATAGAGTACAAATAATTGAGGGCTATGTTTAAACACAGAGCAATGATTTCTATCACCCGTGCATCTGCTGAAGAAACCATTGCCACAGAAGGAGGAAGACAGTTGGGTGACACACCATAGTCACTTCTTTCCACTGTCCTCTTGCTCAGTGTAGGAGCTGAGCTGGTGACCACAATCCCCACTGGAGCTGGGTCTACATCATACTGGGGCATAAGAGCCCGGGGGGAAAACACAAAATAAGAAGTCGTCATCAACTGGCACATAAGATTCTATATTTTGGGGGACCAGTTTTGCACAGGAGGCATCAGCTATGCTGGAGCTTTAGAAAACTCTTGGTCGGGGCCGACTCTGCAGGCAAGCAGCTGTGCCTTGCAGTGCCGCACCGTGCCCACCCTTCAGTCCAGTGTGAGTTACGGCACCTATAAACTGCTTGTTTTATTGCTGAAACTAATGAGCTCTGGGCGCTCTAGGTAGAGCCTCGTAATTACACGGCTTCTTGGGATGCTGATTTAGGGGTTGCATGGAGTCTCTCCTCTCCCCAGCCACTGCCTTAGCACCTTGGGTGACGAAGGCTGACCAAACCACCCAGGTGGGCTGTCAGTACCCTCACATCTCACCAATCTCTCCCCTCCACCCAAAAATAAAAAATCCCAAGTGACCAGAAAGACCTATCTGAACCTTCAGAGACATTCTAGGAGCCTTCTGGAGGGACTGGTCCTTCCAGCGCTGCTCCCGCAGCAAAGAGAGGAGAGGGGATGGATATTTCGGAATTCCCAGCTGTTGTAGCAGCAGGATTTTGCTGGGGAGCACTTATTTGAAAATCTTACAGTGACTGCTTTTACAAATATAGGCCTAGGATTTCCAGGGAAGGAGCTGTATTAGGAAAGATCTGGCACACCCTAAATAATAATCATTATTAGTAGTATAATTATATTAATTACTGTAATTACAAGGAGGGCAAGACACTGCAGGAATCACAGATGAGCAGGGTGCTATACAGATGCCAGGCGTTACCGGGTTTTCCCTTCCTCTCTGCAGTCTAAAGGCAGCTGCGTTGCTTGCAAAGCAGCTCCAGAAACACACACACACACATGCACACACACACACACACACACACACGCTTCTTCTGTACGTGTGTGTCAAGATCAGAGTGTCAGGTAGAAAATGCTGCCAGAGCCTGGTAGGCAAAAATTGACAAGGCAATCCAGTGTTATCTGGAACTGCTCTCTCCAGAGAGGCTGAAAATCTTTGATAGGTTCACTCCAGGGGAAATAACTTCGGAGGATAAGAGGCATTGATGTGCGCCGAGCAAAAGGCAACCCGTGTGCATGCCGGCGCGGCAGCGGGTTGGAGCTGACATGCATTCTTTTCTTTCACTCTCTCTCATTTTTCCTCTGCTCCCTTTCCCTGTATTTTTTTTCCTTTTTTTTTTTTTTTTTAATTTTTTAATTATTTATTTATTTTTCAAAGCAGCCCCGGGTCTCCCAGAGATGGTGAGTGTTATAAAGACTCGAGTGGCGCCGGTGCCTCCACGGAGTGTGGGAAGCGAAGAGCAGGAGACGGAGGGAAGAAGGGGAGGGGGAATGTCAATAGGGAAATCTGAAAAGCAAACCTGGGGAATGACTGTGTGTGTAGTACGTGTGTGTGTGTACGTGCTGGTGGAGCCTCCAATGGAGCAGAGGAAATATTTTCAGAAATTTTCCATGTTTGAAAAGGAGGAAAAGGTGGAACCTCATTGGTAATGAAAATCTGCAGCAGCATTCTGGTCCTTTTGTAATTCAGTGGTCTCTCCTTGCATCTCCGGGAGTCAGGGGCTGTTCCTGGCACGGCACAGCCCATGCCACCCTGGGAGGGTTTGCAGCCTCTTTTGTAGAATAATCATAGAATCATCAGGTTGAAAAGGACCTTTCAGATCATTGAGTCCAACCATCAACCAAACACTGGCAAGTCCACCACTAAACCATGTCCCTCAGCACCACGTCTACACATCTTTTAAATACCTCCAGGGATAGGGACTCAAACCCTTCCCTGGGCAGCCTGTTCCAATGCTTAATAACCCTTTCTGTGAAGAAATGTTTCCTAAAATCCATCCTAAACCTCCCCTGGTGCAACTTGAGGCCATTTCCTCTTGTCCTATTGCCTGTTCCTTGGCAGAAGAGACCGACCCCCCCTGGCTACCCCCTCCTTTCAGGCAGTTGCAGAGAGCGAGAAGGTCTCCCCTCAGCCTCCTTCTCTCCAGGCTGAACACCGCCAGCTCCCTCAGCCGCTCCTCACAAGACTTGTGCTCCAGACCCCTCACCAGCTCCGTTGCCCTTCTCTGGACACGCTCCAGCACCTCAATGTCTTTCCTGTAGTGAGGGGCCCAAAACTGGACACAGCACTTGAGGTGGGGCCTCACCAGTGCCCAGTACAGGGGGACGATCACTGCCCTGGTCCTGCTGGCCACACTGTTCCTGATACAGGCCAGGATGTTGTTGGCCTTCTTGGCCACCTGGGCACGCTACTGGCTCATATTCAGCTGGCTGTTGACCAACTTTATGCTGTCCACCTTCTCTGCTGCTGCAAAACCAAAACCTGAGTGAGCACAGCTCCTCTAGCATACCCCACCCCAAATTCTGGTCACAAATTCTGATCCAGTGCATTAAAGCTGGGGTTTGGAGCAGGTCTTTCCCCAGATCAGATAACTTCACCGTGGTCAGGGGCTTGTGCTGGTTTGAGATTGGTGGGAATCACGTTGTTGAGATGTGGTTCTCTCCTGGATGCTTTTATTTTGTTACTCCATAAGAGCTGTTTAGGGAAGCTGGCACTTGTTTGTGGGTTATTTTGAGTGGGACTTTTCTCAGCTAACTGCAGCTCGCTGAGAGGTAGGCGGTTATGTCTGAGCTGCTTTATAGCCGCAACTTTGCTTTATGGTCGGGAAAGAGAGATGGTTCCTTCTAGAGCACAATTCATCTCTCCCAGCTGGGCTGAATTGCACCCAGGAAGTTCTTCTTTCTCTCCATCGACTATAAAAGGCGTCTAGACAACTCGCTCTGATTTACGCATCCAAACTGATGACACGTAAAGTTAGACGAATGAAACCAGGCCAGGCATCATTCTCTGCCTTTCATGCTGCAAGGGTTTTTTTCATCCTGCTCCGGCTTTTTCTGCTCCTGCTGGGCAGAAAAGGCTGGAGAAAATGGTGCTATGGGAATGCAGATACCATGGGGAAATGGCAAACCCTTTGGATGGAGAGGTGGGTAGGTACGGCATGGTCTCTAAATGCTGCTATAGACATCCAAAGAAGCTCTGTGAAATGCCTGCAAACCTTTCCTTTTTGTATGATCCCACACAACCCTGAACTCACACAACCCTGAACCCACAAGTGGACAAACAAATAAATGGGGGAAAAGCCTTGAATGCCACCTTTATTTTCACACTCTTCTGTAACACCATGACATAAGCAACTCCAGGAGCGAGTTACGAATATCTCTTCATAGTCCTTGATGAAAAAAGGTTGAGAAACACCCATTTAGGGGCCTCTGACAGCCTGTTATGGGGCAGCTGCAGTTGGAGACATGCAACCACTGTGTTCACCTCTGGATTGTAGCTGCTGCAAAATGTTGTGAATTGCTCTTTGTTTGTGAACTTTTAGGCAATAACTGATCACCTCGTATGAACGCATCCCACTGCTGCCAGTAGACCAAGGTTGGCGCAGACGGCGGCTGGGCCATGGTGAGAAGGACCAAGCCCCTTTGGGGGTGTTGATGCCCCCTACTCTAATGACGGGATTGCTGCTTGGGGACTCTTGCACAGGAGGTAGCAAGGTGATGGCAGTTGTCCTTGTGTTTTTTTCAGGCTAAGCCAGGTCATGCTTGCTCTGTGAGCAGTTAGGAGATGCCAAACTCTGTTCGGGTAACTTCTTCAGCAAATAGCCCTCCTCTCTCCGCATCATTTCTGAACCACTGCCCCTAATAGAGTGCACTGAGAGGTATAATGGGGGCAGAGCCTTTTGTGGGAATGCGATGAACTCAAAGCAATGTGCGATCATTACAGCTTCTCCTCACACCGGCCGACACCCCGGTCTCTCTCAGCTGTAGCCATTGCACCCCCGGCTGCCTTCTCTTCTCTGTCTTTGTAGACCTGCCCTGAAGATGAGACAGCTTTGTTTAAATCCCAGCTTTGAATCCAATTAACACGGTCCATGGATGCCCACATAGGATCTTTTTCTAACATTAAGGTGAGCAGCCTTACCTCGCTGGGCATGTATGAGTGCAAGGAGAGAGAATGGACTTTCTTTGTCAAACTTTCATTTTCTTAATGATATTCAGAGATGAAAGGGAAGAGTTTGTTGTGATCAACATACACCAAGCTGGTTTGGGTTATTTCCAGTTCTTGGCGAGTCTGAGAAGAATGAATTTTGGTGAAATCTATCCCAAACAATATTTCTTTGCTTTTTGTTGTATTTATTTCAGCCATGGAGCTTAAAAAAGCCATTTTTTTCCTGGCATCAGTCCTGACAGTATATGCACAAAACCATGTGTCCAGTTCTGGGCTCCCTGGTTCAAGAAGGACAGGGAACTGCTGGAGAGGGGACAGCAGAGGGCTACCAAGATGATGAGGGGACTAGAACAACTCTCTTATGAAGAAAGGCTGAGGGACCTGGGTCTTTTTAGTCTGGAAAAAGGACGACTGAGGGGGGATCTTATCAACACTTATAAATACCTAAAGGGTGGGTGTCAGGAGGATGGGGCCAGGCTCTTGTCAGTGGTGCCCAGTGACAGGACAAGAGGTAACGGGCACAAACAAGGCAGGCACTTTGGTTCACAACAGGCTAAAATACAGGAAAAAACAGTTTCATAGAATCATAGAAGGTGTTGGGTTGGAAGGGACCTCCAAAGGCCATCTAGTCCAACCCCCCTGCAGTGAGCAGGGACATTTGCAACTAGATCAGGTTGCTCAGAGCCTCATCAAGCCTGGCCTTGAACGTCTCCAGGGATGGGGCCTCCCCCACCTCTCTGGGCAACCTGGGCCAGTGTCTCACCACCCTCATTGTAAAGAACTTCTTCCTAATGTCTAATCTAAACCTGCCCTGCTCTAGTTTAAAGCCATTGCCCCTCGTCCTATCGCTACATGCCCTTGCAAACAGCCCCTCCACAGCTTTCTTATAGGCCCCCTTCAGGTACCGGAAGGCCGCTATAGTCATAGAATCATAGAATCATAGAATCATAGAATCATAGAATTGCTAAGGTTGGAAGGGACCTTTAAGATCATCGAGTCCAACCTTTAACCTACCCTGACAAGAGCCACTTCTAAACCATGTCCCTCAGTGCCCCATCTACCCTTCTTTTAAACACCTCCAGGGATGGTGAATCCACCACCTCCCTGGGCAGCCTATTCCAATGTTTAATAACCCTTTCAGTGAAAAAATGTTTCCTAATATCCAATCTAAACCTCCCCTGACGTCATTTGAACCCATTTCCTCTCGTCCTATCACTTGTCACCAGGGAGAAGAGGTCAGCCCCCATCTCTCTACAACCTCCTTTCAGGTAGTTGTAGAGGGTTATAAGGTCTCCCCTCAGCCTCCTCTTCTCCAAGCTAAACAACCCCAGCTCCCTCAGTCGTTCTTCATAAGGTTTGTCCTCCAGACCCCTCACCAGCTTTGTAGCCCTTCTCTGGACATGCTCCAACACCTCAGTGTCCCTCCTGTACAGAGGGGCCCAAAACTGAACGCAGTACTCGAGGTGGGGCCTCACCAGTGCCGAGCACAGGGGGATGATCACTTCCCTAGTCCGGCTCACCACACTGTTCCTGATACAGGCTTGGATGCTGTTGGCCTTCTTGGCCACCTGGGCACACTGCTGGCTCATATTCAGCCGGCTGTCCACCAACACCCCCAGGTCCTTTTCTGCCGGGCTGCTTTCGAGCCACTCTGCCCCAATCCTGTAGCGCTGCATGCGGTTGTTGTGACCCAAGTGCAGGACCCGGCATTTGGCCTTGTTGAACCTCATACCATTGGTCTCAGCCCATCGGTCCAGCCTGTCCAGATCCCTCTGCAGAGCCAACCTACCCTCAAGCAGATTAACACGCCCGCCCATCTTAGTGTCATCTGCGAACTTACTGAGGGTGCATTCAATCCCTTCATCCAGTCCAAGGGTTTCTGGGTCCAAGGGTCTCTGCTTTTTTAGTTCCCTGTTTTCTTGCAGGCACCAATTCCCAGGCAGACTAAAGGGGCTGTAGCTTCACCTCTATCACGTGTTCCCAAATCTACGCAGCATCCTCAGCCAGAGCCTGGCTTAATTGGTCGCCTGTAGTCTTCGTGTGTAAAACACCAGTTTTGCCAGAGATTTCCTGGTTTTACCAACCCTGGAAGGCTGAAGAAGAGAAATCATTGCTATTAATCAATTTATTGCAGTAAATTTTACTTGTGTCAATCAGGATTGCCATTCCATCCTTCTAGGAGGTGTGCAAACACGACTGCCCGCCCTGCTCTCCAGCAGTTCATAATCCAAATGCACAAAAACTGTAATTTGATCTGCAGAGAGACTGCAATGGAAGACATGTCAGGAATTGCTCTTCCAGTTGATATAAACCAGTGTTTTAACCACAAAACCACCTATCTTTTCCGTGCCTTTTCTAGTCTCCTAGGATCGAGCATGATTCCTCAGAGTCAGCGAGGTTGATTTTTCCCTGTGAAGTTCTCATAAGGACAGTGACCGCTGTACTTAAGGCCGACTGAATGACCACAGAGAACATCTGCTAAACGTCCCATCAACATTTTTCCATCTTGGTTAAGTACAGTAAACATCTTGACTGCCATCAAAAAGGGAATTATGAGTATTAACTACTGGAAGAAGTATCCAAAATAGCTGCCTGTTGTTCGAAATTACCATGGTTTTCAGTTCTAGTGTAGCTTTGACCTTACTGGAGCAGGATCCCCTGTTCCTCCAAGTCACTCTGTTACTCTTCACAAGGGCAGAAATCTTATCGCAAGAATCTGGTAGTTTGGCCAATCTGTCAGAAGCATCTTTCCAGGGATGGTGGTCTCTTCATGTTGGAGCAGTGGAACTCCCCAGCAGGAGATAAGGGGCTGCGTGGCTGAGCAGTGGTATCAGCCCTGCAGCGTGGGCAGATATGTCCCAATTTCCTCAGCATGGCTAAATTGCTGGGACGTGAATCTGCTGCTCCAGGGTATGAGGAGCTCAGGCAGACCTGTGGGTTGCAGGTAACACAGCTCCTTTTGGCAAAGCGCCTGCAGCCTCAAAATTTGCAGGGAAATCATCTCAAAGTGCGTGAAGCATAATTGGTTCAAGAGCCGGCTTGGAAGTCATGTTCCTGTCCCAGGAGACGTCTTCCAGATTTAGAAAAAAAAAAAAAAATTAAAAAAAAATCCTGCCTTGCCTTTGGAAAACTATCAAAACCTCAAATATCTTCCTGGATTGACTTCTTAAAACAGCGTGGGTTGAGTTATGTGAAACATTTCCTTCCAGCTATCGCAGAAGGAGGCAGCCTGGAGCAGGAAAAACCTTTCCCAATATCACCCAGCAAACTTGTAGCTTCTGACTTCTCCTAGTAGCCAGGAATATTGGAGGTCCTGGATTCATGTTCAGAAGCCTACATTTCCTCGGGTGAGGGAAACCAGGCTTCGTCCAGGCAAGCTTTTAGCCTGATATCAGTTGCCACCTGGAAGATGCGTGTTTTGATTCAGAAAAAAATGGTTGGGCAACAGTTATTTACAAGCAGATAATTCCCAGTAAGGGATTGCACTGACCTTATAAACTGTGCAAATGAACTTGTGGGCTCCTTCCCTCCCTCGGTAGAATTAGCTCCATGCAATGCTTTGCAGTCCATTTCTTGCGGTTTGCATTTATACATATTTTAGTACATAAACATGCATTTAATGTCCCCTTTGAAATTATTTCCTGCTCGTATTTAAAACTCCACATCATCCTAGGGCACAACTGGATGAAAAATAATTGAAACCATTAAGATCATCTTTTCTTTCAAAGGAAAAAAAAAAAAATCATTGCTGGAATGTGTCTTTTTCAAATTACACAGTCCCTGGGATGCCACTGCCACTGGTGTGTTTTAATGCTGTAACAAAATTACAGCCCATTGAGGTTTTCCAATGAGTTGTAATATTACATTTCTGACCACGCAGGGCCACAGAGACCCAGCAACACCTGACTTGCTGGCTTCGGCTCCAAGTGGGGACTTACATCCACAGGCTGCTTTCAGGACATCAAGTATGCTCCTACGTTTCCCTTAGAATTGCAATTGGATCTGGGACTCTTTCTCTCCGCTCTTCATCTTACCCAAGTGCAGCAATTATAACCCCTTGCTGTTCCTGATTTAACATGAAAAAGGCAGCTTCAAGTTGGCACTGGATAGAGTGAGGGCTGCTCACTGATAGAGAATAAATTTTGGCTAAGTTAGGTGATTTCTCTTCCCTTTTTCAGCAAACTTTATGAATCAGCTGCCCAAGTCTGCATGGGATTTACCATGTTTGTGTTGATATTTTCTATGGGTGGAACTGGTGTGATTAAAGATGGGATTTTAAAAAATAAATCAATAGTCCGGGTTGATCTGGAGACATTCAAGGCCAGGCTTGATGAGGCTCTGAGCAACCTGATCTAGTTGAAGATGTCCCTGCTCACTGCAGGGGGGTTGGACTAGATGACCTTTAGAGGTCCCTTCCAACCGAACACATTCTATGATTCTAAGATCTCAGATGTGCACATTCCCAAACATCATATTGTAATTACTAATTATCTCTGCTGGGGAGGTGAATTCACCTGTACTGGCATAGAATACATTCATACTGGGGTAAATATCACATTTTTAGGGAGAATTAATGTTGTGTTCTCTCCTACCTCACTTTTCCCCCTGAAAAATAGTGGTAAAATAGAATTGGAAAACTAAAGATCCTGAGCTTGGTGCTGGCTAACAGTTTGGGTAAGCCCACGCCATGGGATGCTACAGAAATCCTGGCTGTGGTAACTCTGGGACCTCCCCTCCAGACCCATCCATTGGGCAACACTTTGGAAAGGAGTGTGTGTCCCCTGGACAAGCATTTCCAGGACTCCTGGCAGCTTTTTGTCCACGGTCGAGAGACCTGGTGGTCATTTCCCACCGAACCCCTGGCCTCCAGCCACGCCAAAGATTCCCGCACTCAGCCATGCAAATGAACTCTTCCCCACAGCTCACTCCCGGCGCTGCGGTTCGGTTTAATTACAGATGCTTCTGCTCCTTGTGAGCACGGATCCTAATTAGATGTAAGTGGCAAAGAAAGAAAGAAAGCGTCAGCGCCGATGTGAGCTGCTGCTTGAGAAATATAACCTGGAATAAAAGAAATTGGGGTCGTCACCTGACTACACTTCTTTATTGCTGGTTGTTGATTAGCTTGTGTTTACCTGAGTGGCTACAGCTCCTGCCTCCATGGGAGGTTTGCAGCTCCTCATCAACGACAGGCAGCAACAAGTGCCGGGCAGTGGGCATCTCCTGATGTATTTATCAGTTCACAGGTTTTGATTGTCTGGAGGAGATTCAGGACTCGTGGTATTGGGAAAAATATTGATGAATATAATGTGCTCCCATATTACTACAACCCTATGGGGGAAACTGAGGCATGGCCAGGATGAAGCAGAGCCTTAATCAAGCAAATATGTGCTCTGGGTATTGTGTGTTGTTCCCAGAAAGACGGAGAGATGCTTTTGATGCTCTTCTCAACCTAATTCCTTCATACGCCAGGATAATGCAGAAATGTCCTTTACCTCCTGCGATCACATAACCTGCTGGACATTTCAGAATTGTGCCCTGCCACATTTTTGCAGATTCTGCTGATGAACTTGTTTCCCCATGAATATTGCTGCTGCTGCTGCACTAGAGGAAGACACAAGTCTATGTCTAGGCTCCTTTGGCAGGTTACTTCAGAAGACCATGGCTCAGAATGGCGTATGAGCAAAAATCATCCTTGGTGACACAAGCTGGACACCTTCGCTCTCTTCACTTGCACGGACCGTGACCAAAGAGAAGCTTCTTTTTTCTGAGTGCATAACCTGAGGTATGGCATTGCAGGACATGCTTTGATGACATGCTTTTGTTCCCCCCAGCAAAGCAGAAACCAGCTGTGTGGTTACACTGCTTGGAAGCAAGGTTGTAGGAATTCTTACTAAGAACAGTGGAAATGCAAGAAGTTTGTGATAGCTCAGGGACAAGCTAGAACATTACAGGTTGGGTGAGTAGACAACTGGATGGGTAAAGGTCTGGTTGAATTACAGGGCTCAGAGGGCAAGGGTTATGGGGTTGCACTTTGCCTAGAAGATGGTAAGAAGCAGAGTATTAGGGATCCATCCTCTTTAACATCTTTATCAATGAGCTGGAGGAGATAGAGTCCACCAAACCATGGAGAGACAGGAAATGTGCCTACACCACAGAGTTAAGCCCTGGTGCAGAAAGGTTTCAGCTGGCTCTGTCTGTGCTGGTGTGTCTTCCAGCAGCTTGAGAGAAACTTAGGTTGGAAAGGATCTCTGGAGGCTTCTAGTCCAACCCTTGTAAAAAACAGGAACAACTCTGAACTTAGATCAGGTTGCTCAGGACCTTGTTCAGTCAAGTGTTGATGTTGAGTGATGGACACTCAACAACCTTTGGGCAACTCTGTCCCATGTTCAGCCATTCAGTGAAGAATTTTTTCTTTACAACTGGACATTTTCTTGTTGCACTTGTGACCGTTACCTCTTGTTCTTTCACTGTGGATCCATGAGAAGAGACTGGCTCTGTTTTCCTTGCAACTTCCCTTTGGGTAAGGGGCGGCAGCAATTAGATCTGTCCTTTGCCTTCTCTTCTTGTGGCTGAAGAAATGCAGCTCTTCAGCTCTCTTGGTATGTCGTCTGCTCTAGTCTTCTGCAATTTTGGTAGCCCTCCATTAGACTTGTTCCATTTATTTGATATTTCTATTGCACTGGGGGGTTCAAAGCTGGGTTTAGTGCTCCAGATGCTGTCCCAGAGTGCTCAGTAAGGAGAATAACCACTTTTCTTCACCACAGAATCACAGAATGGTAGGGGTTGGAAGGGACCTCTGGAGATCATCTAGTCCAAACCCCCTGCCAAAGCAGGTTCACTAGAGCAGGTTGCACAGGAACGCGTCCAGGCGGGTTTTGAATGTCTCTGGGGATGGACCAGCTGGCAATGCTCTTGCTAATACAGTCCAAAATGTTCTTAGCCTTCAACAATTGAAGGGCACACAGCTAATTTAATTTCAACTCCTGTCCATCAGAAGCCAGATCTTTTTTCTGCAGATCCCCCAGCCAGCCAGTTCCCAGCATGTCACGGTACAAAGGGTTGTCCCAGATTCAGGGTTTTGCATTTGTCTTTGTTGAACTTCATGAGGTTCCTGTCAGCCCATTCCTCCAGCCTGCCAAGGTCCCTCTAAATGATAGCCTTGTCCTTCAATTTGCCCCACCAATTTGGTGTCACCTGCAGACTTGCTAGGTTGCTTTCTGTCCTGTTGTCTGGGCTACTGACGGACACAGTAATGACCCCTGAGGAACGCTGTATGTAACTAACCACCAACTAGTCTTATTCAGTAAGTATTAGTCTTATCCTAGTCAACAGGTCAGGTACCAGATGACTGGAGGGTGGCTAATGTGATGCCCACCTACAAGAGGGGTCGGAAGGAGGATCCGGGGAACTACAGGCCTGTCAGCCTGACCTCGGTTCCAGGAAGGATCATGGAGAGGATCATCTTGAGTGAGCTCTCACTGCAAGGGCAGGGCAGGGCAGCCAAGGGATCAGGGCCAGCCAGCATGGGTTTAGGAAAGGGAGGTCCTGCTTAATCAACCTGATCTCTTTCTATGACCATGTGACCCACTCTCTGGATGCGGGGAAGGCTGTGGACATTGTCTATCTGGACTTTGGTAAGGCCTTTGACACTGTCCCCCACAGCATTCTCCTGGAGAAGATGGCAAATCATGGCATAGACAAGTGTACTCTTCGCTGGGTTAAAAGCTGGCTGGATGGCCGTGCCCAGAGAGTTGTGATTAATGGGGTGAAATCCTCTTGGTGGCTGGTCACCAGTGGTGTCCCTCAGGGCTCAGTTTTGGGGCCGGTTTTCTTTAATATCTTTATCAATGATCTGGATGAGGGGATTGAGTGCACCCTCAGTAAGTTTGCAGACAACACCAAACTGGGTGGGAGTGTTGATCTGCTTGAGGGTAGGAAGGCTCTACAGAGGGACCTGGACAGGCTGGATCGATGGGCCAAGGCCAACTGTATGAGGTTTAATAAGGCCAAGTGCCGGGTCCTGCATTTCGGTCACAACAACCCCAAGCAACGCTACAGGCTTGGGGAACAGTGGCTGGAAAACTGCCCGGCAGAAAAGGACCTTGGGGTGCTGGTGGACGGCCAGCTTAACATGAGCCAGCAGTGTGCCCAGGTGGCCAAGAAGGCCAACAGCATTCTGGCTTGTATCAGGAATAATAGCGTGGCCAGCAGGAGCAGGGAAGTGATGGTGCCTCTGTACTGGGCACTGGTGAGGCCTCACCTCGAGTGCTGTGTTCAGTTCTGGGCCCCTCTGTACAGGAGGGACATTGAGGTGCTGGAGTGTGTCCAGAGGAGAGCTACCAGGCTGGTGAGGGCTCTGGAGACCAGGGCATATGAGGAGAGGCTGAGGGAGATGGGCATGTTTAGCCTGGAGAAGAGGAGGCTGAGGGGAGACCTCATTGCCCTCTACAGCTACCTGAAAGGAGGGTGGAGAGAGGTGGGCGTTGGCCTCTTCTCCCAGGTGAATAATGACAGGACCAGAGGAAATGGGCTGAAGCTGCAGCAGGGGAGGTTTAGATTAGATATTAGGAAGAATTACTTTACTGACAGAGTGGTCAGGCACTGGAACAGCCTGCCCAGGGAGGGGGTTGAGTCACTATCCCTAGAGGTGTTTAAGAAACGCCTAGATGTGGCACTTCAGGGCATGCTCTAGTGGCAGAGATTGTAGGTTGTTTGGTTGGACTCAATGATCTCAAAGGTCCTTTCCAACCATGAAGATTCTATGATTCATTAAGCCCAAAGGCTCAGTCAGTTTTTCAGCCACTTTCAGGTAGTTCACCAATCTCTTCCATGCCTCCCCTCTTTCTCTATGGAGAGGCTGTGGGAAAGCTCATTAAAGATCTTACTAAAGCAAGGTAAACAACATGCCTTGCTCTCCCCTCGTCCACAGAACCAGTCAACGCATCACAGAAAGCAATCAGGTTAGTCAGGCATGGCTTGCCCTTGATAAATCTGTGCTAAATATTCCCAACCACCTCCTTGTCCTATGCCTGGAGAAAAGGCTTCCTATTGTAGTCAGCCTGGAGCTGCTCAAGGTCTGGAATTTATCGGTGGCAGTGCATCGCCACCGGAAGACTTAAGGTTGTGGAAGAAAGAGTCAATGCAGATGTAATGGAGCCACTCCATTCAGAACTTCTCTGTGGTGTAGGTGTGACTCAAGAAACACCCATGGAGGAGCTGGGGTCTGGACCCACTTCTCCAAGCCTTGATTCAAGAGGCATCATTGGGCAGTCACTCAGCATGACTTTCACCAGTCATGTGACTGGTGAAAAGTCATGTGACTGACTGAAGTCAAGTCAACAAGCCTCCAGGGAGATGAGAGTCCGCCTGAGAAGAACAGCTTGCAAGAAGAAGGTTTTGATAAGAAATAGAGAATGAGCCAAACTAACAAAGAATTAATTGCTACTAGCAGAAAAAAACCCTCCAAACAAACTAAAAAAGTCTGTTGATTCCTGTAGCTGAGGTTTGTGCACTGCCACGAGCTTAAGATAAGAATCATTGTTGCATACAGACATGGACGTTGTGTGGGTTTCCATCTATGCAATAGTCATAAGTTTAAAAAATTTACTGATTTTATAATTAAGGAACTCTGCAATACATAAAGTTAAAAGCCGTGCAAACATATACACAGAGACCACATAAACAAACATTTAGATTTAACACAGCCTAAGTGCAATAATCACCCATAAATGTAGTAATCGCCAACTGTTTAATATAGATCAGTAGCAAACAAAAGAATAGATGGGATGGAAATTATTATTTGTACTAGAGGAGCTGCAGAGGCCACAACCAAGATCCCATCTCTGTTATGCCAAGCAGCACCCACATACATAATGAGAGACAGCCCTTGATGCAAACAGCTCCAAAACTAAGTCCAAACTCGAGAAGCTGTGGAAGCAGAGATATGCGCCCATCTCAAGGTCATCAGCCTGCCAGGGCAAAGCTGAGCCCTCCTGATGCCCAGGTCCATCTCCACCACACAGCATATGAATGGGATTAAACCGGCAGTTGGTTTTATTTCAGGTGTATAACAAAATTATCAGGAAAAATAATGTAATTTCTTCCTTTGACTGTGGGAGACCTGAGTTCACGGACCACCCAGTCGCAGGGACAGCAGTGTGTGGGAAGAGACTCTCCATCTTCCCTTCGATGCTTTTCTGCTCCTTCAAAATGCCAAAATGTTCACTGAGCAGGAACTGTGAAGAAGGTGTCCAAGCAAGAAGCTCACAGGGTCATTTTATTTCTGCTCCATCAGTCACAGGGTAGGATTCATCTAATTTAACTGGAGATGTTTATATTTAAGGTGCTCACCTCAGAACCTCCTTTGATGTTCAGCAGAAGAAAAAAAAATAGTCTTTTTTAGCCTTTTGAGGAATATTGAGACATTTTATCCAAGGCATGACAGACCCTGAGTGTTGGCTGAGGGATATCTGCAGCGGGGTGCTGCAATGACCATCTTGTAGATGTTCCATACTCAAACCCTCTCTCTTCCCAGCCACAGCAGGCACCTGGGGACCGCTCTCCCATCTACCAGTGGCGCATCACAAGGGGCTGCAGGAGTGATGGGGAGTGGGACAGACTTGGCCTCGGCCACCATCTTCCTCATTTGACTCTTCTTGCTGCTGCATGGTACATTTGCTCTGCAAGACGTTGCCTGTTGCATTGTTAGCATCACCCTCTGATGAGTCTTTTATGATTTCTCAAGCTCCTTGAAAATAATGGAGGTTAATTTATCACCTAAAATTACTGCAGGATCTTAAAGCCATAAGAAAAAACTGTAATTTATTTCTCCTGCTGCCCACCCTCTCTGCCTCTGCTCTAGAGAGGATTGTGAGCCCAGGACGTGCAGAATATACGGAGTTTCATGTTGTCTAATTCCCCCAACCATAGACAGATTTTTCAGAAATAAAGACAACTCCTGTAGCTTTTTAATTAAATGTTAAAAGCCCTTGATTAAAGAGCCATAAATCACTGAGAGGCCTTTAAATTTCTGTAATGTCTTATGGCCTGGCATGTACCATTTGCAATCGCATGCTCATTTGGCTGAAGTGGTAAGAGACAGAAACCTCCAAATATTGGCCATCAGCTGTTGATCTCCTGCGAGGTAAAGGGTAATAGGGAGGGAGTGAAAGCAACACTTAAATCAGGCTAATAAAAGTGTACTGGCAGCACAGCCCCTGAGGATTAGGGTGAAATGGTATTTCTTTTGCTGTCCTGGTACAAAAAGTCCATGAGGGAAGCTGTAGGCAGATTAAAATGTAATTTTAGCTGTCCTTGTCCTTTCTATGACTTCTGTGTTGGGTGAAGTCAGGACTGTGATATCTAAGAGGCTGGTAATGCTGCCAACAGTCCTGTACCAGCAGGTCCACACCTGCTGCCCTAGAGAAGATCCTCATCCATTTGACTGTGCTCTGATGCAGGAGTGAACTCCTGTACCAAAGTGCTCCCAGTCTCAGCAAGCACAGCTGACCGTGGACTGAAGCAGAGCAGGGATGCAGAGCATCCAGGGTAGGTCCATGTTCAGCGAGGAACACGCCTGAGGCTCCCCATAGCTGTGCCTCTTTCAACAAAGGCCTTTCTGATGCTCTCGAACCTCTCCTGCTGATTTAGCCTGCCATGAGTCTATTCCTGATGTTCTAGGTTGCATGTAGGAGATGGGAAAACATGCAGACATCCTCTCTGGGCATGAAGACCTATACATCCAAGATCCCACTATGTGCATGCAGCTTACCCAGTCTGTGCAAGAGTACTGGGCAGGGTCATGCCATGAAAATGCTTGCAGGAGGTTGAGGGAGGTGATTCTGCCCCTCTGCTCTGTTGAGAACCCACGTGGAGTACTGCGTCCAGCTCTGGAGTCCTCAGCACAAGAAGGACATGGACCTGTTGGAGAGAGTCCAGAGCAGAGAAGGCCATGAAGATGATCAGAGGGCTGGAGCCCCTCTGCTGTGAGGACAGGCTGAGAGAGTTGGGGTTGTTCAGCCTGGAGGAGAAGGCTCCGGGGAGACCTTAGAGCAGCCTTAGAGTATTTAAAGGGGGCCTACAGGAAAGCTAGAGAGGGACATTTTACAAGGGCATGTAGCGATAGGATGACGGGTAATGGCTTCAAACTGGAAGAGGGTAGATTTAGATTAGATATCAGGGAGGAATTTTTCACTCTGAGGGTGGTGAGCCCCTGGCCCAGGTTGCCCCGAGAAGCTGTGGCTGCCCCATCCCTGGAGGGGTTCAAGGCCAGGTTGGACGGGGCTTGGAGCAACCTGGTCTGGTGGGAGGTGTCCCTGCCCAGGGCAGGGGGTGGGACTACGTGAGCTTTAAGGTCCCTTCAACCCAAACCATTCTATGATTCTGTGATTCCATATGACCCTATTTTGGAACCCGCCCAAAACCTCATGCCTGGTCTATCAGCACCCAACGTTACTTTTTGCACCAGTTGAATGGGTGGAGCACGCTCACCTCTTTTGCTGATCCTCTGCTGCAGGTGAATTTAATACAATGTCTCAAAATGTGGCAAGGAATTTAATTATTTGGAAATGATGTGAAGGAAGGGAGGGTCAAACCTACTGGATAATTTATTCATTACTAATATTTCCAGCGGCTGTAATTGAGGTGCTCTTTTAATTGTACGAGCCACTCCAAAAAACAGCTTTTCTAATAATGGTTTTGAAAGTAACTGTCATTCAGCTGTATAAACCTCTATCAAAGTTGGCTTTTGACTGGCTGATGGTATCACCCACTGCCTTGACTTTATTTTAGCTTATTAAAATTGATCCTAAATAAACCTGATATGCCCCAAATTATTTTCCTTAAATTAATTTGAATGCAATTTGTTCTCAGCTAGATTTGCTGCCATGTTGAATCTCGCAATGGAAACACGAGTTTGTTGGGTCACTCTAATTAATTTGATTTTGTATCTCAGCCCTCCTACCCATCACCAGCACTAAATGGAATTATTTAGAAATAACAGAGATAATGCTGGCAAAATAATATGCCGTGACAGGACCAAGCTTTGCTTCTTTAGGAGGAAAAAAAGAATACACAACATGTTGAGGTGGTTTATTTTTGATTAAATGCTTCTGCTTTGCCTCGGCATTTATCTTTCAGAGACAGCTCCAGATCAGACAAAATGCATCACTCCATTAACATTATCTCTCTGTACATTTGAGTGGGGCTCCCCAGATAATAAAGGGTTACAACATGCGCGGCTGGCTTGCACCTCCAGTGGCTTTTATTACTTCGGTGGGGATTTGCACAAAAGGTGTGAGGAGGCGGAGAGGGAGCAGGGAGGGGTGCTACTGCCAAGACGCTTGGGCGAGAAGTCAAATGGCTTCGAAGAGACGGCGTGGAGCTATTGAATTCAAAGGCCCTAATGGAGACATCGGTGCCAGGAGCTGTACAAAATGACCCGGGTTTAAAGAGACAATGTTGGGCCATTTTATTCAAAGGCCGCTACTGACGTGCTGAGCAACTTCACAACATGAGATGTCCCCTGCATCTGGAGAGCTTCGTCTGGGTGAAGGAGAAACGGGAAAGAAGTAGGTGTGTTGCAGGGGATCCAAAATATGGGAGAAACCTGGGATGAAAAGATGCCTGAAAGGAGCACGTAATGGTGTGGTAAAGTGGCAGAAGGTAATCAAAATAATCAGAGGAGCATGGCTGGACTAGGTGATCTGAAAGGTCCCTTCCAACGTAGGCAATTCCACGATTCTATGATGCTATGAAAGAACAGTCGTGCCGCTTTTTGCTCTACCTGAATAAAGGAGACCTTCCCATGAAGTTGGGAAGTGGAGAAAGCAGAGAGGTGGAGATCTCAGCATGGTTCAGAAATAAAATAAATACTGGTGAAACATTCATAGGAGTAACATGGAAAGCACGACAGTGCTCCCCTATAGAGGGGAAGCCTATTGTCTCACATTTTGCTTATGTGAGTGAGGATGGTGGCTCCAAACATCCTCAGTGGCTATGGTCAAAAGCTGAATTTCAGTCTTCACAGACCATTATCCTCATCTGCTTGGCAATTTGTATACACTTAGAGGTGGAAGGAGGTAAAAAAAAATTGGTTTTAGAGGAAAAAAAAAAAGTTAGAATTTGTACTCTTGAGGTGTTGCACCATCAGTTCATAGCACTGCAAAGGGGTCACAGCTCTTCAAAGCTGCCCTCTGGCGCAGTCTGGTTCCGCCACAGACGAATCCACCCAGCACAGGATAACAAGAGAGCAAATCAGTGCTGGTTTGTACAGGTCCTACTGGTAAACAAAGCGGAGAAGGCGTCTGTCCTGTTTTTATACATGCGCATATATATATATATTAACCTTTTTTTTGAAGCTTTTAGGATGGGCTGGTTGAATAAGCCCCACTTCAGCATTTTGGAGAGGACATGTTCTCATGGCTATGGGAGTATTTTAAGGGATGCTTTATAAAGGGCTTGGCAGCATCCTTCTGTCTGTAAGCCCAGGGCACTGGAGTGACCGGGTACCAACTATTTAACAAGCGATATTGTTCACTGGGGAAATGGCTTTTGCTTCCCCTTCCTGTTTCTCTTTCTTCAGTTGCCCTGCTCCACTCCCCCCTGTTTTCTGTCATTTCTCCTTCTGTTCTTCCTTTCCGATACCATGGTGATGAAGCTGACATATAAGAATAGCTATTCTTCACTGGGGTTCCCGCAACATCCCTAGATGAGCTTCTGCCTCTCCCCCTCTCTGTCTCCCACGTTCACTAAGTGGGTAACTCTGTGTGCTGCCAACCCCACATGCTAAAAAATATGGGCTAGCCTTCCCCCTTCTCCCTCCCTCCTGTTTCCAGGCTTAAAAATCATGAGTTGCAACAACCAAAAAAAAAAAATCACAAACATTGGGCTTGATTTGCTTCTTTTTTCTGGTTTTTCTTTTAGCCTGGTGTTCTAACAAAACAAACGTTTTGCCACCGTGCTATCTACCCGCGCCCACCGCTGATTTGGGGCAGTTTCAGCCACTTTTGACAGGCAGCGAGATGATCTTGTTCCTAAAAGTTTTGTGGAAGTAGGTGGCTGGGTAGCTGTTCTCCGAGTGAAGAAAATGCCAAAGCTACGTAGGAAAGAAACTTTATAAATACCTCCGGTTCAGAAGTAGTCGCAGTTGACATCTACAATTAGCTGAGAGGTTTGCTAAGCTGTAAAGTATATAAAGTGTATATATATATTCCTTTTCCCACTATCCGAGGGAGGCAAACTTCCTGAAACCCCCTTCCAGATTTATTCCCAATTGCAAGGGCTGGCCAGTTCTCGGTCTTCCTGGGAAAATCTCTGCAGGTCCAGCCTGGCTCCTGTGATCTCTCCTGCATTTGTGGTACCCACTGGAGCATCACCCAGGAGCTGCATCACGGCAGTGAGTTTGACCCGGCCTCTCAGATCCTAAATTAAAACCCTAATCTATGGATTAGGCCCTTCCCCTCTTTAGGCTGTCCTATTTTCCTTTGGATTTCTTATGATTTGAGCGCTGTTTCTCCCTGGCTGAAGGCAGCAGCCCCTTTCAACGCCACGTGCCTCAAGTGTCCGTGTCCAGTGTCCCCCTCTCTCCTTCCAGACAGTCTCCAGCTCCTCTTGCCTGTCCCTGGCCTGCTTTCCTCTGCCTCTCTACCTATTTTTCCATCTCATCCCTCCACCTCCGAAACCTCCCCTCTCCTTATCTCTCCCCCTGGTGCTCTCTAGCCCTCCTGAGCAGGGATTGATTGCTCTTCCCACTTGCATTGTCCTCCAAAATGAAAAAAAACAATGAATTTGCCTGACTTTCTCTGGTTGTATCTTATCACTCCACCTGCCTGCTTCCAATATTATTCCCTTTCACTCCTCTCCTGCGGTTTCGAAGTAGCCCCTCTCAGGCGTCCCCTCATTTAATTCGACAGCCCCAGCCTGTGTTTTATACTCTCCTTATCATTATGGCCTGACTGCTCCCCTGGCTCTCATTTCACCCTGCCTCCGTCCATCTGCCCCTCTTCTGACACCGTCCCCCTTCTGTTTTGTTTGGACAAATGACAGCCTGGGTGTGACCGGCGGCGATAATGGTCGACAAATATTTGAAGGGAGAAGGAGAAAAATTGTTCACTGGGGAGTTTCAAGGGGGAGGGCAGGGGGCGAGCGGAGGGAGGCTGGGACAGGGAGAGGGCGGATGGGTTGGGAAGATGTGCAGACGATGCTGTCAGCCTGAGTACATCATAAATCCCCTTACAGGTGGACAGGAGATGTGGGAATGAGCATTTCTCTCATCTCTAGGTCTGCTTGGAAGAAGGACAGGCTCTACCTGGCAGGGGCACCTCGCTGGTGAGGTGGAGATGGGGAGGGACAAATTGGAACAGGGGGACGGAGAAGAAGGAATGGGAAACTGAGGCAAGGGTATTGAAATTACAACGAAAGGGAAATTTGGGATTGATAACTCTGGAAAGCTTCCTGTTACTTAACTGGGGTTGGTGACCTAGTGCCTGAATCCAGATGCTAACACTGACTGGAATGTACACTGATGGGAAGGAGCCCTGGGGACAAAGCCAAGGGAGGGGACGGTCAGACCGTGCAGGTCTGTGGCTCCTGCCAGTTGCTGGCTTTGTTCCCTGGGGCAGTGTCAAAGGAGATTTCGCTTCCCTCAAAAAACATCCAAACAAGTGGTAAAAAAATGAAGATAAGCCTCACCTCTGGCTGACACCACATCGTAGCTGCAAAAGGGTTAGGAGAAGGCAGAGACATGGGATAACTGATGCAAATGTTGTTTAATTAAGGTCCTACTAAGAAATCTGCCCAAAACGGTACGCCTGCAAGAACTGGCAGGGAAGTTAAGGGAGTTGCCGGAAGCTGTGCAGCAAATCGGTGGCAGAGGAGAAAGGGCACCTTGCACAGCTCTGCCCCATGCCAGGATGCCCCACATTTCCCAGATAAACCAGTGTGCAAACCCCCAAGACTCCAAAGACGTTTGTGCTGGACAAAGCACAAACAGAGCTTGGACAGATCTTCTCAAGGGCTTTTTCTCCACCCGTCATTAGAAACTGGCTGCAGAAAGGCTCCGACCAAAGGGGAACACAGTGGCTGGTGACCAAGTGACAGAACCCTGCTCTTCTCTGCAAACCTCCTCTTCTCTTGCAGGATTTTTTATAGCACTTTTGTCTCATTTTCTATCGACGTGACCCTTCCTGAAGCTGGTAAAACTGCCAAAAAGCTGGTAGCGCGACAACCCCGACAGCCAGCACCGACCGAAAACTGCCCTTAGGGGCAGGGCTCATCCCGTCCTTCCCCGGGGTGTCGGGAGTGACAACGCAGCTCGCAATGAATTTAAACCAGCTCGCAATGAATTTTTCCAGCCATCAAAAGCATGATAAAGACATCCTTTGTCAGTGGCGGGGATGGTGACAGCTACCCAGGAGAGGCCAATTTTCTTTCGGGTGTCAACGGAGCGGGGCAAACTGCTTAAACCTCCAACGCTTAAAAGACGGGTGGGCAGAAAGGGGTGAAAAAGAGACCTGGAGGAACAAGCTGATAAGCTAGCAGCCCTCTCCCCGGGCTTGTTTGTGGTTTGTTTTGGTTTTTTTTTTGATTTCCCTCAGTTTGAGGGATTTCCAGAGCTGCCACCAAGCGCGGTCGCTGCAGGTGGCGCTGCAATGTAGGTTTTTAGCGGTGCCTGCGCTCGGCACCAGCTGTAACAAGCAGCTCCGGCTTTTAGCGACTTTTTAAATACCCGCTTGGTTTAACAAACTCGTAAAATGGCAGGGGAAAAAGAAAACAAACTAAAAAAGACCCCTCCCAACTTCTTACACTACCCTTTAAAAATATATATATTTTTTTTTTCTTTATTTTTTTATTGGCTCCCCTGCTTTGTCACTGGGGGCAGTTGAGTCTTAAGGCACAGATGCATTACGCAGGTGCTGTACAGATGCACATCCTTGGAAAAATAGGTGTTTTCTGTTCTTTGGGTGTTGTTGGAAGTGATACCTGTGTGTGGCTCGGGTAACAAGGCATGAAATGAAAAGGATGCCGTCCTGCTCGCTGGCAGGGAAGGAACCGCAGAGGGCTGCAGTGATGCTGTTGGCATCCAGGAACTTCGCAAGCTGTGGGGACCAAAGGGAGTGTTTTGGGGCAGCGGGGTGGTGGGTGGGGAATCAGGCATGGGAGGTCGTTCGGATGGAGGCAGCTTGATTTTGCCTCCTCCCAGGTGATGCTGAGAGCGGCTTGGATGCTGTTTGGTGCTGAGCCCCGGTGGGTTTTTCCCTCAGGAGCGGGGCAGTTGGGGGTGCCCAGCGCCTCTCCGGAGGGACCCATGATTTCTGCTGTCACCGTGGCCAGGGGGCAAAATATCCACTTGATGACAACAGGGTGAGCCTGAGCCCTCCTTGTCCTTGGGCCCTTTTACTGCAGCTATTCACAGGTCAGGGGAGGTCATTTGGGTTTTCCAGCCCTAACCCTTTTCCGCCCCCACTGCCTAGTTCATGAAAAGGCCTATAAATAAAGTCTCATTTGTCACTCTCTCCTTTATGAACCCAAACAGCGCAGGGATATATTGACTCATGCCATTGTCTTAAGAAGCAGAAAGAATTCCTATTAATTTATCCCTCCCCACCAGATAGTGGGAAGTAATCTCAGCGTATCCAGATTATCCTTTTATAGCAGAACAGCCCGGTTTTAAATGCAAGACCAAATTTCCCACAGATTTTCATATGTTTTATTAAATGGAGCCGCAAGCCAGACTGGACATTAAATAATACTGTACTGCTCACAACAGCAGTGATCTTTAGAGGTTACTAACCTGCCATTGTATCTCTCAGATTTCCGTCTCGCTCTTCCGTTGTCATTTTGCTGTGTTATTACTCTTCAGGCTTCACATAGTATTCATTTCTCTGAATGAAAACAAATGACTCCTTGCAAGAGGCAGGAGATAAAGAATAATAAATACATTTTATGCACCACCTTAAAAAAGGGCTCTGAATCCCCATCCATCCATCAGGAAATGTAAACCAGAGCTCAGGCAAAACACACACGCGCGCACAGGCACGCGCCGGGGAGATAAAACTTGTTTTAAGGAAAACATGATATTGTTTAAAAATAAATATCTTGGAGGATGCAAATAGACAGCCCCCGGCCCCCGTGTTTTGTGGCATAAATTTAAGATAATTAAAAATACAAAGCTTGGATTAAGCCTGATTTTCTGTGAATGGTAGAGGCTGCGGGGAGGAGGGGGAGTCCTGCTGTGCTTGGTGCTGTACAATGTCCCTCCTGAGAGGCAATCCCTGCCTCTGCTCATGGCTATCTCTTGCCGGGAGCGGTGGGACCCCCCTTTACCAGCCACCCCCCACATCCCTGCTGGATGCCTTCGTCTTGTATGGGGTAGGGGGATGCTGCAGCATCACCTGCAGGGTTTTCCCCTCCCTGCCCTGATGTGAGCAAGACCAACATCCCCGAAAGCAGAGGAGAACTCCCCAGTTGCTTCCCCTTCGCATACCCTCTTTCCCAGACCTCTGCGAGACGCCCATCCTCGCGGCGTCAGGGCTCCCCCATCTCTGCCGGGAGGCAGCCCTGTTGCTACGTGCTGCTATCAACACCCCGAGAGCACTGCTTGCCTTCCCACCATCTGCTGCCTGCTCTGCTTTCGGCTCCGGGAGAGCCCAGATACTATCTGCAGCGAGGAGTTCAGGTCTCTGCACGGTGGGGAATGAACTTGGGATTTGCTCCGTGGGGCAACCCGGCCAGGCAGGCCGGCAGCCTGCTGGACATGAAACTCAAGCAGTAAGCACTAATAGCTTTTAAAAAAAAATACTATTATTCCTGCGGCTGCCAGGAATTAAATGAAGACCCGTAGAGCAGAGCAGCTTGCAGCCGCTCTCTAGGATTACTGCTCACCCAAGCTGAGAGATTGATCTTCTTCTGAGCCTCCCTACGCCCGCTCTGATCGGCTCCCCTCCTCGTTTTGTCCTAGCCGGAGGAGAACACGCTGGAGAGGGCAAGGGGAGGCAGAGCCGTGATGCCGGGAAGGGCTTTTCTGGGGAGTTGATGGAGGGAGCCAGCAAGATGCGTTTGATTCCTTAAGGTTTGTTTTTTTTTTTCCTCCTTTTTTTTTGTGGTTTGGTTTGGGTTTGTGTTTTTTTTTTTTTTTTTTTTTTTTTTTCTGGGCAGCGACATTTCCCAATTAGCCCAATCAGGCTGGAGATCCTAGGTGTCAGTAGTGAGTAGGAGCGAGGGAAGGCACCCGGAGGAGAAATCAAGGCAGCCGGAGTCGCAGCCGTGGGAGAGCGGCGGCGGCGGCGGCGCTCGCAGCCCCGGGCGCGCTCGGAGGCGGCGGCTCCGTCCCCATCCCTGTCCCCGTCCCTGTCCCCAGCCCCTGCAAACTTTGATGAAAAGCGGCTTGGGTGTGTGTGTGTGTGTGTGTGTCCCTCCAGAGACAACCTGCTCCCCCCACCCCGCCTCCTCCCCTCTCCCAGAGGTGGGTGGGCTGGCGAAAGGAGGAGCGACTGACCACTCTCTCTGCAACAAAAAAAAAAAAAAAGAAAAGAAAGAAAAAAATGAAAGGAAAGGAAGAGGAAAAAGAACAGAAAGGGATTTTTATTATCTTTTTTTATTTTTAAAATTATTATTATTACCCCTCCCCGGCGTGCGGGGCTCGCGTTGCCACCGCACTTCCACACCTCTTCAGCTTTTTTTTTTTGTTTCTTTTTTTTTTTTTTTGGGGGGGGGGGGGGGAAGAGGGGGGTGTGTGTGTGCGCGTGTGTTATCTGTACGTGTGCCTTGTGTTTGCAAAAGAGCCTGGGTGTCAAAACCCGCTCCGCAGCCACCATTGGCGAGGAGGGCTGGGGGAGGAAGGGCTGGCGAGACAGCCGCAGTGCGAGCCCTCCCCGGCGGGCAGGCGGCGGCCGCGGAGCCGGGCGCGGAGCCGGGCATGGCCCCGTAGCGCATCCCTTGCCTGCACCCCGCCTGCCAGCTCGGCTGCCTGTCTCCCCCCTCCTTGCTTGATTTAGAGGCGGGGGGGGGGGAAGGGCTGGGGGAGGGAGGGAGAGAGGGAGGGAGGGAGGGAAGGGGTGATTTGGGGGGGGGAGTGAAAACTGGAGCTGCGTTTCCCCCCCCTCCCCCCCCCCTCCGCCTTCCAGGCTCTGGGCGAGCCAGACACGGTTTGCCCAGTGCAGAGAGAGGGGCTCCGTGTTCCGCCTCCGTGGAGTATTTGGGATTGGAGAGAGACACACACACACTCACACGCGCACACACACACACACACACACAGAGACCATCTGCAGTGTCAATGCGGCGCCTGCTCTGAAGACTGAAGTGGGGGGAAAGGAGAGGAGAAAAAAAAATTTTACATATAGATATATATATATACACACACACACACCAAAACCCACCCAAAGCAAGCGAGGAGCCTTCCCAGGTAAGGACCCCCCCCCCCCCCTCCCCGCCCCGCCCGGGCAGCGGGGGCTGGCGGGAGGATGCCCCGGAGGATGCTCCGGGAGGGCCGGCGGGGCTGCAGCGGTACCTGCCCTCCACACCTGGCAGGAGTATGGGGGGTGTGGGGGGGCTCTGGGAGGCGCCCCCCCACCGCTTCTCCCCACCCCCGGGTCGCGGGGAGGGTGTCGGGGCTGGCGGGCAGGGACCCCCGCGGGCAGCGGGCTGAGCCGGGGGGTGGCCGGGCACGGCCCCTCCGCCCCTCCCGGGCCGGCTTGGGAGGATGCTGGCGGGGTTTCACAGCGGGGACCCCCGGCATCCCCCCCCCCCCCCCCCCCCTCCCGCGCTCCTCCGCATCCCCAGCGCGGAGGGGACGCGGTGTGTGTGTGTCCCCGCGTTCTCGGTGGCTTTTTCCCCGTGCGCAAGGCTCAACTTTTCTCCCCGGAGGTAGCGGCTCCGGCGTCGCAGCCTCTCCCTAATCACTCCCGGCCATCCCCGGCTGCGGATTTTCCTCCCCTCGGGGGGGGGTGGTGGTGGTATTTTCCCTCCCTCGGTGTCCCAGCTTCTTTCCCGGGCGAGGGGTTGGAGGCATTTGCAAACTTTTCCGGCTCCCGATGAGGTCTCAGCTGGACGGGGCTGGAGGCAGAGCCCTTTTCCCGGGGAGGACCAGCGCCTCCCGGGTGACCGGCGGATGGGGACAGGGGGCCACCCCCAGCGGGGAACACCTAGGAGGGAAGGGAGGGGGGGACACCCCCCACCCACCCATCGTTTCCCTTCCTGCAAGGTGCTGGAGAGTTTGACTGCCCAAATCCCGGCTGCGGAGTCAGCGCTTGCTAAACCTCCCTCCCTCCGTGCATGTGTGTACTGCAACCGAAACCTGCCTATTGATGCTCCTCGTTTATCAGACATATGCCCTTAAATTATGTAGACAGGGAGAAGTGATCTAAACACCGAGCCGCACATGGTTTTGGTGGAAATATAATACTCCGGCAGCAGACGAGTTCCTCCCAGATAAACAAACCCACTTGCTCAGCCCCAGCAGGGCTAAGTGCTGTTTGGGTTTGTAGTGGCTGCATGTGGCTGCTACATACCCAGCCCAGAGGAAACCCTCCTCCTGGGGCCCCATCTGCTCCCCGTACTGGGAAGGGATGCAGCGTTTCCCGTGTCGGATTGGGGTGTAGGACCTGCAGGACTCGCCTTCGTGGAAAGGACCAGGTGGAAAGCGTGTGGCCGCGCTCCTCTCCCGCAAAACTTCCACCCCGCGTCTGCTCCGCTTTGCTTCCCAGCCCTGCCGGAGAGCTCGCTGGAAACGCACCTGATTTTTTCATGGCTTCCCTCCGCCACCGGGATGCGGTGCCTGGGATGCGAGGTTTTGGGGAAAGCCAAGGAGGGTCTTGAGGCTTCCCAGGTCGTGGGGGTGTGCGGTGCGGAGAGGGGAGGTTTGGACCGGGACCCCTGGGACTGCCAGGGGATGCTCTTATTCTGGGGGAACAATGATGGTGTCAGGGGATTTTTACAGCCGATGCAACCACTCGCAGCCTTCTAGGGACTTATCCTGAGCGTGCACCAGCCCTGCACAAATATTTTGGAAGGCATAAAGCGTGCTAACTTCTTTTCTTTATCTGTCCTCTGTTTCACCCGGGTCTTGTTTATAGAAGCCGGTTAAATCTGCGAGCGGGTAGGACCAGTGGAGCATGGGGTTGCTTTGCCTTCGCCGTCTCTGTGATTTTAATTACAGCGTGTGCCTCCCAGTGTGAGATTAGGTGCTTCCTCCCCCTGGCTAAGCCACTGTTTTAAGGTCTCGGGGATGCGAGCAGCGTTTCGTTTGTGTTTTAATTGCCTCGGGAAGCGTGTGTGTGTTTGTTTGTTTGTGTGTGGGACCCTTCAGCAGAGCCGGGCTTCAAGCGGTGCAACAGATGTGTGTGTCTGCTTTTCGTGTGCAGCCGGGTTTAAACGTGCAACCCCAGCCCCGTCACGAAAGCCTGGGATTTTCTTCCCTCCTCTGCCCAGACCCATCCTCCATGGGGGTGTCTCCTTTCCTAAAGGACCAGTCCAAGGCTTTTCCTTTCTGTCCCATCCTTAAATGCGCAGCACTCGGCGATATCAATAAGATGCAAAATAAATGACAGCTGCATGATCTAAGTGTTGTTTATGTCCAAGACGGGTGTTTTAAAATACAGGCTGATGATCAGTCACGGTGCTGTTGGGAAGCTTTTGCTTGATGATCATAACTGCCTTGTAGGCGCTGAAGGCTGGTGTTAAATCTGTTCAGCGAGCAATCCGGCACCTGGCTAGCGGAGGGATGAGCCGTATTGCAAATCCTAAGAGAGATGCTGAACTTCTCCACAGAGGGAGGAAATATTCGAGCCTTTCCTCATGCATTCACCTGCCAGCATCCCTCTCCGCACCCGCAGCGAGCCTGGTGCCAGACAGCCTGTAGATGTGGCAAAGCAAAGGGCTCAGCACAGGCACAAGAGCGGCTGAGATCTGTCGCCGGGGAGGCAGAAACCATCTTTGGCAGCCAGATCCCGGGGGGGCAGTGGGTTGCCGGAGCCGGTTTCATGTTGACTCCCCTGTTTTTTGGAGGGGGAGGAAGGGAGGAGGGATGCTGGAGCCCCCTTTGTGCTGCATCTTTTTCCTTTTACTGAATTGCTTTGTCTCTGTCTCCCCGTTTCCTCGATGTTGAGCGGTTGCAATAAAACCTACCTCCTTCCCAGAGTGCCGGGGTTTGATTTGCGCGCTCGCATGCCCTGGGGTGTAAAGCCTTGCGAGGTCTTACAATACTCAGGTATGCTGAGGGTTAACGCCGTGTAGAAATTAATTTCTTGTTTGGAAGGGAACCCTGAAAAGCTTCCTAAAAAGCTGAGAATGATGCTGGCACGGTAGGCTCGTGCTCCACGTTGGGATCCTCCGTGGGGAGGGTGTTAGAGGCAGAGCTTTTGAGTTTTGGAGCTGGCGGCGCCAAAGTTTGCGGCGTGGCATTGCCTGCAGGTGTTTTTCAGCAAAATGGCATGCTCTCCTAGGAGTCACTTGGCTCTTCGTGATTTATTAGGCACAATACCCCCCTTAAAGTGAGGTCCCACATAGCTGAGACCGAGATCCATCCTCACCCCTTCGCAGCTGCAGTGCTGGGACTCAAAAATCTCGTGTCCTGCCCATGAATCTCCCTCCTCAACTGGGGATGCAATTTGGATTATGACTGTTTCCCACAGTAAAGGCCTCAAACCGCTTGATGTTGAAATAAAAAGGCCTTTCTGGCCCCCACCAGTGTGACAAAAGGCTTCAGAGGGCTCTTTCTTACTCCTTGCTTCCCTTCTTGCTTGCAAGACTCAGTTAATGGACACCAACGGCTCCAGGCGCCCAAGGCAACGAGACTTCCCGTCTGTGCAGAGTCTGGGCAACTGCAGGATATCAGCGATGAGCGCGCTTCCCTGCATGACTGTCTTCGGGTGAAAAGCACTTTATATCCCTTAGGTTTGAGCTCTCAAGGAGCCTGCAGCAAAAAAATACTGAAATAAATTCATAGGGCTCCCCAGATGTTTTTCACTCAGACCCTGAAGTATTTTAAAACAGTGAGAAAGTATTCTCGTTCCCCTGGTACAGATTGGGAAACTGAGGCATGGAGAGGCAAAAAGGATCAGTCCCCATTTATTGATGGAAATTCTCACCCACCGCCATGAAATACAAACTGAACCCCAAGTGGTACTTGGAGATGAGAGCAGTGAGGGGTCCCCTGCCCTTGCACCCGTGCTTCAACAGCCAAGAGCAGTGCTTGGTCAGAACTGGACACTTTCAAGATGGAAATTTTTCCAGTTAAAATGACGGATGGGTGCTTTAAGCTGAGAAAATATCATCTTAGGTTAGTGCCTTGGCCAGGGGGCAGCTGTGCTCACATCAACTTTGGTTCCCGTATCTTTAAAATTGGGTACAAAAAAACCTTTGGGAATGGAGAGATCATAGCAAAAAAAAAAAAAAAAAGAGCTGTGTTGTGGTTCTGACAGTCTGCGTGGCGATTTTCTGGGACTGGCATTCCTCTTCATTTTTTTTTAATATTTTTGACTCATCCCTGGAACTGTCTGGTTTTCATTGTTCTTCGTTGGTCCATGTGCTCCGCTAAGTTTGCCTCGTCCTTGCTTGGTTGCACCTCGTAAGGTGCTGAGCAGCCACCCATCTAAAAGGTGCCAAGTCTCTGCCCTTCACCCCCTGCAACAGGAGCCAGCGTGGTGTGGCATCTGTCCCACAACCCTTTCCTTTGAAAATAAACAACACCTCTGTGAGCCCTTAGAGATGCTCTGAAGGCTTTAAACGGGCGCCCTTAGGTTTGGAAACCCAACGGTCATTTCATTTTAGACACCTTTAGTTCATGCTCCAGCCAACATGAACCTTGCTGGGAACGCGTGCTCTTCAAACGTGATTCCTGGAGCAATGTTCCCATGGAGGAAGCCAACTTGTTGAAGTATAATGTTCCCAGCTGCTGCTATCTCAAATACTAACGTTTGTAGAAGACATCGAGTTCTCAGGGCTGGAGGAGAGCCTGAAGACCTGAGTGGGAGCCGTGGTTGGGTTGAAACCTCCATCCCCACTCTGCTGCCTACCAGCAGGTGGCTTTGACCTTACTTGAGGGGGATTTCACTAGAAAGAGAGAAGTTCATCTGCAGATTTAGTGACTTGCTTTTACTTCAGGCTTTGCTGTCGAGAAGGCTTTCCAGTTTTTTTTCTAAATACTGCATGCCTCAAAACAGAAATCTGGACCCAAAAGGCAAGAGACTGAGGTTCATGGGCTTCTTTTGCGCAGGAATAAACAAAAACTGCCACTGGCCATGGCTGGATCTGCACTGGTGACCCAGAAGGGAGACCTCGCGTTGCCATCTCTCTCGCCTCCCACGCCTGATCTCTGAGTTTCCTTCCAGCTACGTTATCCATACAGGAGTGATCTGCCGGGGCTTTCCCACCACGCCACCGGCAATAAATTCACGGGAGCTGACTGGCACTTGAATTTGCCTTGTCCTTCTGACAGGACGAATGTGTGGGTCTAATGCAGATAATATGGGCTAGGTTTCCATTGCAGGCATTTGCATGATATATACTGGCACACCTCCCCCTCCTCTGAGCTCGTGCAAGGGCCAGAGGAATAAATCTTGACGCTTGGTGAACCCTCGCAGCCAACGCTGCACCAAACGCGTGTAAATGTTTGCAAAATGAGCCATCCCGACCCGCTTGTTATTTCTCCTGGAGCGTAAAACAGTGCGTGGGGGAGGAAAGGTGAGGCTGCTGGCGGTTTTGTTTTAATCCCAGTATTGTTTTCCTTTGAAATGAAGTGATGCTGGACTCGGGGACCGCGTGTGGATGGTTAATACTGTTGTTTCTTAAGTGAGGAACGTGCACTTGCCACCAGCAGCCCCCTGACACTCATTCACGAAGAGCCTCACTGACGAGTGTCTCGGCGTTAAACTGTTTGGTGACTTGAGTTTAGAGTTATAGGAATCGGAGCGATGAATTAGCAGTAAATCAAAGCCCGGGTGGCTCCGTACCCAACTGCGGCAAGATTTAAATTAAAAATATCTTGCCGAGATGAAGTACTCATAAGTCAAGCACTGGCGTTGTGTCAGTCTGGGCTTCGGCGGCGAGAGCTCGGCCCCTTTGAAACAGAAACCACGAGGAGCCCACGTATTGATCCCCAGCTGAACCGGGAAATTGCCACTTCATTTCTTCTATTAAATGTTCTTTCTTTTCTTTCCTTTTCGCCTTTTTTCCCCCCCTCTGAAGGGAAGACGATCGCGCTGGGAAGTTGGGAAAAGGTTTGCAGATTCGCTGCACGTGCGTGTGGCCCTGTTTGACTTGGTTAGAGCATATTTGATTGTGAAAAGGGATTTATTTGTTTTTTTTTTTGTGGCCGGGGATTTGTCTATAATGTAGTGCTGGAAAGAAAACTCATTTAGAGACTAAGGAGGTGTATCCTGTTACAATTGCCTATTGACGGAATAGCAAGCGCTTGGTGTGCAACACAGCTTTATTTTACTTTAAGGAAACTTATTCTGGGCTGCCAGACGGAGACTTTGATTTGCTGGAGAGCTGCCCCATAGCTCTGAGCAAGTCCCTTGGTTTCTTGTTTCCCCATCTATCAAACGGGGGTGGTCTTGTAGAAGTGACTGTCCCTTTGACCATCATCTAATAGTCATTTTACTCTAATGACCTTTACAAATGACTCACTTTTCGTAAGTGAGATGATAAAAGCAGGGAGGTTCTGGGTGGGAACTTGCTCATCGGTCTGAGGAGTACACGGCTAATAGCCGCTAACGGCCACTGGCCCATCCCTGGGCAGCATCACCTTCTGCTGGCTGGGAAGAGGCTTTCAGAGATGGTGAGGGGCAGGAGGCTGTTCTACGTTGGGGGAACAGGCTCTGACACCATCACCCTGCAGGGGAGCGGAGAGAGGTGAGCTGGGAATAGAACCATGCCAGCTGTGGAGCTACTCAAAGGCTTTTGCTTGGATTTTTCTTTAACGGACAATTTAGGGGAAAAAAAGAATCCCAAACCCCATACCCAAATGAGGATGGTACGTCTGCTTGACTTGCTAGCTTAAAAAAAGTGAGTTTCTGGGCTGTTTAGGGAACCCCCTTTTATTTGTCAGGGATTTGGTTTAAATTTCTGGTTCTTGCAAAAAGCAGAGCAACGCGTGGGATTTTGTAAGCTGTTACCCTGAGACGTGTATGTATTTGAACGCCCAATTTTGGGCATCTCCTCTTTTTGTTTGCATCTCACCCTTTGTACTCTCCCCTTCGTGATGTCCTCCTGGTTGGTTGGGGGGTTGTCCTCTGCCACTGTCCCCATTCCTTCCAGCCACCCTGGAGCCCCAGGACTCATTTGGAGGGTTGCAATGACCTCGATGCCTGGTGCTATTGAGGCTGCATAACCCATCACCCCTTGGACCCTGGGCTTCGCCTCTCCAGAGCATCTAGCCACCCCCCCACAGCCACCTCCCCTGGGGAGGGCAGCGCTTGGGGACAACCCGGAGGGTGAGTTGACAGTTTAAGTCCCTGCTCTGCCTCCACCGAAGTCACCTCCAGGAGGGCAATTGCCTCCTCACCCTGAAGACGGCAGGATCAGCTCTGAGTTTTCCTTCTGCGCTTAGCTGCTATGGTGATGAGTTGCTATAGAAACACATAGTTAGCATTATTATTTATTATTGAAAAGTGCTTCTTTTCATCTCTTAAACGCAGGGTCGTGGCAGGAAGAGCCCGATGCTGGGTGCGGGGTACTGCCCACCCTGTCCACACAGGTCGGTGGGTTGAGCTTCCCGGTGAGCCAGGCTTTAGCCATGCTGGAGGCAAGCAACCGTGCTGTGCTGGCCCAGCGGGCTGATCTGGTTAAACAAATCCCCCAGTATGTTCCCGTCACAGGTTCCTTCCTTCGTCAGATCCATCCTTTGGAGGGGGATTTGAGTGAAGCGTTTCATTATAATGAGCTTAGTTATTTCCAAACTAGTAATCGCATGTCACCATTTGGTGCAAAGGGTTTGCATTAAGTTCTGTAATAATATGTCTATTCATCCATCACAAATACTATATTCACAGGACCTTGTAGCGATTGCCTGGTAAATACCTTCTCTTATCTCTTTGCATGCGCTGCTCCTTGTTGTTTGCTGAAGTCCCCCGCTCTCTGCAAACCCATCCCTCCGTGCTGGGAGGCAGGGAAGCTCCTCCGATGCTACTGTCCCGGGCTCCTGCTCTGCCTGAGCCCCCTCCCCGGAGCTGGGCACCCGGCCAGGGGCTGTGCAGGACAGACCCCTCCGGGGCTGGCAGCAGCCCGCGTGATGCCAAGCAGAGCGAGTGCTGCTAAGGATGTTGCTCTGCCTGCCCTGATTGTCACTTTCCAGATGCTGTGGGTGGGACAAAGCCTGCTTTGGGGGCTCCTCTTGCTCCCCAGGAACGGGTGCGAGGGGTAGGAGCAGGTATCTTCTGTAGGCTGGGTGCTGACCAATGCTCTTGGCTGCGAGTTGCCGCAGAGGGTCCTGCAAGGAGCCCATTCATACATCTCTCCGGACACATCCGTTGGTTTTGGGAATGCGCAGGCACAGCAGGGAAGCAAAGCCGGATGCGTGGTTCTCCTGACTGCAGCCACTGGGTTCACGGCTTCCCCTGGAAGCTGGTGGCACTGTAGAGGTGGCTGTGCAAGGAAACCTCCCTCCATCCTGCAGTCCTTCGCATCCTGAGGATGCTGCAGCCACTGTGGAGGAGTGGGTTGGTGGGGCCAGGAGGTGAGGGGCTGGGAGGATGGATGGATGGATGGATGGATGGATGGATGGATGGATGGATGGATGGATGGATGGATGTATGTCCGATGTCAGGAGGCACCAGGAGGAGCAGGGTGGCTTTCTGTCTCTTGCTGGGGCACATGCAACGTAGCCTGGAGGTGGAGGGCTTGGCTTTGCTTGCAGCAGGGATTAGCTGTGCTGTTCTTCCTTCTTCCCCTCCTAGGTCTAAATGACTCTCTGGAAAATGCCTGGTGAGGGAAAAAAAAAAAAAAACACAACAAAAAAAACAAAGGAAAAAAGAGAACAAGGCAGCTTTTCTTGCTGCAGAATTAACAAGTCAGGGGTGAAGTTTCAGGGCTGGTCGGTGTGGCTGCGGGGGGGGTTTGCTCAGCCCCTCCTCATGCAGTTGCTGCAGGTGCAGGGCTGGGCTCTCCGTGCAGCAGCTGCAGATGCTCCCTTGGGGGGAAGAACCCCTGTGGGGTGGGGAAGGATGCAGGAGTGGATGGACCCATGCAGCATGCTGGATATGAAGGGATTGGGGCATGGGGAAATCTCTGCTGTTTCTTGCACATTGTGGCCCTTGAAGTTCCCTGAATTCTTCCTGGTCTCCACCTTCCCCAGCCTGCCAGACTGGACTGGGAAACATCCTTCCCAGCCTTTGAGGAAACAAAAGGAGGCTTTTTAAAGCACCCCCTCGAGCAGGAATAAAACACCTTCCTTTGCAGAGCCTGTTTCATCGCTTGAAGTCAATCCCTTTGGGCTTTGTATTTTCCTTCTTGGAAGCTGTTCTCCCTGCAGAGAAGAGAAAAAAAAACCCAGGGAGCAAGAGCAGGGCTCAGGGGAGCCTTCCTGGGAAGTGTGGGTTGGAGGTGGATGGGGGGGAGGGTCCACTGTGGAGGTCTAGAGGGACAAATGCTCACCCTTCACTGTACCAGAAGCCCCTGCAACCCATCCCACGAGTTCAGTGTTCAGTTGTTAGAGTAGGGTCGCATCCAGCCCGTCTCTGTGGTACTGATGGTTGGAAGCAACCTGCTGGAGTGGGAAATGCTCCGGCATGTCCTGCACGTGTCAACCCCTCCCCTGCTCCTGCTGTAAGGAAGCTTAGGACTAAAGGGGAGCTCCCTTAAAGGAGGGAAGCTGGCTGTGGCAAATGAAAGCTTGCTACGTTTTGGTAGGGTCACTTAGATTCACTCAAGTTGACATGGGCCTGGAGGAGTCGTGTTTTGCTTCTATGACCCCTTTTTCTCTACCCTGAGCTGCAGCCAGCTGCTTGGATACGGGGTTGTGACCCTGATGCATTTGGAGAGAAGTCATCCAAGGGATGGCATGGACTTGGGACTGGTGTGAGATGCCCCCTTGGATCCCACCAGTGGTGAGACCATCAAGTCTCGGGTTTCTCTCCAAATGCCTGCTGAAGGCAGAGTCATTTTGGTTGCTGGACTCAGAGCACCTTTGCAGCCTCTGGCTTTCCCTGCCTGGCCTCCGCGGTAGCTCCAAGAGACCAGGAGCTGCTCACCTTGACCAAGCAAGTGCAGGAGGCAAGAGGCATCCTTGGAGCTGCACCTCTCTGCCTGTGGGAGGGATGGAGAATGGAGTGGAGAGAGGTGAGCCATGTGCAGCAGGAGCTGGATGCTAAAATGGCCTGTCAGAGCCATTCAGGGTTTTTTTTTCCTCCTTTATAATGGAGTTGCTGCCCTTGCCTGCCTTAGGAAGGCAAACATCTCAAAGGGATGCCTCTGAATGAAAGTAAGAACTTTTAGGACAAATTTATCTCCGCATAATATCTCAAAGAAAGCACAAAAAGGAAATGGCAAGCGGGCATAATTAGGTAAGTATCACCCATTAGGAAGGGGAAGGAGCTATCAAGTCGATTTCCATTTCCTTCTTATTTTACATGCCTGATTTTTCCGACTCTCCAGGAGGCGGTGTGTGAAGTAGGTCTCTCCTTAGCTTGGAGAAGTAAATAATCAGAACATGATGCGCTCCAAAGCTCTTCCCAAAGCTTTCCAAATCTGGACTAAGCTAAGGATTTTTAGCATCTTCACAAATCTGAGCTTTCCAACATCCGTGAGACCTGGTAGGGACTTATTTCCCACCTTCACACAGGGGAACCAAGGCGCAGGCAGGCAGCAGGGCTTGTGTCTTCTCGTTGTGACCTGCTTGTACGTATTTCTCTGTTTTACCTATTCTGCATGGAAATAGAGATAACTCCTTGTCTTCTGGTTGCTTCCCAGTGTAAATCTGGGTGTGCACAGTGTGAACCCATGAAGATACCTTGTGCTGCACTGGGAAGTGTGGTAGGGCTGAGTTCCCGCCCCCCCCGGCCACCACCTGGTCCGCCCCTACCTCATCCCAGCATGTCCTGGTGTCCTCCCATCCGGGCGACCCACTGCTTTGCTCCGGTGTACCCAAGGTTGTTCTGGCTTTTTACCTCTTAGGATAACACGTCGCAGTGTGGGCTGCGGTTACGGAGCCATCGGCGGGTGCCTGTAACACATTTTTGGCAAGGATGCAGGATGGCTTGCGCCCCACCAGCCTGCAGGAGAAGGGCTGGCTGCCCCCCCTCGCCTGCCCCCCTGCTGCGGAGTCTGTAAGTGGTGTTATTAAAGGGAACTGCTGTCATTGGCACAGTCAATGGCTGACACAAGGCAGCCCTCAGACTTTGACTCATCTGCAGCTCGCACACACACACACACACACACACGCAGGAGCCAGAGAAAAGGCAGTTTCTCACATGCATCACCCTTTTTTTCAGCTGTTTGGGCCCTTTTTATTTTCGTTCATTTTAGAGAAGAATTCTTGATTGTCCTACAGTGTAAGAGAGAGATTTGGGTTGCAACGTACTACCAGCATGTGCCCAGCTCTCTCATTCATTTGTAGCTGAAGTTGGGGTCCCTTTTTCCTTAAATACAACTACACGCACGCATCTCTCTCTCTGTCTCTCTCTGTGAGTATGTTTTATGCATATACATAAAAATACACATTTATATGCAGGTTTCTACACATAAAGGCAAAATACACATGGTTAGAAAATGCCAATCCGGTCACCCTGCACTTTTCACGGATCGTTGCTAATTTTGCCCGCAGTTCAGGAAAGGTCTTGCGGGTCCAGGATGAGATTTCTGGAGAAGGAAGAGCAGCCAGATTTTAGGAGGGGTTTAGGGCAAGCCCAGTTCTCCTTTTTCCTCCAAGATCCCTTGATCAGGCCCTGGTGGGAGAGGGTTTTCTTCCTAGATTGTAGGGAGGAGAGGGAAGGGAAGAAAAAGTTTGAGGTTTTGCTCCACTGCAGAACTGGGAATCATAGAATCATAGAATGGTTTGGGTTGGAAGGGACCTTAAAGATCATCCAGTTCCAACCCCCCTGCCCTGGGCAGGGACACCTCCCACCAGCCCAGGTTGCTCCAAGCCCCGTCCAACCTGGCTTTGAACACCTCCAGGGATGGGGCAGCCACAGCTTCTGTGGGCAATCTGGGCCAGGGGCTCACCACCCTCAGAATAAAAAATTTCTTCCTAATACCTAATCTAAATCTGCCCTCCTTCAGTTTGAAACAGTTACTCCTCATCCTATCATTAAACTCCCTGATAAATGGCGCGATCTTGGAAAAAGCTTTGTGTCTGGGAATGCGGCTTCCTTTGAGCTGGGTTGCTGTAATGCTTTTCAGGAGGTGCTGGTCTCATGCAAAGAGGTCACAGAAGGGCTGTCAGGGGTAGAGGATGAAGGTTGTGCACCACTTCTCATCCCTCCAAGCGGCTCGGGCTGGAGCTTGGCCGTGAGCACTCAAGTGGGGCAGCACACGTTGCCACGAGCCTGGAGGAGATCCCAAGCAGATTGCCACTTGGTGACAATCTGCTGTCTCAGTCCTTGGTCGCGCGCGCGCTCCTGCTCCAGCAGACATTTCTGGGGCTCCCTCTGGTTGATGCACAAGGTGCATTGAGCCACATTTCGCCCCAGCAGCAGCCTTGGTGGCCATGCAAGGCTTCTTTCTTGCTCTGCATCCCCTCCTTCTGTGTACGTGTGTGTGTGTAGGATAATTTTAAGGCTTCTCCAAGTTACAGTGTGATGCTTAAAGTCTGTGCTCCTTAGACTTGCAATAGCGAGTCAGAAGAGAAAAACACGGAGCAGTTTCACTTGGTGGTTGTCCTCCCTCCTGCCTTGCTTCTCCTTTCCTGCTAATGCAGGCAACAGAAACAGCTTTATTTTATAATAAGCAAAAAGGTCTCCAGGTGCAGGTTTGTGCTTGCCTGTCTCTTCTCCACTGCTCTCTGCCAGTGGGTGACTTACTTTGCCACCCATAATTAGCCTCTTCCAAGGTCTCGTTGTTGCTGGGCTGAGGCAGAAGGTTTTACAGCAACTGCCTATTCCCAAACACAGCAAAAATAATCCCTTCCTCAGCTCAGTGTTAAGAAGGGATGGATTTTAAACTGATTTACGTTGTGGCTGAAGCAGAGTGGTCAGTAGAAGGGACCTCAAGAGGCCCGCAGCAATGCCATTACGTGGTGGGGAAGGTGGACGGAGGGGTGGAGGATGCGTGTGTCAGCCTTCCCACGCGGAGGAAGGAATCAAATATCTGCCCTGTATCAAATACCACGCTCGATTCCTGCGGGACCGAGTTATTGGTGAGGAGGAAGCTGACCTTCTCCTCTCTTTATGAACTGAATCTTGAGTTTGCTTTGGTTTTGATGGTTTTTTTTTCCCCCTCCTGTTACAGAGTGCAATACTTCATTTCACCGGAAATAACATTTTCTTCATTTTCTCCTTTGGTGTGATGTTTTTAAGGTGCTGCCCAAGATGAATAGGCCTTCTTCCCCTTAGCTTTTCTTGCTTTACACTTGGCTTGGCACGGTGGAAGGGGATGCTGCTGCCTATGCCTGTGTGGGACCATTAGCTGTGCTGGAGCCCGGGGATATTCCCCTGTCACAGCTGCTGAGCGTGAACAAATTCTCCTGGAGCTGGACAAACATGTTATTATTTCAGTAGTCACACCCCAGCAAGTTTGAGAATTAAAAGTAGTCAGCATTTCCCTTACTGCCACACAGATCTCTCCTTCTTTTTCCTGACTGTCTTATCTCCAGCCTTCCCCAACACAGCTTTTTCTGCAAATCCTTTTCTGCACGAGCTGGACTTGAGCATCTTCAGAGCAGCGAGTCCTTCAGAGCCTCTCCGTTTCCTTTTCCTTCCTCTTCTGCCTGCGGAGCGCAGATTTTTGGAAGCTCAAGGGCTCTGTGTTTCCTGTGCATAGGTCCCTTGGAGACATCTGAAGCTACTTCGCTGGAGTTCACAGGCGACTTTTGAAAACGTTGGCCATTGCGTTCGTGTGTATATATATATATATATATATATATAATCTGTTCTCTCTTCCCTCCTGTTTTCTTTCTCTGTCAGGAATCCAGCTGTGCAACATGTGGCACTTGTAGGACTTGGAAGGCAGGAAGATCAAGCAAACACAGAGCTTTCAGCAAGAAGAGATAAATTTCCAGAATAAATTTAAGCCACGTAGGCCCAGTCTGTTTTAGTTTTAAAGCCCCGCTGGTAGTGATGTGTGGGAGCTGTAGATATAAAGCCAGGGAGAGAAGAAGAGTTTATTTGTATTATTTCTGGCACCTTGGTAGAAAAACCTCTGTTCTGAGTTCGTGGTGCTTGGCACAATGTTAGTCTGCACGGACTGTACCAGGGAAACTGCCTGTTGAGCGCTACCTTCGCGCATGGTTTGAAGGCAAAGAAAAAAAGGGAATTATCCGCGCTGAATGAGAGAGAGAGAGTGTTGTAGCTGGAAGAGGAAAGTGCCGGATTCGTGGGGGTGTATGGGATGCAGATGGCCGCAGAGGAGAAATATCTTGTTATTAATAACCCATTGAATTGCGATAGCATTTTTACACCTGTGTACGCTGCCTACAATTTTTATCCCGGCTCTCCGGCATCTGGCAGGACCACAGCTGTGAGCTGCGGGCTCCCTTCTGCAGGCAGCTGAAGGGGATTTCCTATTTAGTGCAGAAAAAAGGACAATTCGGAGTTTGATGGGTCCCATGGTATGGAGCCATAGGCATGGACTTGCTGGAGCGGGGTTTGGTCCACACGGCATGTCCTATGTTTCCTGAGCGTGGCTGCTGACACTGGCCCAGCAAGGGTCCGTCTGGCAAAGGGAGCTGCTATGTGGGCTTGCTGCTTTTTGGAGAAGTCCGTGTTTCTACTTATTGCTCTGCTTTGTGTTTTACTAACTGAAACAAAATAAGTAAGTCCAGAAATGGCGTCTGGATGTGCTCCTCGGGTCTGTCCCAATAAGCTCAGCAGCACCCAATGCTGCATTCAGCCAAATGCCACCACCAAAACCCCAAACTTCATTTCCCTTCCTCTCCCCCTTGCCTTTTTCCTCTAGTCAAAGCAAAAGATTTACAGCTGCTAACTTTTGAAGCGAGAACAAATTTCAGCCCAACCTCCCGTCTGAGTGGGTGCCTCATGTCATTAAAATACATCTGCAGCCACCCAAGCCTGCCCAGCTGGCCCCAGGCTGCGTGTCCCAGCCATGAAGGAGCCAGGGCAAGGCACTGTGTGCTCCAGCCCCTTACCCGAGGCCCCCGGGGCCTGGAGAGCAGATGATGCTCTCCACGAGCAGGAGGGATCGTAGAATCACAGAATGGTTTGGGTTGGAAGGGACCTTAAAGATCATCTAGTTCCAACCACCCTGCCATGGACAGGGACATCTTCTGCTAGACCAAGTTGCTCAAAGCCCTGTCCAGCCTGGTCTTGAGATGCTCTTGATGCTCTTGAGGTCTTGAGATGCTCCAGCCTTGTGTCAAAGCAGTTGTGACTGCATCCCCAATGGGCAGGGGGTGCATGGGCACAGGCTTGCGTGCTTTTTGCAGTATTTGCGACTTGTGCAGGGCTCAAAGTGCAGCTGTGGGATCCTGTGGGATGAGGGAAGAGATGAACAAGCCTGATTTTGGAAAGAGGAATGAGGGGAGAGGTGGAGGCAGTGGGAAAATGACGGCAGCCTTGCCCTCTGCAATGCAGCTTGGGGGGTGGAGGGCACGTGGAAAACAGTCCTCTGTGGGTCTTACTCATTCTGCGCCTGTGCATCTGTTTTGTAGTGTTTCTTCAGGTCTCACAGCCTGTGTTATCAAGGTCTCCATTTCTAATGAGCAGGATTTTACCAACAGAGAAGACCTTCCCATGCGCCCTCATTGAAAATGCCCCTTGTCTCACACACAGGTGCCTTTAGGCTGTGCGAGCAGAGATGAACAAAGCAGATGGTGTTTGGGTCTGGATTAAATTAGAGTTTGGGGTGACATTTTGCTTGCAGCTGACTCTAAGCAAACAAGTAACTAACTTTCTTCTGGGTAGCACGACCCAGATCTGAAACCACTGGTTATTACAAACCCATAAACTATCTTTTGCAGACTGAGCGGGCTCATAAGCCTGTTTCTGGTACTGGGTTTTCTCTGTAACACCTATCCTAATGCAGCCTAACGCTTTGTGATGATGGATCTGCAATTATGAGGCTGTGCAAATAGCTAAAACAATTGCATCACCCTCCAGAGTGATTTGTTGATTCGTTGATAGCGCTAGGCATTTGTTCGTGCAAACGAAGGGTTAGATCCTGCAAAATGCAGAGCACTTGCAGCTTCCATCCATGTCTGAGTGTCTGGCCCAGGGAAGATATTTATGGAAGGAGAAAGAGAGTTTTTTTTTCTTCTTGCAGGTGTGCTTTGCAGCGGCAGCAAGCTGTCTACAAAGTGCCATTGCTGATGGCAGCCTGACAGTGTCTCCTCTGGAAGTTTGTCAGTGTGGGGAAGTGCATGTACAAATTGCAGAAAGCTTTAGTGGCAGAGCAGCTGGGGCAGCCACCTCCTCCCTTCCTCCCCTCGGCTCCCCAGGCTGGGTGCCAGCAGCAGGACTCCGCGCTGTAGCATTTTGGGAGGCCCTGGACGCACCCATGCAGACTCACGGCTGAAGGCGGTGACCACAGAGCTATTTAAAGTAGCTTCAACAATGACACTCGGGTCTATAATGCACTTATTCTGCTGATGCTGGCAAAATGCTGGTGGAGTGGATGGGTTTGAGACTGATGGGAATTTACTGCTCTGGAGACATTTTTTTGCGTGTGTGTGTGTATGTGTTTGTGTGTCCCTCAAACGTAGAATCAAAGAATGTTTAGAATAGAATCATAGAATTGTTAGGCTTGGAAGGGACCTTAAAGATCATCTAGTTCCAACCCCCCTGCCATGGGCAGGGACACCTCCCACTAGATCAGGTTGCTCAGAGCCCCATCCAGCCTGGCCTTGAACCCCTCCAGGGATGGGGCTTCCACCACCTCTCTGGGCAACCTGTTCCAGTGTCCCACCACCCTCATGGTGAAGAACTTCTTCCTAATGCCCAGTCTGAATCGTCCCATCTCTAGTTTTAATCCATTCCCTCTAGTCCTACCATTACCCGACATCCTAAAAAGTCCCTCCCCAGCTTTCTTGTAGGCCCCCTTAAGATACTGGTAGGCCACTATAAGGTCTCCTCGGAGCCTTCTTTTCTCCAGACTGAACAACCCCAACTTTCTCAGTCTGTCAATGAATTGGAAGGGACCTTAAAGCTCATCTAGTTCCAACCCCCTGCCCTGGGCAGGGACACCTCCCACCAGCCCAGGTTGCTGCAAGCCCCGTCCAACCTGGCCTTGAACCCCTCCAGGGATTGGGCAGCCACAGCTTCTCTGAGCAACCTGGGCCAGGGTCTCACTACCCTCACAGTAAAGAATTTCTTCCCAATATCTCATCTAAATCTCCCCTCTTTCCATTCAAAACCATTACCCCTCGTCCTATTGCTACACTCCCTGAAAAACACGCACCAAAGGAGGTGATAATAGAGAAAAATAGCTATAAAGGAGGTTCCCTTGGTGCTGCACCCATGGCTCCACAGAATTGTTGTCTGGTCGCTGTGACACTGAGCTGGGGAATTAAACACACGGGCTGTATCTATGTCTGAGCCACACTGACTCTCTGTGACCTTGGCCAAGTCTTCACCACCCTGGACCTCTGTCTCCCTGGGGCATTTCTAGACTGAAACTTCTGGAGGTGGGGACGTCCTCTTAGAGCCTCTGGTCACCCTTGCAAGCCACAATGCGTTATTTTACTGTGTGGGACTGGAAGGGCCCTTCAGGACAAGGTGTGATGTGCTCGTGTGAGCTATGGCGGGACGGTGAAATAACAGCAGCCTCATGTCATCAGGCTCTGCGTCACCCCATCCTCCCCTGTCATTCAGGTGGTTTTAACATATCTAGGAATAGTTTGTAAATAAGTTCTGCTGCTCGCAATTCTGTTAATTCTCATAATTTGGTAACTCACTCCAGACTTGACATTGAATTTTGGTGTTGAGAAGGAATTGGAAAGGGGATAGTGTTGTCCTTTGCTCAGGAAGACCTCCTGCAACCTCTTCTCAATGCACACAAGAGGGTTAGGGAACATGCTGGTTAAATCTGCAGTAGTTCAGCAGCTTCACGCTCTTTTTTCCCTTCTTTTCCGTTCTGCAGTTGCTTTTTTTTTTTTTTTTGATATGCATTTTCTAAGCTCTTGAACAAGGCAAAAATGGGAATTTCTCCCCAGAACTTTAACCTTGTGTAACTGATTTGACCTCCAGATTTGTCAGCAGCTGGAGAAAGCCCATGTTAGGGGAATCCGGAGGCTCAGGAGCCGTGGGATCAATGCCCCATTCATGAGGAGGGGATGTTTCAGTGGTTACAGAACTTGCAAGTCTGCAATCTGCCCACATTTCCCAGTCTCTGCTCATATCCCTTTTGCTAAATTGTGTCTGCCCAGTTTTTTCTCCCTCCTCCACTTTCCAGCCTTCCCTTCCTTGTGTTGGAACATCCTTCTGTTTTCCTTTCCCATTGGGTTAATTAAGCCGAGCTGTAGTGTAGGTCCATCAGGGAGCAGAGAAGACTTTTCCTCAGCAGCAGTGCTTAGCACCACAATACCCTCCAGCTGACACAGAGTCAGGAAAACCCCCTTGGTCCCTTCATCCCTGACTTTGAGCGTGTTTTATGCCTCCTGTGGTGGTAGCCCAAACACTGTCTGATCCATCCTGGGATCAGTGGAAAAGGCAAAATCTTTACTTGCCATGCATGTATTATTAGATGCTGTAACTTGGTCAAATTTAGACAGATTTTCAGGTGTGGCCAGAAGATCCCCATGACAGCAGGAGAGGACCTGCCCAATTTTTACTACCTGCTCCAAAGCTTTTCAGTAAGAACGGAAAGAATATAACCGAGGCCAAACACAGAGAAAATAAAAATGAAAATCAACAACTTGCAAAAACTTTTCTCCTAATTTAGTTCTCAGAATTGCCCGAGCTGTTCTGAATGCAACTTTCTACGGCGATGTTAGCCCGGAGGCAGACACTGAGCTGAGGAAATTGTCTCCTGGGCGGTTCAGGTCTGTCAAAGTAATGAGGACCTTAAAACCGAGTCTCGGTACAGAACATGTCAGACAACCTGAGCTATAGGTGTTGCTGCTCCTGCTCAGTGTAATTATGCATGCACGCGCTGCCCTGCACCGGGAGCACAGGAATTGCATCATTTTGTGCAAAAATAAATGTGTCTGTATGCTGTACAGGATAGATTTGTGTATCTCCTTGCAAACGCGGCCCCTGTGTGTGTATACAACATCAGCTCTCTTCTAATCTTCCTGTTAACAAACATAACAGGTGATTATCTTTTTACCCATATTAGCACAATTCTGGCTCTTGTCTGTATCTGATCCTGGCCGGAGGTGTCCTGTCAACCTCAGCCGTATCTTGAGGCTGTCAAGCATGATTTGGAGCTAGTTATCCTGCAGCAGCAGCCGGGCAGGGCTCTAGGAATAACTTCCCATTGGCCTTTGTGTGCGTTGGCAGCAGCCAGCTTGTCCTCTGCCTTGCGGTGACAAAGTCACCGGAAGAGAAAAATGAATAGAATTAATAGCAAATTAGTAATAGTTTATCCAGGGATTTTTTTTTTTGGAAGGGGGGTTGAGTTTTTTGCATCCGATTCTCTGCTGAAAGTACCTGTTGTGGTCTGCAAAATGGGGCATCATGTGGTGGGATAGATATCAGACTGCTTTTTTGTTGTTTTTTTTTTCTTTTTTTTCCCCCCTGAAATGCTCACAAAGCTGCTGCTTCTCAGCGCTGTGTCCACACTGCTTCATTAGAGCTGTCGGCAGAATGAGTAGAGTCAGAATCACACAGAATCACAGAATGGTTTGGGTTGGAAGGGACCTTAAAGATCATCTAGTTCCAACCCCCTGCCCTGGGCAGGGACACCTCCCACCAGCCCAGGTTGCTCCAAGCCCCGTCCAACCTGGCCTTGAACCCCTCCAGGGATGGGGCAGCCACAGCTTCTCTGGGCAACCTGGGCCAGGGGCTCACCACACTCACAGTAAAGAATTCCTTCCTGATATCCAATCTAAATCTACCCTCTTTCAGTCTGAAGCCGTTACCCTGTGTCCTATAATTACATTCCCTGATCAAGAGTCCCTCCCCATCCTTCCTGTAGGCCCCTTGGTGCTGCTGGGCTTGGAATAGTGTCTCAGCTGGATGTCTCTGCTAGTGCAAGCATGGGGATCTCCATCGGAGTCCTGTCCCTTCGTTTGCCTTTTGGGTTGGGTGACATCTCAACTGCCCTTCAGAGGGCTTTAGCTAAAGCCTTCTGAAGTGGAAGTCCTCTGAAGAGGACGTCTCTCATTTGGGCTCATCTTGGGTGTTTTTTTCCCAGGGGGAATTTCAGTCTGAACACAGCAGCTGCACTAAGCCCTGTTTCGTTTTGAATTTCACAAAATGTACTTTTATGCTGGAATGCTTTAAAGTTATAAACAATTTTCATCCAGTTTTTATTATATTTGTAGTGGAAAGTCAAGTAAGTAGATTAGGGTTGTTCAAAAAATGTCTATTTCGTGCTGTATTGTTTCATTTGTAAAGAAGAGGTCGTGCTCTACAGCAGTCTCATATCTGCAGAAGATGCCTGGAATTTAGGGCTGGTGAACTTTGGGGCAGAAGTAGACATTAGGAAGAAGAAGAAGAAGTTCTTTACAAGCAGGGTGGTGAGACACTGGAACACGTTACCCAGAGAGGTGGTGGAGGCTGCATCCCTGGAGACATTCAAGGCCAGGCTTGATGAGGCTCTGAGCAACCTGATCTAGTTGAAGATGTCCCTGCTCACTGCAGGGAGGTTGGACTAGATGACCTTTAAAGGTCCTTTCCAAGCCAACACATTCTATGATTCTATGATTCTAAGCATAGACTTTTCAGCCTCCTGACATCTTTTAAAGATCTCTTTTCAAGCCCATGGAGTCAGCAGAAGTAGATTACTTCAGCTAACACGTGCAAGTTATGAACTAACCTGATTGTGACCTAATTGCCCTAGGTGCTACAGAAACATGGACAAAGGCTGTCCCTCATCTGAGCTGCTCAAGGGCTGAAAGGCAGAGGCCAGTTGCTGGAAGAGCTGCCACGTAGAAGGCAGAGTGCTAAAATAAATGGCATGTGTCTGCCTGGGAAGTTCATGGGTGCATAAAGACCCACCCAGAAGCATTTAGGAGTTTGTTCAGAATTAGTAAGTGTAGAGAAAATGAAACAAGAAAATGTCTAATATTATTTTTTTTTTCCCATAATCTCCAGTACAGATGTCGCTCTAAAAATATTGCTAATGGTTGCAGTAATCTGAAGCTTTCCTTTAGGTTTGGGAGAGCAAATGCCAGTCAGCACGGCTCCTTCCCATCAGTGATAATGTGTGTGTTGGACCCAAGATCTGGCTGAGATTTGAGATGGTCCAGCCACCCCTGTTTTATAGGACTGTACTCGCTCATCTGCTCTCTTCAGCCACTCACGTAGGAAGCTGAAGATGAAGGATTTGCTGTGTCAGATCTTTTCACTGGCCCCATCCATGGCTAGTGGTTGCTGCTCCAGAACGGCTTGGATACCTGCCATAAATGAAAGGAGGAAATTTTATGCTGAATAAAGCATAAAGGGAGACTCCGTTCTCGCCTCTGCTGCAATCCCTGCATCACTGAACAGAATCATCTGTCTCTTTCCTCCCAGTATTTACAGCATTTTCTTTACTTGCCTACTCCTTCTGTGTGTTCAGCCTGTTTCCGACTGTAAGGTTCGGAACAGCCGCGGAATGGATGGTCCTTACTCTAGAGGAGCCCAGATCTCTGTGAGTACACAGCCGTCCTCTGCATTAATCACATTGGGGTGGCCAGTTATACACTCTTCGTTTAGGAGAACTTCCCATACTCTCGGAACCATCAAGTACTGGTCACTGGCAACTGAAGCTCATCTGGTTTGCAGATAGCCTGATCCTGTGCAGCAAATCCACCGGCTCTACATCCCTCTGAAGCTTTATTTCCAAACCTTATTGCCTCTCCTGGTATCATCTCTGATTTTACAAGTCCTGTTGCTTTTACCCTGGGTCTCTCAGGCTGCCCTGTTCCAGCTGCCTTTTGAATATGTAGTGAAATCTCAGACTTTGAAGACTGGGGATTCTCTCCTGGCTTCTTTGCATTTGGTTTCCCCACCTCCAAATACAGATCTTGGTGCTCCAACAACCAGGAGATCAAGATCTAAAGGTTCTGTTTTTAACTTTAAGGCCTACATTTTATCCTCCTAGATGTAGATCCAGAGAGTGAAATAGCCAGTGATCACAAAGTCACCGTGAATATGAAGTTATTCTCTGTGCCAGGCTTTGGGGAGACAGTTGAAGTATGGTGCCTGTCTTACGAGATTTGGCTCTTTGTGGATTTATACAGTGCTAATTACAAGGCTTCAGCCTGAGAGAGGACTTGTGTCTCACAGATCTTCCTAAGATTGCAAAGCAGGGGGAAGCATCCACCCACCGGCATTCAATGCAACGTAAAGTGTGCGATACAGCCTCAGCCGGCAAGAAAATAGCTGCCTGCTGACTCACGGAAAAACCTGGGGTCAGAGCCCCTTCCTTGCTGTTTGAGGATCAAAGTGGTGTTTTGGGGGTCCCGGCGGGATCAGGTCCAGAAAATTTTAAAGACTTCATTTGGGTACTCTTCAGAGCCCCTGAAGCCTTGAAGGGAATTTGCTTGACTTCTGAGGAAGGAAACGCCGCTTTCCTCAAGGCTGTCCTAAAATGCTGTATTTGATATACAAGCTGGGGAGACCTGCTGGGATGAAACCCAGTACATTTTCTTGTCAATATTCATCATCCCTTTAGGGGCGGGGGCTGTGCTTATTCCTCTCCGTGTCTAGAGCCACGGTCTGGTCAGGGTCTCCTGACCTGTGAAGTGCCTTCTAAATTCTTGGCCAACTTGGCATTACCAACCCCATGAGAGTTGCACCTCACTAAAACATGGCAGAGATGTGTTTTGTAGTGAGAACAGAGCCCCAGGAGTGCACGGTGGCTTTGTTGGGAGACAAGAATGAGACTTTTGAAACAGAAGTCAAGCCGATGCTCTGGCTTTTGGCAACTTTTCACTTTTCTCAGTGCTTTGTACTTATATGGTCTCAGACAGACGTCCGCAAGGTAGGATCAACAAAGTTAAGCGCTGTTGTGACATGCTTTGCTTAAAATCAATGACCTTGTGTGCTCTTGGGTGACCTTGCTATGATAGTTTGTTTGGGGGTTTACATTTCTCCAGTTACTGTGACAAGGAATAATTTTAATAGATTTAACCTTAGAATACTTTCAGGCGAGTCTGCTCCAGAAAAGAGAGTTTAATGCTGGTCTCTGGATTTGTAGGTTATTTCCATGACCTCAAAACTCCATTCTTGTTTCTGTGGCACTGAACGTTTGTGTTCTTTCATTCAAGTCTCTCTGTAGCAAATTCCTGGAGGAACTGAGAAACCATTACAAACCTCTCTGCCCTCCCTCCCAAGCACAAAGGAGCAGAGCTCTGACCTGCTTTTGCTGATAGGAAACCAAGTCTGAAAGGCAGGCAGAAACACCATCCACATGCAGTTTTAACACATGGGGGAATCAGGGAAAAAAGGAGGAAAGTCTTACTCCCAGCAAGTGTTAATCCCATCACTTAATATGCTTCTGGCAGATGCGCGGGTAACAAGGTGATGGGCACCATCTGACTGCCTGAATAGAGTAATCTGCATGACGAGGGAAGGCCGTGTTGTCCCACCTCAGCTTAAGTGCTTTGCAAACAACCCACTCCTGAAATTAATCTCTTTATTTGGGACAAGCTGCGGCTTGCGCTGGGATCTGTTCCTTGCGGTGAGCTCCAAAGAAAAGATGCTCTGGCATGGGATGCCCTCAAAGGAAGACTTGCCTTCAGTTTCCGTCAGGCGTTGGACAGGTTGTAAGTTCGGGGAGAAAGGATTTAGCTGAAGTTAGAAGCTGTTTTTTGTTGGGGAAGCTGTTGACAATGTCTCCATATGAGTTTTCTCTCCATGTCGGCTCCCAAAGAAAAGATTCTATCCGTGGTAATCAGGGTTTATTAAAGGAAACCAGGGAAAAAAAAAAAAAAGTCTTTAGCTGAGATTAAACGGATTGTGTAGCTGCACTTGGGGCTGAATCGCTGCGTGCTGGCTCTGTCGCTGGGCGTCTGCCTCGTCAGCATCTGCGCACGGCCGCCCGCATCCCGGGAAGTGAATAGCCGTGCCTGAGTGGAGCAAAAATAAACAGAGGAGCGTGCCGCCTGATTGACGCTGGGCTTCGTTAACCACCCAGCCCATGCCATTGGCATTGCCCAGGAGTCCCGGCTGCTGTTGGCTTCCTCCTAGCCAGGTGCTGCCTGCTGGAGGACTCACTGAACCCATCCCGCCAGCCACCAGGACCCAGGAGTGGTGTCAGACCCGCTCTGCGGGAGGAGGTGGTGGATGTTCTTCCTCTCCCGATGCTATTTTTCAGCATGTTTTGGTCCTGTTCTGGATTTTAACATGTACTTTTGCTCTGAGCCCCTGGCTGGAGCTGGACCCCGGGGCAGGTTTCCTTCCGTGGCTCTCACGTGTGACTCCTCTTGCCACTGACCTTGCAGTGTCCCTGCTGCCAACGTGTGGCTGTGTCAAGGGACCTGGTGATGTGAATTTGTCTACCGCCTTTGATGGCAGGAGGGTTGTGTGTATGTGAGCCAAAAGGGGGGTTGCTGTCATCTCCCATGTGCACCCAGTGACATGTTCCTTTCAGGAGCCGTCATTGCAGTGGGGTGGATTTGTGCCAGTCTCCAGTACAGGGACGTGACCATGGATTCTGTGAGACTGTCAATCAAATCTCTCATTCCCCTCTCCCTGTACGCTTCCTCCAAAGTCCTTCCCTCCCTGTCAATTGACAGACCAGTCCTTTGTGTCCTCTTTATTCCTGATTTATTCCTATTTCCTCAGACACAGTGCATTCTTCGTGACTTTTTCCCCTTGAAACCTGCTGCGTTTTGAGGATGTATTCAGCATTCCCTAGCTTTCCCATCTATTAACAACCACCAGCTTATTAACCACCAGCTAAGTTAAAAGAATTCAGGAAAGTTTCTTCCTCTTAGGCTTTTTTGCATCCAAACTTTTCTTGTCCAAGGCCCCATCTATTTACCATAGGGTTACACATTGTAGAGTCTTGGGATTGTGTCCTGGAGACAGAACGAAGCTGCATCCTCGCCATCCCCTTCCTCTACAAGTGACAGTCTCACCTCAAAGTCAATCACGATTCTCACCTGCTTGGGCCTCAAAGATTTCACGTCTGGAGCATATCTCCTCTTACGTTGCATTGGCCACTGATTTGAATGGGCAGATTTCCTCCTGCTGTTGCAACGCTGCTCTTGGGTGTTGTGATGACCTTTGGGCAGAGGGCTCCTGTTGCAGAAGAGGGGCAGTTCATTACCTCTTCAATGTCTGAGTCACGGCAGTTCCCATTTCCCTGTCCTGCAGCTGTGCTGACTCCGCAGGGCTAAGAGGAGCAAAACAGAGTAAAATATAGGAGTAAAATAGATATCTTTTTAGTACTTGAAAAGAATAATTTCTTCCTAGATCTGTCTAGTGCCCGATCAAACCAACATCTGTTAGAAATATGGATCATAACTCAGAAGTGACGGGAGCCGGTGTTCAGGGTCGCCACGTGATGTTTCTGAACACAGGACTCAAACAGGGACAGCTTCCCTCTTCTGCTGCTCTCTCAAGGATGGCCTCTTTTGAAAGAGGAATGGTTGTGCAGGGAGAGCTCATCCCATCGCTGCTCTATCTATCATAATAAAGGTTATTAAAAGCCTACGTGACCAGCCTGCGTATCCCTGCAGAGCGAATCCTCTCCTGCTCGCAAGACAGTCTTGCAAACTCTGCAGTATAAGCTTGATTTTATTAAATATTTGCTTGACCAGAAAGGCAAAGCAGAACAGGGTAAACATGCCTAAAGTAAATGTGAAATGACCTTTGTCCGTCATCTATCCAGCGCCTGCGGCTGCTGCGGCAGGGAGGGCAGCGGGAGGTGAAGGTGATCATGCAACAGCTTTGAAATTCTGGCTACTGTGAGAATTTTGAAATATTTGGGGTGGCATAAAAGCGGTGGATGCTCTGCAGCAAGCCCAGACTTACCCTTTCCACTATCAGATCTAATCAGTCTACAGGTCAAAAGAAGACAGGATTTATTCTGTTTATTATTTCTTGAAGTAAATTTTTCAGTTCCAGTGGCATTAGCAGAGCTGCAAATCCAGAGCTGTGTCACTGCCACATCTTCCTCCCTGCTGGGAGCTGCAAACAGTGATTTTTCCCTTGCCTCCTGCTTGCGCGGGGCTGGCTGTCATCACCTTTGCTCAGCCAGTTACACCCCTGATTTCAGCAAAGTCACTCTGTGAGAGAGGTAATAGGACGCTGGCCTGCAGGAGTGGAGCTGGGGTTTGGCTTGCATTCTTTAGAAAATCAAGAACAGTTTTGTGAAATTCTGATCTGGGTGTTAAAGAGGGATGGAGGGAGGAAATACATGTGTGCCTCAGCCCGGCCACCGGCAACAAGGGTTGTGTAGCGAGCACTCATCAAAGAGCTTGGCTGGTGAGACCTGAGCTGGTAGGACTCCATCTCCCACATGCTCTGTGGAGCCGTAAGGGGCCAAAGCCACTCTTGGTACAGAAGCAGCTATGAAAAGGCGGAGGACCAGGGAGCAGATGGATGTGTTGAGTAGGAAGATGCATTTTTCACAGCATGAGGATGGGACTTGGTGATGTGCTCACCACATTACAGAAGCTGTTTGAACCCCGTACTGCTTCCACCACCCTGGTTAAAACCTGGGAGATTTTAAGAGATTGAGTGGTACAAGGAAGCCCCCTTTCCTCTCTTTGGAAAGTCACCAAGCTGGTCCCTTGTAGTTAGTTTTCCTACTTTACGGTCCTTTAGGCTTTATTACTGCCAATAGTTAGACAGCCCCGTTCCCAGTCATCTGAGATGCCCTGGGGAACTGCATCTCTCTTTTAGACAATGTTTTCTTGGCTCTGCAGTGGGTGGAGAGCGGTCTTGTGGTGGGAGCCCAGGGGAGGGAGGAGACATGGTGCTCAGTTTGCTCCCTGCTTGGCTGCATGCCCTTTGCAGATGTGGCTGGGAAGGCTGGCACACCACAACTCCTGCGTCTGTACTCCAAGCTGGACTGGCATGAGGCAGCTTTGATCTGGAAGCCATGGAGAGCCTGTTCAAACAGGCCCATTCTGGACCGAGGTCTCCCTGAAAGGATATTAATGTCAGACCAGAGCTGGCTTCTTCCTGGCAAACTTCAAGGGTTGCAAAAGAGCTCAGCATCCATCTGGTCCTGTCCCTGTAGGCAGGTCCCTGACCTTCTCTAGGCTTCAGTCTCTCATCCAGAAGAGCAGGATAATAATCCTTCTCCTGCCCTGTCTTCTTAGATAGCAAATACACAATTGGGTCAAAGTTGGCAGCGCGAACAGCAATATTGCTTGATGTTTCTACCATTAGCCTCCTGCATTGCTCTGGCTTTTTGTGCTGCACCGTGGGGCACGTGTGTGTGTGTGCTGGAGAGTAACAGGGTGCTGATTTATTATTATGCTATGTGATTTCTGCTCTTTCTACCAGCATCTTTTCTTTCAGGAGGGCTCCCTTTGTGCTGGTTTTAAGCAGAGAGCTCAGAGACGAGAAAGGGAGGATTAGCAATTAAGTACGCTCTGATGATGGCATGGTTGTGGAGGAAGGAGGAGGAAGGAATACTCCATAGTAATGTACTTTTGTTTTCTTTTCTCTTTGCTTGTAGGGCAAAATCTGCCAGGGAATTGGTGTTCTGAAGACTCTTACAGCTTTTAATCCTCGTTCCCTTGGGAATACAAACCTTTCTAATCATGTCACCGGCCATGTGGAAATGGACTTGCCTGGTTTCTCACCTCCTACTATCCACCACAGTGTCGCCTCTTGGTAGGCAGCAGCCACCCCACCCAAAGAGGTCCTTCATCACTTTCACTGGAGACCAAGCAGAGGGGAACTTCAACCACTTGGTGGTTGATGAAAGAACTGGGCACATTTACTTGGGAGCTGTCAACAGGATCTACAAACTCTCCAGTGACCTGAAGGTCCTGGTGACCCACCAGACTGGGCCTGATGAAGATAATCCCAAGTGTTATCCTCCCAGGATAGTCCAAACCTGCAACGAACCTTTGACACCCACTAACAACATAAACAAAATGCTCCTCATAGACTACAAGGAGAATCGATTGATAGCCTGTGGGAGTCTTTACCAGGGCATCTGCAAGCTCTTGAGGCTGGATGACCTCTTCAAGCTGGGCGAGCCCTTCCACAAGAAGGAGCATTATCTCTCTGGGGTGAATGAGAGTGGCTCTGTTTTTGGAGTCATTGTTTCTTACAGCAACATGGATGACAAGTTGTTCATTGCCACTGCCGTGGATGGCAAACCTGAGTATTTCCCCACTATTTCCAGCAGGAAGCTCACCAAGAACTCCGAGGCAGATGGGATGTTTGCGTATGTCTTTCATGACGAGTTTGTGGCCTCTATGATCAAGATCCCCTCAGACACCTTTACCATCATCCCTGACTTTGATATCTACTACATATATGGCTTCAGCAGTGGTAACTTTGTCTATTTCCTAACTCTGCAGCCTGAGATGATCTCACCACCTGGCTCCACCACGAAGGAGCAGGTTTATACCTCCAAGCTGGTCCGGCTTTGTAAGGAGGACACAGCCTTTAACTCCTATGTTGAGGTGCCCATTGGCTGTGAGAAGAACGGGGTGGAGTACCGGTTGCTCCAGGCAGCCTATTTGTCTAAGGCTGGAGCCATCTTAGCAAGGTCTTTGGGTGTTGGCCCTGAGGATGATATCCTCTTCACAGTCTTCTCGAAGGGGCAGAAAAGGAAGATGAAGTCCTTGGATGAGTCTGCTCTTTGCATCTTTGTCCTGAAAAAGATCAACGATCGCATCAAGGACAGACTGCAGTCCTGCTACAGGGGAGAAGGGACGTTAGATCTGGCCTGGCTCAAAGTCAAGGACATTCCCTGTAGCAGTGCGGTAAGTGAAACTCCTAAGCACCCAATCTTGACCTCCTCATGTGCTCATAGGTCTTAGAGCACTGGTCAACGATTAGAGCAGGGACTAAGGAACTGAGACTGCCTCATCCCAGTCCTGTCTGTGCCTGCACCCAACCAACCACACCACCTAATTTAACCAGTTCATGGCTCAGTTTGCTCATGGACGAGCCGAGGAAGGTATCGCTTTCTGAACTCCGCAGCCGTGTTATGTTTGCGGCTGAACTAAGCCAAGGGGCCTTGAAATCTTTAGGAGGAATTGGCCTCTTGTTGTTGTTACTTCACTGTGCAATTCATTAGGGGTGTAATCACACTTCCTTGCGCAGTCTTGGCTCAAACCTAAACCAAAATAGGACATAGATAATGTCAAAGGCTGGTTTCTGTTTCTGCTGGTGTAATTTTATTTCCCTGAGCTGGAGTTGGAGCAGGATTTGTTCAGGGAGCTTTGTGAAGCCAGGCCTTCGTTTCTTCTAGGGCTGAGAAGCACTGGTCATTAACCATCAAAGTCCCTCGTCTTCCAGTTTCCAGCCAGCTCTGTGCTGTCTCTGTGCTGAAAAATTAAGGCCTGGCTACAGATCAAGGATTAAATGCTGCAAGATTTAAGGTCAGGACTGGGGAAGAGGCCGGTATACCTGACCTACAGATGGTCTTAAGAAATTGTCTTAGTTTATTCTGTCGGTTCAGTAAGGTGTGATTGCAGAAATCTGCGTCAGCCCCGCCAGTGTGCGGCTGGCTTTGATACCATGCACAGAAATCAGCATTACAGCCGGCACTGCACCCAGGCTGCTGTAATAGCCGCCTCTCTGGGCTTTGATTTCCTTCCTTAATTAGCTCTTTCAAGTGAGAGGCAAGTTCAAGTCTGAGCAAAGGGAATATGGAGGCACACCAGAGCGCTTGCCTGCCCCATAATCTCAAGGCAGAGTCAGGGCTCGGGCTATGGGATTGCTCCAGCTTTCCTTTATATTCATGCCCCCTTTGCCGGGGGATCCCTGCTGTTGTTCCTTTGCAGGACAAGGACGGACCAAGAGGAATGCAGACAGAAATTTCATTGCAGGGAGACTGATCGTACCTTTCCCTTCCCCAGCTCCCCTTTACACCAGTGCCCTCAGCATCGTTGCTTGACCTTACCCTGCTCTCACACTCCCACACTGAACGTGCGGAGGGACAAGCCCTTCATTTGAGTTGGGATCTCTTCTGCCCAGACCTGCAAAGCTCCCTGCGGAGTATTGCGCAGGGAGAAAGGCTGTGCCCAAATCTGGCTTTGATTTTTTTTTTTGTTTAGCCTCAAGGCCTCTGCACATTCAAAGAGCTGCCTTTAGATTTAAGCTGGGAGCTTCCCACTGGAGTTACTTTCCTGGGCTGTTAAACCTCTCCATGCATTTGCAAATCTGCACCGCTTGTGCTCCACACTAACACTTGCAATACTGGACCTCTCAAATCAGGAGGTTTGAAACCTGTCAGTCACCTGGATTTGGTGGCTTTAGACAGGAACTAAAAGAACAACAGGTTTCTTGTGTCCCTTGGGGTAAGTCCCAGACCAAGAAGACTGATATATCAGCCGGAATTTAGAGTGACAGGACTGCAGAGGCTGGGGAGAGGGCAAAGAGCCAGGGACTGGGTGCCACAGAGGCAGAAACTGTTAGAGCATATTTGTGACTGCATTTCTTCACTGTGAATCAGAGATGCTAATTCTTCGCAGCTGGAGAGGGAGCCTGGAGATCCTTGAAGGAAAAATAGGAGTCTTAAAAGTGTAACTAAGTGGGCTGTCCTCTCCTTAAATGAGTCTACTTAGAGCTGCTGGCAAGCCCTGCCCGAGATCAGCTGTGCTGCCCAAGGGAAGAGGTATTAGTGACTTGGCTGCTGTAAGGGTTGCAGAGTCCAGCCGCTAAGCTTGGAAAATATTTGATGGTTGGTGAAGTATTTTGGAGCCTGGATATATGTCTGCGAGGGCCTTGTCTCCTTTCCTGATGTCCTGCTTGACAGCCAGCCCCCAGCACTGCTGCTCTGCCTCTTAGCACGTGTATTTGAAGCAGCTCTAAAAACAATTACAAAGCCATCGGTGAGACTTTCCCTGGTTTTGTGTGGGTGTCATGTATTTCTCTGCTGGTGCAAATAGAGGCTTAACCTGCCTGTGATCAAGGCTGGGGCTGAACTTCAGCTCTGCTGCCGACATCCCGCATGTGAACAGATACGGCTGATGCGCGTGGCATTGAGCAGCTGGGTAGAGATGAGCTGTGGGAAACCCTCACGGGGCATTGTTAGAAATACTGTTAGAAGACTTATTCCAGCCCTTCAGAGAAGGACCACAAGGATGATCAGAGGGCTGGAGCACCTCTCCTGTGAGGACAGACTAAGGAGTTGGGGTTGTTCAGTCTGGAGAAAAGAAGGCTCCGAGGAGATCTTATAGTGGCCTACCAGTATCTTAAGGGGGCCTACAAGAAGGCTGGGGAGGGACTTTTTAGGATGTCGGGTAATGGTAGGACTAGAGGGAATGGATTAAAACTAGAGATGGGACGATTCAGACTGGGCATTAGGAAGAAGTTCTTCACCATGACGGTGGTGGGACACTGGAACAGGTTGCCCAGAGAGGTGGTGGAAGCCCCATCCCTGGAGGTGTTCAAGGCCAGGCTGGATGGGGCTCTGAGCAACCTGATCTAGTGGGAGGTGTCCCTGCCCATGGCAGGGGTCTTGGAACTAGATGATCTTTAAGGTCCCTTCCAAGCCTAACGATTCTATGATTCTTTGTGGTATTAACTGTAGGACTGTGAATTACGGAGCTGGGCTCATAGCACTGTTCTCTCATCTTGGTGCGTGGTCAGGTCTGTCTTTTGGTAACAAATATTTTTCTAATAGGGCGGCGATAACTGACTCAAAGGGGATCCACATGCTAGGATGCTCCTCTTCCTGCCTTGGTATAATGCGTGCTGAAGGACACTTCAGGGCAAAAGAGGTCTCTTGGGGACCATTCCCAGCACAGCTTTCCTAACCTGCAATATAACGCCCAGAGAAGTGGTGGAATTGCCATCCCTGGAGGTATTTAAAAGATGGGTAGACATGGTGCTTAGCGACATGGTTTAGTGGCGGTTTTGTCAGAGTTAGGTTGATGGTCGGATTTGATGATCTGAAAGGTCCCTTCCAACCTAGGCAATTCTATGATTCTATAATAAGTGCAGGGATGGTGGGGGAATGGCGCGCTTGGATGGAGTAGTACAGAGCACAGTCTTCAACTTCTCTGGTCAGGCAGTTTTGTTGGTGCAGCTGGAGTTTGGAAAGCTGAGGTCAGGTAGGACCTGGCAAGAAGCTGGGCTGGATGCGCTGTGTCTCCCGGTCAACATGCAGAGGGAGGCATTGGGTCTCCAGATCTCCTGGAGACTTGCCCTGATCTGATTTGCAAACCCAATGTGAAGGCAAAGGACTGAGACACAACTGTGTAATGAGCCTGTGCTTCCCTCGTGCCAACCACGCATTACATACTGCAGATTTCAGCAGCTTGATAGAAGAATTTCCAGAATGGGAAATATAGAGGACTGGGGATGAATAGATCAATGTGCATTCCTCCCCTGTCCCTGTGTTACAGGTGTCCTATTACTCTTCAGCATAAATCAGGGAAAAGTGATGGATTTTTTATGTCTGGGCAGTTGATTTGCAAATTGGCGACGTTCACTCAGGTGATGAACAGCTCCAGGTAATACCTCTCTGGTTTTCCTCTCTGCAAATACAGGATAATAGCTTATATTTAAACCGTACACTTGACCCCAAATGCTTAGAAATTCATATAATCAGAGAAAAATGAGGCTGGTAAAAAAATAGAGTCTTATGAGGTCATCTGATTTGCCCTTCTGCCCTACTTATAACATTTCTGACAGATGTTTGTCTCACCTGTTCTTAACCTCCAGCGATGGAGATTCCTCCCTCTCCCTACATGATCTGTCTTTGCTGCTAGGAAGCTTTCCCTCATGTCTAATCTAAATCCCCTTTCCTGATACTGAAGCTATTCCTACTTATACAGCCCCAGAGAGCGATTTCATTCCCTTTGGCTGTTTAGCAAGAGCCTCGTGTGCCACCAAAACGCGACCACTTCTGTGGTGCAGCGTGGTGCATCAACGTGCAGAGCAGAGGGACCGAGGCTGTATGGACGTGCAGGGTGATGGCAGAAGGAAGGACTGTTCTGGGGGGGAAAAATAGGCTTCTTAAAACAGAAGACAGTCTTCAGGTTGGATAAGGAAAGCCGTGGTTTAAATATGTTTTGTGAAGTTTGTAATTAACTGTTGGTACAGTTGGGAAATGCTGAATTTCTTTTAAAAAAAAAAAAAGGCAGTTTGGGAGGAGGATGGAGATGTTAAATGGGCTATTTCGGTACAGGACTTGATCATTGGGGATTTGTTGATTTTCATGATTATGGAATAGGATTAACAATAGGTGCCTTTTGAAGCCCAGTGACAATTGCACTACAGGGATGCTCAGTAGCAGAGGCAGGGGAGCCTTCCCCTCTACCTTGGGGACCAAGCAGGTGAACTGTGTGGGACACACAAGCATGGATGAAGAAGAGGAGGGTATTGGAGACCGACCCCAAAGCAGCAGGAGGGTGCCAGGGCCTGCTGGGGAGATGCAAGAGGAATGGGGATCCTTGCTGGAGCTTGGGTCGCAATGGAGTCCCAAGCATGGTATGTTGTTGGCACATGATCCCGGCTGTCAGCTTAGGAGCTGGTTGAGACCCTGGGCTGCTTTCCTGGGAGACCCTGGTCCCCTCATCAGCCCGATCTGCCTCACAGCATCACCTGCTGCTCTGCAGCCTAACACACTCCAGTCCCTGAAATGAAAAGGTGTCACCTCCATCGCTGTAGCTTTTTACCGGATACACAGTGCAAATATCTGTCCAAGATAATCAAAGTGTCTGTCCCCAACTATTGCCTGGCTTCTGCCTTTTGCCAGTATTTTCTTTTCCTTTTGGCAGGAAATGGAGTTTGACTGTTTAAATTACTGTATTCAATCTCTTCCTGTTTTTCATGGCAGCGCTGTCACTTGGAGGAGAAAAGAAATGTTTTCGAAGCTGACCAGCCAACAAAAGGCCTTGTGTAAAGTGCTGGGCAATATTTTTCCAACACTTTTCTAAGAGAGGGCAGGCGAGGTGGGTGTTTGGGACCTGAGTCATTGTCTGATGAGTGACTTGGCTATAGAGGCTTCCTGTGCTTCTGCTACTTCAAGGCGCACCTAAGTCAGCAACTCCCCAAAACATCCTTGCAGTTAACAGTGCCTAGATCCCTGAGAGTCCTACATCTCCTCCATACATCTGTTCCTCAGGTGGACTTTGCCCTCCTACTCCCCTGACCATCCTCGATGCTTGATGCCCACCAAGCAAGGACTGATGTATTCATGGGGTTTAGCTGAATGCAGGAGGAGGTTGTGAAGGGCATATTGCTGATCAGTCCTTCCATGGATGGCTCTCAGGCACGTCTGGATGCCAGTTGGGTGCACAGGCGTTCTGCTTTGGCAACATGAGCACCTCGCCCAAGGATGAATGCTGCTTGGCCCTTGGGGTTGATCCACGGGCTTTCTTCTGCTCTGTGCCACCAGGTTAGGAAGGGCCATTTCTAGCTCAGGTGGCAGAAGGGCTTGGTGTATGTTATGGGACAGTCGATTTGACTCCTAGTGAGGCCACTGATGGTGATGGAGTGGCCATGATTTTCCTATAAACAGCCTATTTCATTACTTTTCTCTTCGTCCCAGGGCTTGTATTTGCCATCGCTGGTGCTAATAGGACGCAGGTCTGATGGAGCACCTCTAGGACACCAAGACGAGGAACAGCATTACCCGTATTTTACAGGAGGGTTGGCTAAGGCACAGTAAAACATAGCTGTCAGCACGGTTGCAGCTCAGAGACTCCTGGATCTTAGTGCTGTGCCCAGTGTTCCCAAGTGTTGTGGGAAGAGGGAATATCGTCCTTGCTATTGTGTTCCTCTCTAGCATGGGGGACAGAAAAACAGGGTCATTTAGAAAGGAGGGCATGGGCTGGAGCTGTTGGAAAGAAGGGGCATTTCGAGGAAAAAGATCACTTTATGAACTGAAAATCAGGAATTGTCATCTCTATCTGTCATTTCGCCCCATCATTTTCCCTTAAAAGGGAAAGGTTGGGATGAAAGGGAGTGTTAGCTTTTGCCTAGCCCTTGGAAAGAGGAATGAATGGAAGGAGGTCCATGCGATACTGCTGCTTTGACATTTTGCACACTCAGCCCCTGCCCGTTTCTCCTGGCTGGCTTGGCTGGTAGGCGAGCCTGCCACTTTCCCAGGGGAATGACTCACGGTCACAGGAATGAGCTATCGGTTTCATTAGACCTCGTAGTGTCACCGCTTGCCGGTCGGGCTATCCTAAGTAAATCTCTGCGAGGGTCAATGCCACTCCTGCTTGCACAATAAAGCTTTTTGTTCATCTCTACTGGATAGACCATGCACAAGAGGTTTGCTATACAAGCTCACGTTTTTGATCCAAAGGGCTCATGGTCGGTTGAGGTCAGTTCTTGGTCAACTTTTAAAAGTGTTTTCCTCTTCTTTCTCTGAAGCTGCAAGCAAGAGCAGGAACAAAAAAAAAGTGAAAAAAAAAAAGACACGGTGCAGTTTGTGCAAAGGCAGTAGCCTCAGAAATACGGTAATGCCTCTCTGGGAATGCTCACTGGAGACTCAGAGACGGAGCAAACAGGCTTATTACTGCCAGATCTCTATTTGTATAATTGGTCACATCAGTTTGTGTTGGATGGGAGTGTGCGTGCGTATGTGCGGAGCATGTTGTTGGAGGGACTTGCTGAGCCCAGCAACTTTGATAAGAGGCGACAAGCGTCCTCTTGCTGACGCTGGGAGCTGGAGTGGATGGAGGGCTTAACCAGGGAGGCAATAATGGACAAGGGGCAGGGCGCTAGCTTAGGGTTCCTGCAGCTGAGCTCTGTGATTTGCACATCTCCCCCCATGCACCTTCCCACTCCTCATTTCTCCATCTCCAGCAGGCCTGACCATCATCTCCACTGCAAAGCTGGCTGTACTCCGGGATGAAAGACACTTCATCAGAGAGAAATGTCATATTATCTTGCTACATGATGCAGCTCAGGCGAAAGCGGAGCAGGGAGCTCTCTCCAGGGACGCGGCTGGTATTTCTCATGATTATTGTCAGTGGTGGAAGTGACCAGAGATGTCTGGGGCCGTGCTCCTCAGGCTAATGGAGAGCAGCTGAGTTCAAATCTCCACCGCTCCGAGCAAGGTCCTGGCCCCTCTGTAAATGGAATTAGGAAAGTCTCCCCATCTCTTCCTCTGTGAGGTGACCAGCGGGCTCATTAACTAATTAGCACTAATTCATTGATTAGCATGCCTAGTGTTCAAGCTAGGGACACGATGGTTGGGGTCTAATGGAGTTGCAGGAACAAGACCCTCCTGGATTTTCCATACTTGCCTATGGCTGAGCAGTGATGGGTGAGCACTGCAGGACTTCTCCAGCACCTGCATGAGCTTTCAGTTCAGCCTGGGTACAGATGCTGGCAACATCCCAGTCCTCTGGACATCCTCAAAAGCCCATTCAGGTGGGCATGCACTGCTAACTTGGTGGTGACAGCTCATTTGCAGGAGCTTCTCAAGCACCACCTTGATTCATCTTCACTTTTTCCTCGGTAGCGGTCCTTCCTCCCATGTGCCACCTCTCTGCTTTGAGCCAGTAGGGATAAGGACACTTCCCTGCCTCTGTAAAGTGCTCTGCGTTCCAGGCAGGAAAAAAAGTGACTTTGGAGGCCCTGGGGGAGAGAAAACCAAAAACTCTTAAACACCTACATGAACTGAAGCTTGCACTCAAGGGCTGTAAACCAGGGCCTAATTGCATGGAGAGGATGATTGCATTTGAGGTATTAAGTATGTTCCTCATTATTAAACACCTGTCCTTGAGAGGATACTTCCAGATCAGTGTGCATGCAGAAATAATGCTGGCGGTAATCAATTACCTTCTTATCACACCCCCACCCTGCAACCTCTCCTTCCAAAGTCCTCATTGTTTGTCCCTGGGGGGGGTGGAAAAAGCATGCTTTGGTAACAACCTCCTTCTCAAACCCATTTATTTACTTCCCAAGCCAAACGCAAGAGGAAACCCTATGCCTTTAAGTGGCCGGGTGCCAAGCCCGTGCGCCCAGTGCTGTTCTCTCCTGGCTCCTCGCGTCTGGTTGACCCCGCTCACACAAGATGTTCATTGAGGATGGAGCAGAGCCCAAGGCTGCTGACTCGCTGTTGTGTCTGAGATATTTCAGGCTCAGCACCCTCCCTCTACCATCGGTCCCATCTCTGGACCGCGTTGGTTCTGCCGGAGCAGCTCAGCGTCTTTCAGCGTCAGCCCCAGGTCCTGGTGGTCCCCCAGTAGCTGCTTCTGCAGGTGAGCGAGGTGCCAGCTTGTCCATCACTGCTTGGGCCATTTGCCAGCGCTGCTTGCCACACGGACAATTAGATTTGTTTCTGGGAACTGATCTTTGCCGCTTCCCCTGCCAGCGAACCAGGCTGTTTTCTTCTGTGGTTGAGCCCTGCGGTCGCCCGTGGCTCAGCCTCGCATTTTTGGAGGGCTCCATATGATCTCCTCGCATTCAATTCCACGCCAGGAGATCAGCTACTTCGCAAACCTGACCTCTTATTGCCTCGCCAGGAGGTCGCCTTGCAGGCCAACGGGAATGCTTGTGCAACAGTGGGTTGTTTTTTTTTTTTTTTTTTTTTTTTTAAAAAAAAAAAGCAGCAAACAAAACCCAGCCATCCTGGAAGAGCCAGAAGCAAAGTGACTCCAGCTCCCTTCGTGAGCCTGATGCTATTTAAAGCATCTCCGGGCTGGGGGCAGCCGAGCGCGGGAGTTTGTACAATAACCGTTCTGTTGAGGAGGGGGTCGAGGGGATGCTGGATTCAGCGTTGCTTTCTGGGCCAAACCCTGCACAGACCCTTTCTCGCTTGCCTGATGCAAGTGTAGCTGACAGGGTGAAAAACAGTGCAGGGTCTGTCTTAGTACTTGGAGAATCAGCGGAGATGTTTAGCCTCTGGGAACAATCTGATGCACATGTCTGTATTTATTTTATATTCCAGCGCACACACATACAACGTAGAACTTTTTTTAAACCCCCCCGAATTAAGTATGTTTCTCTATTTATCCAAATTGCATGGAAACATGGCTCACTGTAATACTGGGTAGGATTAATTCAGATGCTGGAAGTGTCCATCCTGAAGACTGGCTGGTTTGAAGATGGAGATGAGAAAGGCCAATGTCCCTACAGAGAGATGCCCAAGTCTCATCTGACTGTATTTCTGCCCCAGACACTCCCAGTCTAGAATCTGCATGACTGTACTGGTGTGGGATATGGTTTTGCTGTATGTTTGCGTGAGAGGCAGTTTATTAGCGCTGGCCCAGTCTTTGGGTAACGTGAGAACAGCGTTGGGATGGAACATGGTGTTTGCAGAGCCAACGTGGGCCTGTAGATATGTCCAAGTTCAGGACAGAGCTGTGGACCTGGGTGTCCTGCACACATGTACCTCCGAACCATCCTTCTCTTCACTCTTATTTTGTTGCACAGATAAATGTCAGTAAGTGGATGAATGTGGTTTGCTCAAATGCAGACTTCTGTTGCATCTTTCTCCTGCAGAGAACTACGCAATACCTAACATCTTCCCTGTGCCGCCACCCCTCAGTTTCTTCAGTTTAGGAGCTAGTAAACATTGCATCCCCGATGTTTTCTGCTTTGTCTTGCAGATTCTAATAATATTTCAAATATTTAAAGAAGTACTTGAAACGCAGGAAAGGCAAGACAACCCAGATCTGCATGCAACTAAATGGTGGCACCGCAGAAAGACAGAGAGACCTCTGTTCCCTGCATGCCGTATTGGAGCTGGCGTAGCTGATAGAGCATGTGGGTGACATTAGATCAGTAGGAACAACATCGCATTTTCCCTGTTTCAATGTCATTACCCCGCCGTTGTCAGTGTTCCAAAATATAATAGGATTTGTTCAGCTGATTTATCCTGTAAACAAGCGATATTAGCCAGGCGCGCGTTTAGACACACAGGGAGAGTGGGAGAGGCAGAGTGAGGGAGCGTGCAGAAGGGAGTAATAAAAATGTACTCCTCCTAATGAGGGAATGACCCAGCACTTATCAATGGGTCGGGGCTATTGGTCGGGATCCTGCGCCAAGAAACACAGGGCTGTAATTGTAATGGTGTCCCTGCTCCTGAGGGCCGGCTGCAGCCTCGTCCCGCTCTCGGATGCAGGAGAAGTTTGAGCTTAATGGCTTGAGCGAATTTATACTCGGCTGACACGGGTGCTCCGAATTCCTCAAGTACCGAGATCTGCACGGATAGAGGCAGTGAGTGGGAAGATATTTCTTTTCAGGGCTCGAGCGCTTCAGTTTGTTGTTTAAACTGATAGACAGGCTTCTTTAAATTCATTTTCTGGGAGATGATAGGACCGGACGCAACTCGGTTCTCCCTGATACAGCTGCGCAGCCCTGGAGCTCGGCACGGCTCTCCGACATTCGGTGAGCAAGCCAGGGCTTCCTGTAGCCAGCCGAGCTCTCTCAGTTTCCCCCTGCTGAAGAGTAACAGCACATACATGGCGTTCATTACAACACTTAGCTTACCTTCGCAGGACCGCGGTGAGGCTTAATTAATGCTTTTAAGCGGCTCTGGGATCTCCGGGCGAAGGTGATGCTTGCATGCAAAGCAGCGTTGTTGTTTAATTTATATAGCGCTGTTGGTGCGCGTGGCACTTTGCAGCCCAAACGATAATTTTGCCTGTGTAACAAAATAATAATTATAGTAATTGTGATTCAGTGGAGAATCTCTGGTGGTGCCGGCGTAGGGGAGGCAGCTGGACTCTATCCGGCAAGGTGCTGGTGTGCGTCACTGGAATAGGAATGAGGGGTTCCTGGCAGCTGCCAGAAATGCTCCAGAAATGCTGGTTTAACCATTCTGCTGCCAGCCAGTACTGGAGATAATGGGCCAGGCACGTTCTCCGTGAAAGGGAGGAGAGGTCAGCAAGAGAAGAGCCCTGCAAGCGTGGATGTTGCGTCCATCGGGTGAAGATGGGCATGAGTAACTTGGGGAAGGGCATGTCTCTGTTTGGTGTCTCTATTGGATGGACAAGCCTGAGAGAAACCCATGTTACGGCAAGGATGCACAGGATTACGGCACACAGCTGACACAGGATAGAGCTCCAGTCTCTTCTTATACCTCTCTCCTCACTGCAGTGGTTGTTTCCAGGAATTTTTTGTATAGAAAACCTTTGGCTGATCATGGAACTGCAGTGTCCTTTAGGATAAAATGCAGCAGCTAGTGAGCGCTTCTCCTTCTCTCAAAGGTGCCTTTCTGCCTACACAGAAAATCCTTTTCACCTAAGAATTTCACTTTCTGGGACTCCTACTCCCCATCTCAGCTACAGCAGCATCAGGGGAAGTCAGTGCTACTGTGTTTCAGGTGCGTAACACAGCTTTGCTGGTGGAATATGTTCTTACAGAAGAGCTCTAGCAGCTTATTTGATCAATACTTCACTTTTGAAAAATCCCTAAATGCTTATTTACCCAATAGACCATGGTGGTTTCAAAGGCAGAACTCCACACTCAATAATCTCTTTTTTTGGGGTGTGAAAAATTTTAAGTGAATTTTTTAAAGCTCATGGAAAGCACTGAGCTGAGAGCCACAGAGATCATATTCTTCTGTTTATCCTTCAGTGCTTCATCCATACAATCCTCCAGCCTCTGATCCAGCAAGGGGAAGTTTATGGGACCGCAGAAGAACTCAGTTTCCTTTTTACAGTCACGCTTGCTGCTCTTCAGCTCCCATCCATCCTCCTTATTTGTAGGTATAGTTGCCATCTGTGAGATGGTGAACCTCAGTGACCGCACACCTTGAGGATCTGATTTTCACCCCAACTGCATGGCTTGGTGTGCTAATGCTGAGATTTGGAATAGTAATGCTGTAAATCTTATTGAGGGCTTGGAAAAGACATATGCAAAAGAGAGATTTGGCTGACACAGTGATGGTGTTTCCCGTCCCTGGAGGTGTTCAAGGCCAGGTTGGACGGGACTTTGAGCAACCTGGTCTAGTGGGAGGTGTCCCTGCGCAGGGCAGGGGAGTTGGAACCCGATGATCAACCAGTTGAACCCTTCCAACTCTAGCCGTTCTATGATTCTATGTGGGATGTGAAGACCTCCATAAATGGGAGTGTTTGTACTATCTCAGTCTGACACTCTGCATTGCTGCTGGAGGTACTGGCCTTCTTCACTGCCTATATTGGACTCTCGGGGTCTAACCAAGGCACTAGAAATATCACTTAAGTTACAATATCCAAACACGGAGAGTGCAAATATCCTGCTCAAAAATATTGCCAGATATCTGAGTCTGTTCTGCACCTTGCCCTGTTTATCTTGACATAGCATGACTGTTTCTCCTGGCAAGTGCTTGGAGGTGAGGTTGACATGGGAGCTGAAGGAGGCAGTGAAGCTGGGATCAGTACACCATCTGCCAGTGACACAGATTCATTAACCTGCTGGTGTTTCAGGCTGGATCATAGAATCATAGAATCACAAAATGGTTTAGGTTTGAAGGGACCTTAAAGATCATCTAGTTCCAACACCCCTGCCATGGACAGGGACACCTCCCACTAGACCAGGTTGCTCAAAACCTCATCCAACCTTAATGGTAGGAGTGTCTTCTATGCAAGTGACCAAGAAGTAAGAACATTGTTTTGCTGAGGATGGTTTTGCACGCTTGATATCTATGATGTGCTTCTCTGGATGGTCAGTCTTGGACTTTCCTTCATGGGGGATGAACTGTTTCCCTCTGATAGCCCAGTGCTGCTTCCAGAGCAGAAATGCTGCTGCTGGACAGTCCCATGCCAGTACTCAGGCAATGTGCATAGCAAAAGTGGGAACAAGTGTTTGAGAACAAACCACGGGCTGAAAAGCATTTGCTCTGTGGATGTGAGACAGAATCAGCAGACCCTGAAAGTTGTGGTCTGCATCTCCAGGGTCTGCCGCATGAAATAAGAAACGCAAACTCACTGCCAGCATTGCTTAAATTTTTGTAATCTTGGGGTCTAGAAGATTTTTAGGGGTTCGCTACTCAATGTACATGGTATGAATCTTATGGCATTCTAATCATTCAGAAAGTCGGGACCTAGAGGATGATAAATTTATAGCAACAGTTACTTCTTACTAATAATCAACCAGCTCTGCTGAGCAAAAGGCCTGAAGACTAAAGAAACCTGTTGGTCTCTGTAAGAAAGGCAGCCTCCTCTTCAGGAAATTGCAAATTTTACGACGTGGAGGTACATGGTGTAGACTGTTGGGAAGCCTTATGCTCACAGTGCAGCAGGAACGTAAATGTGGGCATAAAAAGTCTGTACTACATTAAGATTCTGCAGCACTCTGGAAACTTGACACCAGTCCTTGAACTGATGCTTAAACTGGAGACCTAAATACCAAACGCCTGTACCAGATCTACTCAATTTGAGTAACTTTCCCCTTTGTTCCTGCGTTCCCGAATTATGTTTGACTGAACACCTCTTAGCATAGTGGGTGCAATTTCCCTGTAATTGGTAAAGTTACTGTAACTGCACTGTCATTTGTATATGGTGACATGTAATTGCATGGTAACCATTGCTGTGGTTGCACAAGTGAAAAGCAGTGTGCAATTATAATGTATTTCCAAATGCTGGCTCTTTATCCAGCTTCCATTATATCACAGAGCACCCTGGGGAAACGGTACTGGATATTTTCGTAAGTCATTAGACTGCAGGCTAACCGCTGAAGAGTGGGTTGGTTGGTGATCTATGCTATCTTTGCTTGGTGGCCCAGGGTTCCCATCTTTCTGTCCGCAAAATTTCCCCGTGGCTTTGAATTGCAGATGACAAAGGTCTACAGCCGTTGATGCTCACTGGGCAAGCCTGCAGCCTTTTCCTGACCCACTGTCAGGAATGCATGTGATGGGGAGGGCAGCAACAGGCATCAAATTATGTGAATGATGTGGCAGGAGGCGAAAGTCAGAGGGGCTGTCTCCATCCTGGGCTAGGGCCTCATAGATAGACACAGCCAACGGGCTGAAAGGTGGCGGTTCTGCCAAAGTTCACAGCGCAGATAGTAGGGAGAAAGTCAGATGAACCAAAGTCCACTGGTCTCAGAGGCATCAGAAGAGACTCAGAGGCAAAGCAAATCCAACTTAAGGAAGGCAAGGTACTAATGCCAGGGGTAGGGCAAACCAGCATCTAACCAGAAGTTCACTGGGCAGTGAAGGCCATGTTTATACCATTAAGAGAAAAGGCAAACAGGAGAAACACAAGCCTTGGGTACCACACTGCTGCCGCTGGAGTTTAAAGACCTGTGGTTTGCAGGCAGATGGTTTCCATCATTTGCAGCTCTGCTGGGTGAAGATTTATGGTTCACCCCTGCACCAGGTGATCTAGACCCTAAATTTCCTAGCTTGTATCTCTTTGGGTACCGTGAAGTTCCTGGTGACAGATTTTCCTAGGGCTTCCATCTCTCTTGATTTTTAAATATTCTGTTGAGTAGGATACATGTCCACCCTCAGCCTCACTGAGCCCTTGCAGTCAGGAAGGAAAGAAGATCTTGCAGTCAGGTGATGGAAAAGACCTTGGATATCTCCTTGCAAAGACTCAAATGCACATTACTGTTGATTTCTTATTGCTGTTGGCTCCCTGGCCCTGCTGGCAGCACAGACAGCCGTAATGTATGCGTTCCCTCCATCGTCTGGCGTAGCCAAGCCTGAGATAACAAGAGTGAGAAGCCAAGTACCTGCCACCGTATGAAGACAGGGCTGTTAGGTATTAGCTGTAAATCAAAGGCGAGACTTGGCCGTTGGGACAGCCTTTCTCCCCAGTGAGTCTGTGGAATTGCTTTGGAGCCTGCTGAGATATCTGGAAAAAGGCCCTGGTGCTTTGATTAAGGAGGAAGATTTCACCGGAGCGAAAGCAAGGAGGAACGAGGGATGGCTAATCCTTTATCGAAGCTTTTCCCAAAATATGGATTAGGCTGTATGTAGTTGATTATCAGGGTCTGTTTCAGAGCAAAATAGCTAAAGCAGATGTTTAAGGGACAATTGTGGTTTATTATGAGCAGTGTTTGTACTGGCTCCCTAATATCTGGTGCTTCAGCCCTTTGTGCAATGCCAAAGTGCTCGCTTCTGGTGGGGAATCAGATGAGGACGGGGAAGGAGGTGTTGTAATCAGAGCTCTAACCCTTCTGCTGAGTTTGGGGGTTTTTGGGGCTCAGCAAATCCCTAGGGGACTGAGCCAGCACCAGCCTTGTAAAACCATCCTCTCCAGGAGGGCTTGGTTGTGCTAATTATTTATTTGATAGGCTTAATCCTGGAGAAGGCAAATGCCTGCCAGAATCCTCCTGTAAATCAGGCCCATTCTTTTGCACATCCTTCCTATTTCACTGGTGAATGTGACACTTGGCCACGGTGTCACGGCTGCAGATGAGCCCCCTGGTTGCCTGTGCAGGGAGCGGTGGCAGGAGCAGACTGCAGCCTCCCACGCGCTGGTTCCCCCCGAACATCGGCCCAAGATGGAGAGGCAGCTGGTGGGACTCGGGAGGGCATTTATGCCCTGGGAACTGCCAATCATTCTCGCATGAAGATATTTTGGATATGTAGAACACCTTATAAACCTGTGTTTAGAAGCTTTCCTGGGGCAGAGGGACGGTGAACAATATTCCCTCTTCTGCAGGTGGGAACCTGGAGCAGGATGAGAAACTCATTGACTCCAGTCCAACATCTCAACCGCATCCCTTCTGAGATACCTACAGACTGTGCCGTGGATTTCTGGGTTAGATTTTAACTAATGTGAGATGCAAGAATTGCTGATCCTATTCCTGCCTCTTTAGATCTTCCCTTTGCCCCTCCCCGGTATCCCAGCTGGCGCGGCAGCAGTGTTGCAAGCAGAGTGAATTCATGTCCTCACCTCCGCTTTCATTCTGGAAAGTCGTTAACGTGAAATTGCCGAGCAGGGAAGCTCCAGAGAGTTTAACGTGGCTACTTTATATTGCTGCTAGGAGTGCCTGGAATTGAAAATAAACCTGTGCTTGCAACTCCTGACCCTTTCATCATAAATCCAAACTTCCTTACGTGTTTCTCTTTGCTGAAGAAGATGACTGTATTTCTGTCTTTACAAAGGCGTGTGTGTAGCTGAGAGCCACAGCTGCACAGAAGCCGGCTGATGTTTATATGTAGGTTTTCGCTTGCTGGCATTTTTTTTGCAGATGATCCCTAGAGGAAATAACCCAAATGTGTTAAATGAAAATAGTTTTCATGTGGTGCGTGGCTGGCTGGCCTTGCTCCTATTCTTGGGGGATGGTTGTCCACGTCACAAACCACAACTCTGCGATTGCTTCTCCGGCACCCACGCAACAGCGTGTGAGTGAGCACCGTGGCCTCATCTGCCCTCACGCACCAGTTTGCGTGTCTCAGAGGGTAAGGTGTGCTGTCGTGGTCCTAGATCTTATCTGAACTGTGTCATGTAAGAGAAAGTGCTGATTTTGCACTTCAGCCTTGCCCTGGTGCTTGGATCATCATAGAATGGTTTGGGTTGGAAGGGAGCTTTAAAGGCCATCTAGTCCCACCCCCTGTCATGAGCAGGGGCATCTTCACCTAGATCAGGTTGCTCAGAGCCCCATCCAACCTGACCTGGAACATTTCCAGGGATGGGCCCTCTCCCACTTCTCTGGGCAACCTGGGCCAGTGTTTCACCACACTCAGCGTAAAATATTTCTTCCTTATTTCTAGTCTAAATCTTCCCTCTTTTAGTTTAAAGCCACTATCCCTTGTCCTATTACAACAGACGCTGATAAAAAGTCTGTCCCCATCTTTCTTATAAGCCCTTCTTATAAGAATGTGTCTTCCTGTAAATAATCTCAGGGAAATGAAATGAAATAAATGGGCTTAAAGTTAGTTTTGTGTCTGCATGGGGGAAAACCATGATATCAGCCCCATTAAGGCTAGGTCTGAGTTCAGCTGGAGCTGGGCCCAGCTTGATGAAGGAGGAACTAACCTGTGGCTGTTGGATTAATTAAGCCTCACAGGCTGGAGATGTGCTGCAGATCAGCCCCAGGTTATTGTGGTTGATGCTGGGATCTCTGGGTCTATATCCTCTTGGGATTTTGTGGGTAGGTGAGAGCTTTCTCTGGCTATGTGAGCTCTGATATACATCTACAGCAATCATATACTCTAGCTAACGCAGCCTGGCTGGTGATCGAGTGGGTTACAGAGGGCCCAGTGCTGTATCCTTACAGCCATGAAGACTCAGACCTGACTGGGGAGCAAATAGAAGTAGTTTCTACCTCCCTTCAAAACAGCATGGGTTGCTCCTGTCTGATATTCAAAATCCTGGGTCACGCAGCCCAGATGATTCTATGGGTCCTTTCTGATCTCCAAGTGCTTCACCTGGAGTAGTTGGTTTTGGCTGTGCTGCAGGGTGGGGATTGTGTGGGAGGCAGTGCTACACCAAGGAGGATGCCTCAGACCATGCATCAAGCCAGCTCTGCTTGATTGCTATCATTTCACCGCTGCTTGGTGTAATTTCCTGTTGTTTGACGTGGAGTTTCATCCACTGGTAAGAAGTTTGCTGGTCCTATTGCGTATTTTAATCCTCTTGTGGGTGAAGAAAGCTGTTTCCTATTTTTTATTTTCCTTTAAAACCATGGCAAAGCATGACTTTCTTTCCTTGCCCTTCTTTCTGCCATCTGTAGAAAGTTTGGGAATTTCTTGGTTTTAGTCTGAAATGGTTCTTATCTCAGCCTGTCAGGCCATCACTTTGGGTGAGACACATATACAGTTTTATTATCGCCTTGAAACACAGATCATGTTAATTTGAGAGCTTAAAAGTTTCCAGTCAAACTAGGCCTGACTTCCAGACCTGGATTCTTCTTAGGTCCTACATCCATAGGATGATTCAGGTTGGAAGGGCCTCAAGAAGTCGTATAATCCAGCCTCCTGTTCAATGCATGATACATCTTAATGTGAATCATCCGGAGTCCTTTTGCAATCAGCTGGCTCTATCAGAAGGTGATCTAGCGTATTGCAAGTTTGGTTGGATGGCTTGGTCTGTGATGTGCCTCCTTTCCTCTGTTGAATAGGGAGGTACTTTAGATGATCACTCTAGGCTACTTACTAAGGTTTCACATGGCTAAAGCAAGGTGAGGTGGATCCCACACCAGGCGATGAGTCGGGTAGTGAATTGGTGAACAGAAGGCTTGTCACACCACATCAGCCCAACACACTGCTCATCTCTGACAGTCAGTGTCTCATGTCTCGCAGAAAGATCTGGGAAGTGTCGCTGCTTCAAACACGTTTGTACTTCCTGAGTAATCAAGCTGCAGCTTTTCCATCCTGACCTATGTAACGAATCTGTTTGTGTTCTCATTAGCCACAGAAATGCTCGGTTTTTGCAAGTCATGCTGTTGGCAGGGGTGTCCTGCCTCTCTGAAGTGTGGCCATCGGTATGGTGGTACCAGGCCTCGGGGGAATTTGGCCTTTGGATTTGGGAGACAGATTTATCTTACACTTTGTGCTGGCATCGTAGACTAGCAACATCCTGTCTGCTGCTCATGGAGGCTGTTGATCTGATCTGTAATTGCTCTTTGAGCTGGTGCTTTAGCTCTGAAAGGGCAGTCCACAAACACTAATGACTCTTGTGGGCCAGAGCTCAGGCTAGCTGTTCCTTACTAATGGCTGTTTGAATTCCTCATAGGTTTTATGCGTTTATAAATACATTTAAGACACATTATTCTTCCATTCAGTAAAACATTCTGTAATTATTCCCTGTAATTGCTGGGTGAGGATAAAATGAATCAACTATCAGGCTTTTACTGCTCGTGAACTGAAGTAAGGAGCAGCACGTGTTCTGTCCATGCTTCCAGAAAGGTGTGAGCTCAAAGGAAACAGTCATGGTCCTTTATTACTGGTATATGAATACTAGGCAACCTTCCTGTACAATTAATTATTGCCTTTCTAGGCATTAGTCCAGCAAAACACCTTAAGCGGATTCTTAACTTCAAATCTGTGAGTGGTCCCAGTGAAGTTAATAAAGTCTAACTGCTTTGGCAATTGTGTACTGTGGTATTTGGAGCTTCACCTTTGGTTGACTTATTCTGTGGAGATCTTCATATTGGCCACCTGTATTAGCCTCACCTACTGTCCAGATGGTTCCTTAAGGTAGAAGAGTTGTCCATACGGTTCTGCTGCTGTACTTCTGTAACTCCCTGAAGTCCAAAGAAACACCCTCAGAGATAATGTGCATCTGTATACATGGATCCCAGTAAAGCATCTGTGTGATGACAAGGCTGTTGAGTTCAAATCCAATAGGTGTTAGAGCTTAGGCAGCAGCATTAATGAATGGGACCTTTTCTCTGGTTGTTAGGAGTTCATGGGTATCTCCAACAAATGCCAAAAAGCTCCTATAATAGCTGTGAAACCTTCCCCTCCTCTCCAAAGGACTTCAGTGAGTTATAGTACCCTGGTAAGATGGATGGATGGAGGATAATTTCCATTTCATGGGGAAGAAATGGAGACCCAGAAAGTTGAACTGCCCAGGCCAAGCAGTGTGAGAGAAGGACCCAGAGAGAACGATATGATTAAACTAACCCCAGGCATGGGGCGTGTGTGCAGGCACCATCTGTAGTGTTTAATCCTTAGAGTGCTCCCTACTGCAGATTTGACCTGGGATAACCAACTCTCTCCCAGATGGTTCCTGAACATGCCTTGGGGGAGTATAATTTCCAAGATGTAACGCGAGTGATGCTACAGGGTTTGTAGTTGGGAGGGGAGTGGTTATTTAGGTTTCATAGATGTGAGCCTTACTACTGGATCTCAGGGCCAGAGGGCAGGCCAGGGTCTATTTTATTTGCCAGTGCAGACTTAGCTCAGTGGTTCTTATTTTGGATCCCACGGGAATGGATGTGCATACTTTTTTTTTGACAGAGCTAGATATGTTTAAGACATTTTCAGCAGACTTTGTCTTTGATTGCTAGGTCTTGACTGGTAAAACTGACTGGTAAAGCAGTAGGAAAAAGGCTTAACGTAATGTATCCTGCTGGGCTGTCATTCAAAAGAAGCAAGTTTCCAGTTCTCCTTCTGTCTGTAACTCATCACGCAACTTTGGGCAAATTTTTTTCCACCCCTGTATTTCTCCAGTCCTGCCTTTGTCATCGATTTGTCAGCCTGCACAAATCATAGGCATGTTACGCAATGGTGTCCCTGCTTGTATGGATACTTCCCAAATGGCGAAAGAAGTAGTGGCTTCATCTTTTTACACTCTCTTTCTTTTTCTTTATAGCTGTTAACAATTGATGACAATTTCTGTGGCCTGGATATGAATGCCCCCTTGGGAGTATCATCCATGGTGCGAGGGCTTCCCATTTTCACCGAGGATGGAGACAGGATGACATCTGTGATTGCCTACGTCTACAAGAACCACTCCCTGGCTTTTGTGGGGACCAAGAGTGGGAAACTCAAGAAGGTAAGACCTGACGTGGTTCTCTAACTCAGATTTTCATGTTCTGATGGAGATTTGCAGTGTTGCAGTCGTGTGAGCGCAGTCCTTATCCTAAGGTGCATCGCCTATTTTGAGGATAGAAAATGTTTTGGTTGGCAAAAAACTGCGTTTCACCCTTGAGGGATAGAGCTGATGTGAGAAAGGATAAAATCCTTCTTCCAAATTGTTGTTCATCAGCAAATGCATGTTTCTGAAGTCAAACCACAGACCCAGCCACAGACAGACTTGGTGCAGTTTACATCCAACAGAATATTTTTGTGTTCAGACCATCTCTAATTAAGCAGTTGATCACAGGGTATCTGTGCCTGCTGGAGAAGAACTGACTGCAGCTGAAGTTTGTTAAGAAAGAGGATTCGTGCTCTGGAGGTCTTTCTTCAGAGCAATGTGACTGGACTGTGATTTCACCACGAGCCCAGCATGGGATTAATGGTTGCTCTGTTTAGGTCAGGCTGGGTGCTTGTACTGAAGGAAGAGCGTTTTCATCAAAAGAAAGCTGTGTCTTGAGCGATAATGAGCATTATGTTTAGGGTTGACGCCACATAAACCCAAATACAATAAAAAGTGTATTTATGTTCCTCGCTGTGAATTCTCGCTAAAAATGTGCCTGTTGCATGGCCGTAGCTCTGCAGTTTGCCATGTAAGGCAACAGCAGAGAGGCTGGAGAGGTGGAAGCTGGGAATTCTCTACCTGTGGTTTTCTCAAGGCAAGAAGAGGTATTAGAAGGGACCTTCTCACGCTAATGATGGGCAGTGCATCCATTCCAACTGCTCTGTGCCAGTCTGGCAATGTCTGTCTGAATGCTCAGCCCAGGGGTGTTGCAAAATATTATATGTGAGAGGAGATTGTGGTTTTGTCGTAATAATGGAGATGGGTGAGAAGCTGGGAAAGGGGGTTGGGCAGAGCCTTGGGGGTTGGGTTGGGTGTTGATTCCTCTTGGAGTTCCTTCTGCAAATAAAAACTTCCAAGCTGGGGAGAGGAAGGTGCTATGAAAAGGTGACCCACTATGGCTTGTGTATAGGATGAACAGAGCAGGCAGGGGGAACGGAGTCATTTGTTCACGGATGCTTAAGGAAGGTCTGAAATCTGTGGTTTTGTTCCCCTACCTGTTTCTGCACTTAGAAAGAAAACCAGGGTTGTAAATTCAGATGGCATTGAACCCATGGTGAGGCGGGTCTGCAAGGGGAACGGGATCCTGCCCACTGGCAAATATCTCTGGCTTTGCTCAACAGAGGAAACGCTTCTGATGCTTTTGAAAAAGAGAATTTTTTTTAATTTTTTTTTTTTAAACAGTCTATTCAGGCATGTGGAAAAGGAGCCAAGTTGTGTTTTAAACAGTTGTAATAAAAATAATCTCCTCCCCTGACTAATTAGGTTTTGCTTCCCTGTCATCTGTGATATCATAATAAACTGTTTAGTTCTCCAGTCAGTCTCTTGGGGGGTGGGGGAATGGGGTAGGTGAGATCTGAATGGTAAATATCCAAAAAGACCTAAACAGTTAAGAATGACTGCTGCTTCCCTGAACTCGCAAGCTTTTGGTTTGTCTTTTGGCTTCAGGAGAAGCAAACTCAGACACAGCTCTGTCTCTGCCATTGCAGAATCCAAGATGTAATTCCTTTTAGTAGGGGAAAATAGGAGAGAAAGCTTTTAGTGCTTTACAGATTGTGGTAGAGAGCGGGGACAGCCTTATAGGGTAAAGAATGAGAGGAGGGGAACTGAACTGGCTGATGTAATTTGAGAAAGCTTCATTATATTCACTTTTTCCTAATGTGCTGAATATTCTGCCTGCGGTAGTTACTGCATTTGGTCCATGTGTTGGAGCAGAGCTGGAGTCTCGGGTTGAGATCTTCTTCGGCTGAATAAAGTCTCCACCAAAGAGGCAGAAAGCAAAGCAAAACGGGGCTCCCCTGCAAACCTGTGGTTGTTTTGGACCAGCTGATCCAGGCTCCTGGAAACCTTCAGTTCCTGCAGGTTCAGCCCCATCCTTGCTGTGATTTCTGCAATCACTGGTTTCCTCCACGCACTGCTCCCCTCCAGGGCTCCTGAGGGTTTCTGAACTCAGGACACCAGCCTGTTTTCCCCTCTAAGTGCCACACAAGGCCAATTTGGCACTCAGAATTTTTCACTTGGCATTCCTTGGTCCCTGCCAAGACTTCATGGGCCTTTTGAAGCTCCATTTTCCATCTTCTCTCATCAATCAGGTGCTTTGGAAAAGGAATCAGAGGAAATACTTCATTGGCATTGCAACTCCAGCATAATCCATTACGTTAGCATGAAGTTTGATTTATGTTTGTTGGGGATTTTTTTTTTTTTTAATATGCCTATGGGTAAATTGGAATAAGCTTTGTAGAATTAGATGAAACTCTAGGGTACCGGTGGACAAAGCCCAGGAGATGTCTTTTTTTCCTGCTTGCTGAGTCCTGCCACGCATGATACGTCCTGCTCTTTCTCCTGGTGCAGTGCAGCCATTCGGTCAAGCTACAGTGAAGTATTTTGGCTAGCATGGCGAGAGGAGTTACTAAATTCAAGATAGCAGGATCTACTCCGTTGTTGGAAGACTCACTGCAAGTAATTACAAGATGGTTTTGGAGAAGCTTTCCTTATTTTTCCCGCAGTTTCAGTCTTTTTCTCTCCGTGTGTTTTTTTTATATGAAAGATGCCGACTGTATGTGAGATTTTGATGTATGTAATCCGTGAATACTCTGCAAAATACCCACAGTCATAAAGCAATATCTGTTAGTTGATATACAAATGTCACATGTCAAAGGAATTTATCCAGTGGCACACACAACTGAAGTAAAATATTGTGCTTTACAGGAACATATCATTAAAATGAAAACTAGCAGCATATCAGGAATCTGCCCGTGTAACCAAGACAACAAAGAGAAAGAAAAGGAAAAAACCAAGATAGAGATAGGGTAGGAAAAAAGTGAGTGAAACAGAAAGACAAGGTTGGCCCCGGCTATTTCACTGCCCCAGGCAAAATACATTGTGCAACCCTCGCTCATTCAGTTGGTCTCCACATGTAGCTATGTGGAAGGCACTGAATAATTTGCTGTAGAAATATGCCTTGTCCACAGCACAGCCTGGCCCTGCAGAATGAAGATATAAACGGGATAAAAATGCAAAGCTATGGAAAAGAAAAATTCCCCCTGTCCATATCTCACGTATAGAAACCGGCGCTCTTGGATTAAAAGCCTGATGGGGGCTGGTGGTGTCTTGGGGATGGAGAAGGGAGGCCCAGGGTTGAGTGGGTTGGGAGACAGCTGGGTTCAGTTCGTTGCTCTACCAGAAACTTGTGGTGTGCCTCCATAGCTCATTTTCTCTCCTGCAAAGGGTAGGAAATATTTTGCTTGCTCAAAGAAGCGTTGAAGAAAACTAATGCACGAAAGGTTGTGAGGTGTGTGATCATACCAAACAGCTAAACTAGACAAATCAGATGGGATGGAAAACCAGCTCCCGACCGCTTGTGGGCATTAAAGATCCTGTGGTACTTTTTAATGAGAAATATTTCATCTTGTAGCGCTTTGGTCAGCTGCTGGTGTCTGTAATTACCTCCTGTTCTGGCTGGCCCGTGGTGTTCCCTGTGCTTCCGTACCATGTTGCCGCAGTTTATAATGTACTCCAGGGTGCCTTCGGCGGGCTTCGTTGGCAGAGTGAGTTCCTACATAGGGGGGGAAGTGCTTCGAACAAAACCCGTGGCTGAAAGTCAGTCGGCACCCCTGTGAATTTGTAGTGATTTTTTTTCAGGAGACACGAAAGCCTTACTTGAGTTTAACGAAGGGCTGTTTTGTCTCTCTGCGAATGGCAGCGCAGCCAACCATTGGGAACAGCAGTTATTCCTGGGTATGTGCTTCCTACAAACCACTTCGCTGTAAAACAGCCAGGTGCCGAAATCCACTGCCTTTCTTTTCCTTTGCACGCTCTCTCATTACACGCTTAGCTCTTCACTCTGGTGGCAGGAAAAAGCTAGAGATGTACCCATGGAGATGCTTTGCACGGTTTTGTATGCTTGTTTTGGATTTTTTTTTTTTTTCCGGCGTGTCTGGCCAAATTACGTGCCACTAATACCTGTCACCACTAAGGGAGCGTAGCGGTATTCAGTATTCCTTGTATTCCTTCCCTAGGCGTTTAATTTATGGGTCATTGCTTTTGTGCAGATAGTTTCCAGTCAAAGAAATACAACTTACCTGCAATTATTCTGTGTGTAGATGCAGGTGTAAAGGGCAATTTAAGTTTACAAATGTCAACCTGGGAACAGCCCTCAGAATTGCACTTCTAACAAAACAAAGCGCTCTGTCCATTTTCAAATGCTTATTTGAAAATGGAGTAGTAGTAATTTACATTTATTTGAAACTTCCCCATAAGAAATATTTTATCTTTTTTTTTTATTCCATCAAAATATTTCACTCAAAGCCTTTTCTATGCTAAATTCCTTGCAGAGAAAGAAATATGGCTTAAAAACCAATTCTTTCACTCTGTGGCCTGTATTTCATCTTTCATAAAATCCCACCAGTTTGAGGTCTTTGAAGGGCTTTTTAGATTTGGACTGCCATTCGGGGTGAAGGTTTTCATTCAGATCAGACAGCTCTGAAATCTGGCCAGCACTTCCCACCAGGAATCACCTCTATTTAGTAGAGAATTCTCAATATCAACCGGTTTCATGAACCACCCTCTGGATTACCCTGAACCCTCGAGACCCGGCTTTCTTTGGATTCAGAGACAAAACACCATGGAGAGATTTTTAGATCTGAGAGCTTGGATTTGCAATTCTCGTTTTGGCCCATCTCACAGTTGCGTTGGGGAAGGCTGGCTTTCTCGGATAGATAATTGGATTGGAAAATAGGCACAAATCTGAGCTCCTGCTGGTTTCTGGCCATATAGCTGTGGCTATCCCATCCCATCAGCCAGCCGACAGCTCTCCTGGTTGGATGCTACAGTGCTGTTTACAGCCTTGAAGAGGGAGTGGGAACCGCTAACAACTATTGAAGGAGTCGGTATGTGGCTTGGAGAAGATGCACCTTGGTCTACGGTAATGTCAGGACTTCTTCAGTAAGGTAAATCTGAGGGATGCCCAAACCTGCAGCTGATTGCTATGAAGGGTCTTCTTGCTACCCCCTTCACATGTGGGTTGAGATCCCTTCCCAGAGCAGGGTTCATCCCATTTAGCAGGAGAGAGCAGCTGAATTCTGGTGAGACTGGCAGCGTTTCAGGTCCTTCCACACAGCTGGATCGCTCTCAAGTGCCATGAGTGGACAACAGAAGAATGAAATGGAGTTTTCCATGCAAAACATTTTGAGCAAGGTAAAAGGGTGCAAGAGATGGGCAGAGACCCACAGGCAACAGAGCTCTAGGTGGGTTGGTGACACCGTGACGTACCCACATGGAAAGGGGTATCTTCCTTTTCTTGTCTGATACCTCACCGCCCATCCAAGGAGCTGGAGCTAATGAGAGAGCCCTGGGTTTGCCATGCACAGGTTTGCAGTCTCGTGATAACTGCAGGCAAAGACAGAGATCCTTACTGTTCCTCCAGGCGAGGGGGGTTCTGCATACGCACAAGACGAGAAATCCTGCTCGGTTTTGATGTTCCCTGGAGGATATTCTGCTGCTGACAGCTCTGGGCGAATGTCGGCAGGGAAACTCGGCTTCCTTCTCCATCCCTCTGCTGCTTTGAAAGAGTCAGGGATTTTTTTTTTTAATTTTATTTTTTTCCCCCAACTGTTTGGCAAGTGGACTTGACTGCTCTGAAAACACGCTGTAGAGGCTCTGGCTCCTGCTGGGAAGCTGGTTTCTGCGAGAGGGGCTTGTTCGCTCTGGCCTCTCCTCACAGCTTCCTAAATCAGCAGGAGTCCGAGTGTTTCACTCACTTGTGATGGAGTGATCCCGCTTCCCGTCTGAATTTGACGTCTGTGAAGGCTGCAGTTGTCTGTGTCCTTCATTGATACACAGTCCCTCTTTGAGAGGTTGCTGCCGGCTTAGACACCTGGAGAGTACTTCAGTTTTCTGGCCGTAGCATTCGGAAAGCTGTAATTTTGGTAGTTGTAGTGTACTTGGCTCTTGATGCTTGTGTGGAGTGTACCAGCCGGCAGCCCTGAAAGGGGGGGTGATGGGAATCTATGTGGACATTGGGCAGTGACACCCATTTGTACTGGGTCATGCAAAAGTTGTTGGCTGGTGATACTGGAGTCCAACATGACCTAGAAGTGTTGAGTGATTGGATACTATCTCCATGGGTGAAATCAAAGATGCAGGACTTGTGCATGCCAGTGATAGGCTGCTGTGCTGTCTCTCTTCCCCTGCTGCTTTGAAGCCTTGCAGATGGGTGGGTATCTTTCTGTTACGCTTCACCTTTCTCCAGCTAGAGGTCGAATGAGGTGGGAAGCAGGTTGCCCTGTGCACCTGTTCATCCCAGAGCTGCAATCACTGAATCACAGAATCACAAGGGTTGGAAGGGACCTTCAGAGATCATCTAATCCAACCTCCAGTCAGTTGGGAGGAACTGGCTGAACAGCAGGTCTGCCATCGAGATGGACTTAAGAGAAGATGGTGCAATGGGGTTGACAGGAACTCATTTAAAAAGGAGAAGTGTGAAGTCCTGCACGTAGAAAGGAGTGACCTCTTGCAACGATTCAGGCTGAGGACTGCCTGGCTGGGGAGCAGGTCTCCTGAAAAGGACCTGGGGATCCTGGTAGACAGCAAGTTACACATGAGCCACCATTGTGTCTGCGCAGTAGAAGAGGCCAACGACCCTCCAACCCAAACCATTCTATGATTCTACGACATCCTCAGCTATACAGACGGGGGCACTGCTGGTAGATTCAGGGGAAGGTGGTCATCTTGAACTCAATTGCTAGACCGTATCGAGGTACTGTGGTCACTTTTAAGCCCCTCAGTACAAAAAAGGTGTTGATCAACCAGAGAAAAATCAGGAGAGGGTGAAGAGAGCCAGGAGCTGGGGAACCTGCCCTGATAGGAGAGGATGAGAGAAATGAGCTTATTCAGGCTGGGGAGGAGAAAACTTGGAGAAACCTAACAGCAGCATTCCCATGCCTACAAGAAGGTTATTGAGAAGATGGAGACAGGCACTTCACATTAGTGAGTGGTGGGAGGACGTGAGACAGCAGACATAAGTTGACATGAGAGCACTTCCAACTGGATGTAAGGAAGAGCTTTTTCCCATGAGGACAGGCAAGCATTGAAGCAAGATGTTCATGGAGGTTGTGCAGTTGCCATCCTTGGAGATTTTCAAGGCCTGAATGGACAAAACAACCTGGTTTGATCTCAAAGCTGACCCTGCTTTGAACAGGAGACTGGACTCCTGAGGTCCCTTCCGGCCTGGGTTGCCCTGTGATCCATCCTCTGCTGCAAAACCCCAGGCCCTAAACCACATCAGAGGCCCTCTATCCAGAACTGGTGCAGCCAACACTTGTTTTAAATACCTACTAATTGCTCTGTCACTGCAGGAGTGCAGTTAGCTTGTTGCAGTATCTAACTGCAGTAGGAAAACTCCCTTTTTTTTTTTTTCTTTTTTTTTCTGCTAGGAAGGTTGCTGTTCCCAGCAAGAGTTAGAGCCTGCTTTTTGGCAGTGAGCGATTAATTTTCCGTGTCTCTCCCTCAAGTACCCCTCTCTGCTTTCTGACTACTCAGCAGTCTCCGTGCTGGTGCACAGGGTTTGGCTGAGCTGTGCTTTTGCTGGGCGCCTTGCATACATGCGTGGAGCGCTGCTCTTTCTTTTTGTGGAGGTTCTGCTTTAACAGTGCCTCAGAGCCTTGTCAGAGATGGGATCTTGCAACCGTGCAACGAGATTTGCAAATGACCATCTAATCCCTCCAGATGCAATCTGTACTTCAACGTCCAGAGGCGCTTGCTGGCTGCTGCCGTGCATTCTGCATGGGTGGTGCTGTGCCATGCGTTTTTATTTCCAATTCCAGGAGAAATAGCGGGCTCCAGTGGACCCATTGCAGCAGGGAAGGCAGCAGGTTGTAACATCATCTCTTCAAACTCTTCCTTTAAGAAGCCGCAGCTTGAATTTGACAGGTTTCCAGTCGCAAAGCGGCTGAGCCGGATTTCCCTCCGGTGGGCTGAGGATGCGTGCTGTGCAGGCAGGGGGATGTTAGTGACAAAAGCAGACACAAAGGGACAGATAACAATGTCCTGCTGCAGGTTACCTTGCTGAAACCCATGGGTCCTGCATCCTGCCAGGGGACAGTTTGCAGTGATGCTGGTTGTCACTTGCCTTGTTGTGGTGGGGGATTTTCTGTGTGGTGTCAGCAGCTCGGATCTGGATTCAGGCTGCAGTACCTGGCGTGGCTGTGCTGCTGATGGAAACCATGCAGGGCTTGGATACAAGGAAAAGCAGATGCATCCTTGTACCCCCCCTCCCGTTCTATATAATTCTGTTGGTTTTTGTCCCTCTGTTCTCTGAGAAGTGCTCTGGATGGGACATTAGGTGGTCAGCTTTAGTCTTCACCTGCTACTTCTGCTCTCCAGGGTGACAAAGAGAGGCTATTTAACTCCTCACACACTCCATCTAATGCCCGGATGGATGCCCAGCCAAAATGACTCTTGTCATTCCTTCCTCCTCTGTATCCCCTTCCCTTTTGACTGGGATAATGACTTTTCAGGGAGCCCTTGAAGTGCCTCTTGCATCTGCCTTTGATTTGAATGCCTCTTGCCTGCTGACCCTTCTTACGGGAAGTCGGCTTAAGTGCGGTTCTCCTAATTAGTTTTGCTTTAATTTAATCTTTTGAAATAATTTTATCAAAAAGAGGAAACCTTCTACCCACTCTCTCATTTTTATCTTCTTGTTTTCATGCATGGTCTCTGGGTTTATTTCTCTATTTCCCTTGTCTCCAGATAGGACATTATTTGCATATTTGATTAAGCTCCATATGTTATCAGGGAGCCTGTTGAAAGAACAGCAAGTCCCTGATAAGGCGCTGTGCATCCGTCTCTTCCTTTCACCATCCTCCGCTCTATCCCCCTCACCATCCTGAAGCCGTATCTCAGAGATATCCCCAAAATCACCTCTGCAGCCTCTCACCTCCGCCTTCTCCCGTTGGCCAGATCTCTGCTTCGGCTGCAGATGGGCATTGATGTAGACATCACAATTTGACAGCTCCTGTCTCTAGGAAGGAAGAAGAAAGGGTGCAGAGGTTGGGAACTGAGTGTGGGTGAAGATGTCAACCATGATGATGAGGTCCAGATTCAGTTCCCTGCTCTCTCTGAAGTCCAGGATACCATCGTGCCTACGGGGTATGTGTTGCGTGAAACCTGCTTGTTCCCACTGTTCACTCATTACATTGTCCAAGGCTTTGTTGAGAGTCTCAGCTGGACTCTTTGCTGCACGTAGTTGCTGCAGTCTGGACTGACACCTTTAACTCATCTCCCACATGCTAGAAACGACTGCTGTGCAGAGACAGCAGAGTAGGGGAAAAGTGGCTGGATACAGAATAGCCATGAACGAAGATCTGTATTTTTTCCCCTGAAATTGGAAATGCATTTTAAAATGTGCGTATCTATGTGCGCGTGTGCATGCGAACAATATTGCTTAAGAGTTTAAACTCGTGCCTTCCAGCCTGTGTTCTCTGACTACTGCTCTGTGAAAACAACTTGCCTTAAATAGTTTTCCCAGCCCACCTCTGGGAACCCTGTAATTTAAAAGAAGTTGTGGATGCCCCTGAGGAAACTTAGGGAAATGCTCAGTTTAACTGTAATTCTTCCTCCTGCTGCTGATGCTTAAACTGGGTGAAGCTCTGCTCGGTTTGTGACCCATAGCTGGGCATTTCTTGGGGGGGGATCAGAGGCCCAATTCCTGGTGTGGTAAAGGCCGGGTGGGTTTGTAACAGCAAACAAAAGTAGTGTAATTAGCCATGTTACTGGAGTTGGAGGAGGGACCACCGCTTGCATAAGGGGGCCATGGTTATTCAAAAAAAGCCTTTCCCTCAACTGACATCCGAAGCGTAGCAACATGTGGTTTGATTTATGAGCCAGCTCTTAATTAAAAGGCAACAAGGAATGCACCTCCCTTCATTAGGGTAAGCAACTTTTGGCTTGAACTAACGTGAAGAGCCTCTCTCCACCTCTCCCTTGCACCCACCCAGACTCTCTGGTGTACGGCAGCCCCTCGGCGTTAGCGTGGTGGTTGTGAATCCCCGTTGGGGGGCTTTAACGTCATCTGCATATCCACCACTTATGAATGTTGCTGCGGGTGTGTGTGAAGCCAAGAGAAGGGAAGCAGAAATAAAATCTCCCCCTGTTCTTCTCCAACTTGATCTCTTCCCCTCGCGCTTCTTTCATTTTGCTTTAACGACTTTGGCTTGCTATGCTTCATCATCTCGCTCTCATTTCGTCTTGGTGGCAGCCTGGCTTGAGAGCAATCAAGCTTTGATGGATTGCTGGTTGTTAGACTCATGTGTGTGAAGCTTTGGGGGGAAGCATGAGAGATTTGTGAGGGTTTTTGTAGACCCCGACCCATATGGTGTCTGCGGGAGTGAAGACGTGTGTTGCTATGCAGGATTCAAGGATCTGTTCCTGTTTGATCTGACACTTGACTTGTTGGGTTTGTTTTTCTCCAAAACCCTGTCAGTAGCCTTTCACCTCTTCGAAAGGAAACCATACGGAAGAGCTGCAGGTCCTTGGCCCTTTCTGAAATTAGAAAAGCTATCATTGCTGGGTGAGGAGCAGAAATACAGACTGAAGGCTAGGCCAAGATGGTTAATCAAAGCTGTGGCTCCAGGAAAGTCCCCCTAGGATTCTGTGCCCAGGGTGGCCAGAAAGCATCTTGCTAGCTGTGATAGCAGCAGCTAACCCTATAGATTTGAATGCAACATGATAGGGTCCCATCTAGGTTAATGTCAATAATGTTTTTTTTCATGAACTTGACTCTGTCATTACTTGGCTTTCTTCGTACTGGCCAGCATTCTACCAGCTATGACCCCAAGGATGATCATTCATCTCCTAAACTTAAAAGGAGTTGAGTTGTGTGGTGTTTCAACGCAAGACCCCAAAAGGAAATAGATGCGCTAGTTAGGTTGGCATCCATACTTGACTAGAGACAGCAGGACTGTGTTCTCGGAGATAACCCTTCCATGGGCCACGTCCCATAGAAGATCACTCCTGGTAAGAGTTGTTCTTTTGTATCAGCAACATCATCACATCAAGTATGCGCCAATGCCTCCAAGCTGGGATCCCCCTTGGTGCAGTGAGCCTGGAAGTGTGTGTTGGAAACAAGTCGAGCACTCGCAGGCTCCAGTGGGAGATGGGTTGGGACCCTGGAGGTGCCAAGAGAAGCAAAGTCTAGAGAGGAAAGTTGGGAGCCAGTTGTCTGTGGGTTTCAGCTCTGGTTACACTCTGTCATGCTGAACATGTTCTGCTGATGATTCACGGGGCTGGGTCCCTTTGGATAACAAAACACGAACTCCTAAGGGACTTTGGTGGGTTTTGGAAGCTTTACTGATGGTTGTTTTTCTAGCTGGAGTGCTACGTTGGCAAAGGACCCCAGCACACTGTTGTATCTATGGCATCCTGGAAATGCAAACCACTGTTTCAACTGCCAGCCGTGCTGGTATCCCACCCTGCTGGGATGCTCATGGCTGTGGTCTGGAGTCATCTTTCCATTTGACTTCTTGTAACTCTTTTTTTTTTTTTATTTTTTTTTTTTTTTTTTAACTGAGGCTGGCAATAAATTCCAGCGATGTCAGGGAAAAGGTTATCACCGAGACTGGCAGAGACCTCGTCATATTAATTTTTCAGAACCGTTCTGATGAAATCTAATTAAACATAGCGACCGGCACTGTGCAAATCTCCCCGTGTTTGCCTCACTTGTCATATGGTTGATTAAGGCTGGGTTATCGGGGGGAGTTTATGACTTGTGATATCTGCTGGGGTGGATGTGGTTTCGCACACTACAGGCGCTTTGATCTTTTCCCCACTGCTTACAAGTTTCTGTGGGTTTCTTTTGGATTTCATACACAATCGATTTATCTCCTTGGGGTCTAAGGGAACATATTGATGATAGAGCTAACCTGAGCGGTAAGGCCATGCCGTGCATGCTAATGCATATCTCCTGCCCTTCAGACAGCATCTCTGTGTTGGTAAGTGCTAGGACCTTGGCATCCTGTTAGGTTTGAGTATTTGTCCATCTCTTACAATGAGAGTGACTCATTTTGTTGTTTTCCTACAGAATGGAGAAAAAAATTATAAAAAGAATATGTAAAAAAAAAAAAAAAAAAAAAACAAAAAAAAAAAACAAACCAAAAAACCCACAACCCCGACCTGTGCCAAAACAAAACCAAGTGCTTCTCTCTCCTCTTTTTCAACAAAACAAACAAACCTCCAAAGCTCTGAAAGTTTTATGGTCTATGAAACAACCACTTGTGGTTATTCGACCTCCCAGTCTCCCCTTTTCTCCTTTTTTTTTTTTTTTTTGTTTAATTAGCTCTTTTCTTACAGGTTTCTCTACCGTGAGATAGAAAAGTAAAAATCTTTTGATGCTTTCAAGCCCCTTTCTCCCCCTTGTGATGATGTAAATGAATTCCCCAAATCCCACCTAAATTCTGAATTGTTAGCTAATTTGTTATTCATGGAGAAAAAGAAAATGTTTCCAAAGTTATATCTCTCTGTTTTCCTTGCACGTCTGTCTTAGCATGCAATATATGGAGAGATGCAAGATCTTATGAGACTACTGCATTTAGGCTCTTTGTTAAACTTCTTCTGCCGGGTTAGCATTTTCGTCTGCATGGATGCTGGAGAATTGAACTCACCTGGGAGCCCCGGTAGTGAAATAAATTACCATAATATAGTGGGGAAAGAAAAGATTTCAGGATGGTGATAGCACAGGGCTACCCTGGCGTATTACTCCTGTTCATTTAGAGATGTTAATATGGCTTTGGGCAGCATGACTTGGATATTTTGAGGGAACAGGGCTGGTTGGGCAGGGGTAGTGCAGGCAGATGTAATGCCTAAATGCCGAGAGTCCCAAACGCACCCTGACACTAATTGTTAGTAACTATAACAGCAAATTAAAGCTGAGCTTTGATTGTTAATTCATGATTTTTAAGCCAGTCTCTCGTTTTTAGGGGAAACTGACTTTTTTAGGTGCAAAGCAGTGATGGAGGGCAAGAGATTAAAAGAGCTGTTGCAATTAGTATTCCAGTGCTCTGCGGTTAAAAAAATTGTTGGCATAATGTGTGTACGTGCAGATGCAGGACTGTTCACTAAGGTGTTGTATGCGCTACTGGGCTAAAAAGGATTTGTCTTGAGAGGAACCTTCTGGGGGGGACCTGAGCTCTACCCGTCCTGCAAAGCTCTGAGCAGCCCAAGGTTATGATGTGGCAACGGTCAACAGGACCTGAATAACCACAAACTCATTACGCTGTCGTCTGACAGTGCATAAGATACCAGCATGGATATTATGGTGGTGGTTTTTTTTCTTCTCCTGGGTTTTCATCTTGATCATGCTCTGCAGCCCCTGCCTGTCTCCCGCTCTGCGATGTAGCCCAGGCTACTGCCGTGCTGCTTTCTTGCCTGTTAAGGAAATCTCAGGCGCTTTCCTCTTAAAGCTCGCGCTGACATTGTCATGGAAGTGCTGCCCTTCTCCTCACTGCAGAAGGCAAGCCCTGCTAGGAAAGATGATATCACTGGCACTAAATATACACCAGCCATCAGGCCCCTTGTCCGTGCCAGGGATGCTCTGGCAGACTCTGACGTGACTTATTTTCTATGTTTTGTCAATTCTGTCGGTGGCAGGTGATTTCATTAACCGCTCTTTAATTGCTTGCAGAGAGCCTAGCTATTATTTGTTTGTTTTCACTCTCCCGATGGAAACACGTGCTGGCAGCTTCCTTGCAATTCCTTCCTCCAAGGTGCACAGACCAGCCTTGTCACCCAGTTTCCAAACTTACTTCTGTATTTTTTTTATTTTTTTTTATTTTTTTAATTTTTTTTTTTTTTTGCTAGAGCTGCAAAGGTTGGAATTGGAGTCAAATTCGCAGAAAGTTCATTTTCAGGATTTCCGTCTAGTGTGCTGTGGTGGGATCCGAGGGCTCTCAGTTATGTTTCCTGTGTGCCAAGAGCACTCTGGGTGATCTTGGGCTCAGCTGTTCCACCTCCCTATTTCTTCTGCTGTAAAAGAAGGAGAGGTGAATGGGAAAAGGGCGTTTGGGAAAGGACTGAGTTCCTCCTTGAACACTGTCTGGACTGGGGATGGGGTCTTGGCAAGATTTACCCCATGTGTGTTCTCTGGGATAGTCAGTGTATGTTGCTTCTGGATCTTCCTCACATCTGCTGCATCATGTGGACAGTGTTTGGCCACTATTTCTTCTGCTGTCTTGCCATCTGGTTCCCTTTGTCCAACAGCAACCTTGCCCGACTGTCCTTTGACCTTGCCCTACAGGGTATTTCAGGTTTCCCTCTTCCATCTCCTTCATTCCTTACCCATAAGTAGCTTCCTTCAGACCTCCACGGTTTTGTTACTGCTGGCTGGTCCTTTGGCCTTGTTCATCTTGGATGTCCATTGATGGTTTGATCTGAACATCAGACTGAAACATAAGAAATCTGAGTTAAGTTTTCTGCTCTGCTCCTGACTTTTATGGATCCACCTTTAGGAGAGTGGGAATTAATCGCATTAAATGTAGATATCTCTATCCAGAGGAGGTATTGTCAACTCCCTTTCCAGTCCAGCAAGAGAAATCTTAGGGAAATTTTAGGAGACAACTCATCCTGCAGGAGACTGAAATTGCCTATTTTAGGTCAGATGAATTGTGTCCTAAAAATGTCTCTTTCTCTCCATTAGCAATAAAGGGGACTGAGGGCAACTCGTTCAGATGTAAACACCCTTTACATCTCTGTTGCCTGTCTCTAAGTGACAGTAATGGTGCTTCCCTGCTCTGTCTGGTGAACAATTAGTGGTTGTGAGGTGCTCCAACATTATGACAATAGAAAAGCTCAGTGCAGGGTTATCTTGTGCGTGATTTTCCTGCTGGAATTTGATTAACATGCTCAGCTGGGAGCGTTTCTTTTGGTCTTTGGTACTGTCGTGTATTTTCTTCATTCTAATGCAGGTGACTTAATCCAACCTCTTCTATGAAGCTCAGATGCTCTTTCCTGGCCATGCAGAGGACCATACACCTCAAGGTTGCAAAGAATATACAGAAGATGGCTTGAGAGTGGGGACATTGGGCTGCAACATAGAATCATAGAATAGTTTGGGTTGGAAAGGACCTTTAAAGGCCATCTAGTCCAACCCCCTGCCATGAGCAGGGACATCTTCAACTCGATCAGGTTGCCCAGAGCGCCATCCAACCTGGCCTTGAATATTTCCAGGGATGGGGCAACATGGACCATTGTCTCGCCCCCTCATTGTAAAAAAACTTCTTCCTTATATCTAGTCTGAATCTTCCCTCTTTTAGTTTAAAACAATTACCCCTTGTCCTATTGCAACAGGCCCTGCTAAAAAGTTTGTCCCCGTGTTTCCTGGAGCCCCTTTAAATACTGGAAGGGTCTATAAGGTCTCCCTGGAGCCTTCTATTCTCCAGGCTGAACAACCTCAACTCCCTCTGCCTGTCCTCAGATGTAAACACCCTTTAGGAGAGATGCTCCAGCATTCTGATCATCTTCATGGCCTCCTCTGGCCCTACTCCAACAGGTCCATGTCCTTCCTATGTTGGGGGCCCCAGAGGTGGGCACACTACTCCAGGTGGGGTCTCACCAGAGCAGAGTAGAGGGGCAGAATCCCCTCCTTCGCCCTGCTGGCCACGCTTCATATAGTTTAGGAGACAAAAGGGTCTGCCAACAGACCCAGCACGTGTGCACCCCTAAGTGATTGATTCTTTGTGATGTTGTTACAAATGCTCCCTAAACTGCTAAAAGCTTAGGAAAAAAACTTTAGGTTCATTTAAAAGGGAAAAGGAGCCTGCAGGATTTATGGCACCTGCAGTGACCGGGGGCACTGCCAGCAAATTCAGAGTTACGAGTGGATGAACAGTCTGGTCTCTTGTTGGGATCGCATATCTGACAGTCGCAGTGATCCTGGGGCTGGCTCTGATGTTATCCCGGTGAATTCTGCTGCTGCACATAGACAGGGCATCACATCGCCACGCACCAGCACCGTGTGATGCTCTGGGTGATGGGGCACAACTCAACAGTGTATTTTGGAATGCCCAACATAACTTCTGTGTGATTTGGAGACTCAAGTTAGTAGGATGGGACATATTAAATAAGAGAGGAAGTATTTAGGCATGCAAAGATGCAATCATAGAATCATAGACTCTGTTGGGTTGGAAGGGACCTTTAAAGGTCATCTAGTCCAACCCCCCTGCAGTAAGCAGGGACATCTTCAACTAGATCAGGTTGCTCAGAGCCTCATCAAGCCTCATCAAGATACTTTCAAAAGTACTTAGGTGTATGATTCCAGTTGCAGGAGGTCCTTAAACCCAGGGACTTGCAATCAGAAACGCACAAGAAACTGGAGGAGGCAGACACTGAAAGGGGAAAATGTGGAAAGGAGCAAGTTCCTTAGAAGGATCTGAATGAAGTGGAGCAGGTGGTTGATGGGAAAGGCCAGATCAAATTGGGGGCGATACAGAGAACACGAGGGCACGAAGAGTGGTCAGAAAAAAAACCTCGGTATGACATAACGGCAGAGCAGGAACCCTTGATCTATTTCTGGCTCCGTTGCTGATTGCAGCATGACCTCAGGCAAAACGCTTTCCTTTCTACATGCCTCCTACGCTCTTCTCCGCATAGCCTGCGAGTCCTTCAGGGAATGGACTGTCACTTGCAATGAGCACGTCCTGCACCGAGCACAGTGGCACTTTGATTTCGTCTTGAGGCTTCCTGGGCAGCTGAAGCGTTAGTTCAAAGCTGGATGTTGTTGGGGTTCAGCTGCTTTCGGAGGCAGAATTTCCACTTGCAAGACTTCACTGCTGGCTCCTTCTACGCGACACGTGCTTGTGCGTTTGTGCAAGGGCTTTGGCTGAGCTCTTTCAACACGCGACTTTTCTTAGACCCTCGTGCGTCTCTGATTTCCCCGCTGTGCGGTACGCAGGAATGCTGTCCTTCGGCCTCCCCGCCCCCTCCCAACAGGTTGATCATAAATTAGGTTCTGATGTGGGGATTGAATTTCACTCCAGCTGCAGGAGCTGTGGCACATCTGTGGTCCTCCTGTGGTTAATGGCTTCACAAAAATGAAGCAATAAAGGTTATGATGGCTGTGTTTTAACCTCATGGCCCTCATTCTGTTCGACAGGAGTGTTTCTTGGGAACAGTTAAAAACCCACTACCTGCATTTTAAATATCTCCCAGTGATGTGCCATCTTTGAGCAGCTTTTATGAAGGGATTTTTATTTTTGAAATTTAACAAAGCGGAAGCATCTTTTTTTCTCTTTTTTTTTTTTTTGTTTTTTCTTTCAGAAAGATGAATTGCCTCTCTTTAAGATAAACAAACTCATCTCTGAATTATGCCACAATTTAACATTTACATACGACAGAGAAGTTGGTGCAAAACAAAAAGGGAAAGGGAAAAAAACCCCACACTTAACTTGAAATCTTCCAGTGGAAGCCTGTAATACTCTTGTAAGGGATGCAGTCATGCACAGGGTGGGCCAAGAAGGCCAATGGCATCCTGGGGTGCATCAAGAAGAGTGTGGCCAGCAGGTGGAGGGAGGTCATCCTCCCCCTCTACTCTGCCCTGGGGAGGCCGCATCTGGAGTGCTGTGTCCAGTTCTGGGCTCCCTGGTTCAAGAAGGACAGGGAACTGCTGGAGAGAGTGCAGCAGAGGGCCACCAAGATGATGAGGGGACTGGAGCACCTCTCTTATGAAGAAAGGCTGAGGGATTTGGGTCTCTTCAGTCTGCAAAAAAGACGACTGAGGGGGGACCTTATCAACACTTATAAATACTGAAAGGGCGGGTGTCAGGGGGATGGGACCAGGCTTTTTTCAGTGGTGCCCGGGGACAGAACAAGAGGTAACGGGCACAAACTTGGGCATAGGACATTCCATCTCAACATGAGAAGGAACTTCTTTGCTGTGAGGGTGGCAGAGCCCTGGCACAGGCTGCCCAGAGAGGTGGTGGAGTCTCCGTCTCTGGAGACATTCCAAACCCGCCTGGACGCGTTCCTGTGCCACCTGCTGTGGGTGACCCTGCTCTGGCAGGGGGTTGGACTAGATGATCTCCAGAGGTCCCTTCCAACCCTACCATTCTGTGATTCTGTGATGATTTGTCTGTAAGGAACAGTTCACAGCTCTGGTCACCAATGAGCCTTTCAAGGGAGAGTGCTTCCACTCTCTCACAAACCTACTGTCTGTTGTGAAAAGCCACGATCATGAAAACTGAGATGTGACTTTGGACACCAAGCTTTTACTGCGTCTGAAATGCTGGTGGTTTAGCAAGTATGAAGTGAGCATCCTTAGAAATTAAGCCCTTTTCAGGTGTCTTCTCTTAGTCCTCTCCTGATGAATACCAGTTCCTTAAAATATCATGGCTGTTTTTTAAAAGGAAGTGAAGTCTTGGTGCTCCAAACAAGACTACAGACAGCTCTGCTGGGTGTTGTGGATGCTACTTAATGCGCCACTCAGAGATTTTCCAGCCGTAGGATTTGGCTGCCCAGCAGATCAAATCAATAATGTATTTATCCTCCCAGCTCTGCTGACAGGTATGGAAGTGGTAATGTCCCCAAGTTGCAGAGAGAGCAAAACTATTCAGGCTACGTACTTGGATGCCTAAAGTGGATTTACCTGGAAAAGAGGTAGATATTTAATTTTAGGAAAGTGGCCTAGATCACCTCCTAGCCAGGATGTACTTGTGTATATAGGCAGCAGAGTTCAAAGCATCACTTATACCACTCCTTCGTGATACCTACCCATCTATTTTCTGTACAAATAACTCAAAATGCTGAAGGGGAGAGTCACGAAATGCCTGGTGCATGTTGGTGCAGACATGCACTGGGGGTATGTGACTCCATGTGAGACATCGCAGCAGAAAGTCTGAACGCGCACAAGCTACGTGAATTGTGGTGCAGGACAGGGGTGAACCTCAAGGTTCCTAGAATGACAGCAAGATTACTCCATTAATGAGTTATTCTGCTGCACTCGGGAAAGAAGGGCTTTTGTCTGACTGTTTTTCCACCCTGAATTTTGTTTTGCCCCTGGTACAGTTGTACGCAGATCCCGCCGTCTTCAAAAGCTGCTGATGGTGCTTGACATGACAAATTCTTGCAGAAGGGCAAGTAAGGCATCCTAGCCACCCCCTTGGAGAAGGTGAACAATCTCTCGTTTATTTATTTAACTTGCTTGCTATTAATTGCAAAGGATGACCCTTCTCTCAAGTGTTATGAAGCGTATTGACTTCCTCTCTACAGGTCTTCCAAGAGACTTGCTGCTTAAGCATGCTCGGCATAAATCCTGAGAGGGGCCCTGGGACAGTTTTTGAGGAACATGGGGTCTGGTGTTAGAGCTAATGAGCTTGTTATGAGACATATACTGGTATCTCTAGTGGCTCTGTCCTTTGCCACTGTGTCCAGCCTGTCTGCAATTAGGAACAAGGTCTGTGACATTGTGCTTTATACAAAATCTGCAACGAGACAAAAATGTCTGATTTTCACTGAACATAGCAGAAACTCATGATCCGCAGAGTGAGAACAAATTTTTCTTCTTTATGACTTGAATTCTTTAGAAGTCCCCAAGGACTTACTTTTGTAAATTGGAGGGTTTTTTCTTTTTTTTTTTCTTTTTCTTTCTTTCTTTTTTTTTTTTTTTTTAACAGAGCTGCTGCCCATTTTTCTATGGATTCAGAAATCAGAACGGTGTTAGCCCAGGTAGTTGAAGCTGTAACCCTGGACACAGTGCTTACAAGGGCGTGTTAGGTAATTGATATTGATATATTGACAGGGTAGAAGGCGAAAGAAGAGTATTTAGATGGCTCTGAGAGATGGGGACACACAGATCTGGTCCCATGTTGCTTACCTGTCCAAGATAAGTCCTGCACTGTATCTGTAGGAGGACAGTAGTGAAGCAGAGTGAAAATGCAAGATGCAAGGCCACCCCTACAAATGATTCCCTTTTCTTAGATGATCTCCAGAGGTCCCTTCCAACCCCTATCATTCTGTGGTTCTTTGCTCATGATCAGTTAAATCAGAGAATACAGGTATGGAACAGGACAAGAGGTAACGGTCACAAGCTTGAGCATAGGAAGTTCCACCTAAACATGAGGAGGAACTTCTTTGCTGTGAGGGTGGCAGAGCCCTGGCACAGGCTGCCCAGAGAGGTGGTGGAGTCTCCGTCTCTGGAGACGTTCAAAACCCACCTGGACGCGTTCCTGTGCAACCTGCTGTGGGTGACCCTGCTCTGGCAGGGGGTTGGACTAGATGATCTCTGGAGGTCCCTTCCAACCCCGGCCATTCCATGATTCTGTGAAGTGACCTCAAAAAATCTCCCGATCCCCTCTACCCTGAGGAAAAGCCACTGTGGCTAAACCATTCATCTGGGATGTTCAGGTTAACTTGGCCATCGTAGTGTCTCAAGGATGAGCCCTGGCACCTCTGCCTGACTTGGATCATTTCTAACCGTTGGGTTTGCAGATTTTGCCCTTATTTTATTCTATTGAATGTCACCAGCAGGCAAGCTCTACCCTACATTGGAGGACATGCCCTTCTAGGGGATTGTCCAGCCATTGTCAGACAATTAATCTGAATTACCCCATTCAGTTCGGTCCTATTCACTCCCTGTGATCCATTATTGTCACCTTTCTTCCCTGCCATTAATATCACCCAAGCTGCTCTTTCTTTTTACACTGGAAACTTTAAATGGATAGATACGTTAATTGGTATCATTACAACAAACGGTCCTTGTCACGCTGCAATTTGGGCGAACACTTCATGTTGCCATTTAAATAATGAGGTTTTTTTTCTATTTTTTTTTTTTTAATGCCACTGACAGCTACTTGTGTTTAATTCATTTTGATTTTGTTAGGAGGGGGAAGTTATCAGGATTGCATCATTAAAAATGCATGCTTGGGTTATTCATGCATGTTTCATATATCCCTGTGTATGATCCATCATAATTCAACATTAGCCAATGGGGATACCAAGTGGAAAGGGTCTGCTGAGCATACATATAATTCAATTACACCCATGACGTCACATTGATTGGATTCTTAATGACACCTCCAAGCCATGCTGTGAACAGGGCTGGGCAAAATGAAGGTTTCTGCTGAGGCTGCCTGCGCCTGGGAACACAAGGTTTGTGTTACCTCTCCAGATTTGCGGAAGTTTGGATCTGATAGGAACCGGGCAGCGGCTTCGGAGCTGCTCAGCAGCCGGAACTGAAGGCCAGATGGGAGCCAGCTCAGACAGCACAGCACGAACCTTGACTGCTATAGGAGTTGCGCTGCTTGGGCTGTAATAAAGAAATAAGATGTTCTCCCTGCTGTTCGCTGCTGTTATTAAAGTGCTTTTACCAGTAGAGCAGTTCCCATGGCAGAGGGACAAATGTGTCATGCTGCAATAAGTCCTCCTAATCTGGTGTAACTCTGCTCGCAGTGGGGCACAGGTTTGGTTAAAGCCCCCTTCTCATTGATGGGTGATTGTGGAGGTGTGTGGAGCTATTCCCTGCAGCTGAAAAGGGAGATAAGGAGATGCAACTGGTGTCACCTTTATCCTTTCCTCTTGTCATGAATCCTGTTTTGGAATAAATCAGTAATTCCACCTTCCTCCCCCCTCACCTTCACTATGGTCTTTCACCCCCTTTAGACATTAGGAAGAAGTTCTTTACAATGAGGGTGGTGAGACACTGGCCCAGGTTGCCCAGAGAGGTGGGGGAGGCCCCATCCCTGGAGACATTCAAGGCCAGGCTTGATGAGGCTCTGAGCAACCTGATCTAGTTGAAGATGTCCCTGTTTGCTGCAGGGGGGTTGGACTAGATGACCTTTGGAGGTCCCTTCCAACCCAACACATCCTATGATTAGTAAAATAAATTTCTCCTTTCCAGAGCCTCCCTGCAATATGCAGAATGAGAAAGTGCTGTTCCTGGGGTCCCATGGGGCACAGGGCAGAGGTTGGGTAATGTAGCAAGGTCTGTTATTTTGACAACAGGAGTGGGCTTGCTCCCAGCGGATGTTCCTGATGCTCTGAGCACCGTGGGTTGTGTCTCTGACAGCCATCTGTGCTGCTCCTCCCTCTCTGGACCTTCAAGGTCACGCGGCAAGAAGAAAAGGGTGGAGGGACCAAGCTAAGAGGTTGAAATTTGCTTGTTTGTTGGGTGAGAAGACCCATGTTGGTCTCCAGTGGAGCTGGAGAGGTTGGGATACAAGTTGGAGAGGGGAGCATGGACAGCCCCTTCCACCCAACATGTTGTCAGCAGCATCTGCTTGAGAGCCAGTTTCATCCCCTCAGGAACGATGAAGTCTTTGTTGGCTGCTTGAACCGTGCGTCTTTGCACAGCATCTTGCGTACTTAGATGCTGATCTCAATTTGGGTGTCCTGGCACCGCTGCTTCTTGGTATTAGTCAAGTGAAGCAAGGATCGCTGATGCAGAGTTTTCTTTGATGTTCCGTTTAAATAAAAAAAAAGGAAGACTCGGCATCCCTCGCTGCTTCTCACTTCAATATATTTAATAATAACTTGCTCTCCATGAGTCTGTCCCGTGCACCCATATGCCTCAGCACTTTTTAAGCTCTAGTGAATTACAACCCAACAGTGGATTCTCTCCATTTTATTGGTGCTGGATCCCAAGCCCAGAGAACTCAAAAACCCTTCTGTTTCAGATCAGGGCCAGGAGAAGAAATCACTTCTGCTTCTGACTCCTAGATCTCGGCTTCAAGCACATGAGCATTCAAACTACCGATCCTATTGATTTTCAATTACAGCTCAAATGGAAGTGGTTGTAGCTTTGTGTTAACCCTCAGGAGACTTTGCCCTGTCATCTCTAGCGAGGAGCAGGGGGGAGAAATCCTGTGCTGCCCGTGCTGACGTGGATCTGTGGCCGACCATGTGGCTGAAACTCGCTCCTGTGCAGAAATGGCTTTCACTGCGTCTTGTTAAAATAACAAATTCACTTTTTATGGGGATGGGCATTCTTGGATCCGCTGCTGGGGGCAATGCGCGGGTGTGTGGCTTGAAGAAATCATAGCTATAAATGCAGAGTTATTGTGGCGTGGCATAAAGTTGTTGTTGGCATGAGTATGGGGTATTTTTAAATTGTGAGGAGACTTATTTTAAACGGCAGCTGTGCTGAACCTTGCTGGCATGTTAGGGGCAGTCCCGGCAGAGCTGGGTTAGAAGGCAGAAGGCAGATGAGAAGTTTGAAGCTGCAAAATTCGCACCCTCCCTTCCCCGATTTTTAGGGTGGTCAGTGTTTCTGTCTATCGTGGGTAGGTGGCTGTGAGTTTGTGCTCTGCGTTTCGAGGGTGCTTTCCCCGTTGGATCTCTCAGCTCTTCACCAAAGCCAGGAAACAACCTGTCCGTTCTTCTGGCTGGAGGTGCAAAGGAGTTAAATAACTTGTAGAGCCAGGCTAGGATTGCAGCACGCTCCCTGCAAAATAAAAAAGATTCAAGGACTGTAATTCCCAGCAGCCTGGCCAAGAGCTAGAATGAGTTTCGTGAGATTTGGGTTTGTATTGGACTTGATCTGCCCTGAACCACCTCTCAGTCCATGTATCCATCCCCTCCTTCCAGACCAATGTATGTGTTTGTTCCATCGGCTTTACATGAGAACCACTGATTGTGTTATTTATAACAGCCTGCCCATCGCCTGCCTGCAGCCGGGCAGCTGGAGCCAGTGTTGGGTTACCATCACCTGCTCCCTTCCCGCTTCCCCTTTGCTGCATCGGAGGGTGCGGTGAGGCTGGATTACAGACTGGGGTGGGGTGGTGGACCTGAACCGATGCTGCCCCTGGCCGTGGGACACTGTCCTCGTCCTCACCTTCCCCTCAGGGCAGAGCCTGCAGGGAATGAAATGCAGCAAGACCCTGAAGTATATCCTGTGGGATGCTCTCTGTAAGGTCTAAAGGCAATGCTCTCCAAGGCAATTTCGTACCTCTACCCCTTTTGTGTCTGCCTTGCGCAAAAAACATTTATTGTTAATAATACTGGAGATATGCATCACGTCTGGGCAGGAGTCTGCCCACCTTCTTTGAGATGGGCACTGTGTTGCCATCTTGAACATCCAGCAGATCTTTTTGGGGTGCTGCATATAAGTGCTAAGCGTGCCTAAATGACAGAAGGAGAGGATCTCAGTTAAATGGAGAAGGGTCCTCATGGTGAAGGTAGCAGGCTGCTCTGAGCTGGCAATTTTATCTCACTTATTTTCCCTGGGGGGGGGTGGGCAGAGCAAGCAGTCCTACCTGCTTCTTTTCCATCCCTTATCAGCAGCATCTGGCATTATCACATTTGTTATATCTCCTTCTCACAGTGCTGACATGAGAGGACATCTCCCAGGGCTGTCGACAGGATAAAAAGTAGGAAATTAGCAAAGCCCCAACGTACAAGTCTCTGCGACTCTTTCTTTTCCAGCCTGAACACCAGCTCTGATGTGTCCTGGAGCAGTAAGAAGAGTGAAGGTGACCACACTCCTCCCAGTACTGAAAGGGGGCCTACAGGAAAGATGGGGAGAGACCCTTTATCAGGGAGTGGAGCAATAGGACAAGGGGTAACAGTTTTAAACTGAAAGAGGGGAGATTTAGATGAGATATCAGGAAGAAATTCTTTGCTGTGAGGGTGGTGAGCCCCTGGCCCAGGTTGCCCAGAGAAGCTGTGGCTGCCCCATCCCTGGAGGTGTTCAAGGCCAGGCTGGACGGGGCTTGGAGCAACCTGGTCTGCTGGGAGATGTCCCTGCCCAGGGCCGGGGGGTTGGAACCAGATGGCCCTTAAGGTCCCTTCCCCCCCAAACCATTCTATGATTCTATGAATATCTGCTTATCTGGAGGATGCAAACTCCGATCACGTGTGTTAGCACTGCTGGCAATAACCAGAGGCCGGTGGCCAGATCAGTACGGAGAAACTATATGAACTTTTTTTTGCAAGGGAGGCTGCTGAGAGCACATTTATTTCTTTGTAGCATGTGAGAAGGGATGTGCGGGGGTAAGGGAGGTAGAAGGGCTGCAGCTTGATTACACGATCCCTTTCTGTGCTTATTGAGTATCAGTTGGAAACAGCTCCCCGCAGTGGCTCTGCTTCAAACCCTTCTGCTTGAAGTTGACTCTGCATCCCGGTGGGAGGCCCTGACTTCCCAGAAGAGGCAGCTACAAACTGGCCTGAGTTCATAACCTTCCCTCCCTGCCCCTTGCAGCTCCTGGAGCTGTATCGCTCTCTGGAAGATCACTGTTACCGCTGTGAACTCCTTCCTCCCTCCACCACGCTGGTGAGATGCCCTTTGTAACACTCCAAGCTTTTGTTTTTTGCATGAGCTGAGTTGGGGTGAAGTTGGCGAGACTGCCAGAACATCATGAATAAGTTAGGAAGAAAGCTGTACTCAGCGCGCAGAGCACACACGGGCAGAGAAAGCAGGCTTGGTGCTCAAACAGCCATTCCTGTGTCTCTCCAGTGGCGTTTTATGCTTTTTTTGCATGCCATTTTGGTTGAGAATTGGACCTTTCATGTGGGTGCTGGGGTCTTCACCAGTCCTGTGTTTCTACAGTCATAACAGGCTTCACACAAGCGGACTGCAAATCTCTCCGGCATGGTTATTTTGGTGGGCCATCCTGACAGTCCAATGTCTTTTCTTGCCTTAACCCAGAGAGTTTGTGATGCAGTTTTGCGTCTCCTCAACATTTCTCCCATCACGGTATCCCATTGCCCAAAGCTCCTCCTTGGACATCAAGACAGACATCTTTGAAGGCCAGAGTGGACAGTCTGACCAGCTCGTCTCACTGCCTGAACCACCCGACATGCATGGCCCTGTGACTATTTCTGTTTCTTAAGAGTAGAGATTTTCCCGGGAGATGCAAAATCTGCAAGGTTGAGATGAAATTTCCCTCTATGCTCTTCCTAAAATCACCTTTGCAGAAGAATCTCCCCCTTTCTGGGAACATCTCTGCTCTCCTTCTGCTCATGTGCTTGTGCTTTTTGATTTCTGAAGACCAAGTCTTCTTGACTTCAGGGCCGTTTCTGTGCTGAGGGACAGCCACGCTTTTCTCTGCTCTCAGCCGCTGGTGTGTCGCTGGGATCTTTTTCATCTTTTTTGCAGTTTATCACTTCTCATGACTCCCTCTATCCCATTCTTCCTGTATGGCTTTCAGAGTCCCTTGTCACCATGATTTCATTCATGCTCTCCCCAGAGGGTCATTGCCAGTCACCTCTCTGCAGTTATTTCTGCACAGCTGGGGCTTTGTAATGAAAAACAAAACTCTCTATCATCTGCTTCATTTCCAGAGCTGCTGGATTAGCTCCCGATTTCTTCCTTGGCTTCATTTCAAACTAAAGCAGGTCAGGGAAGAAGCTACATCCGTGTCCTCTCCAAAATGTGCTCTCTGCTCCACATCAGAATGACTTTTCTGACCCTGTGCCGCTACATCAGGGCCAGAGAGCAGAGCTCTGCCATGCTGCAAAGAGGTGTAGGACTGGAAGGGATGCCTTGGGTCAAATCCAAGCCTCTGCCATTGCTGGCATCACATTGTGTGATTCCGTTGGCAAACTTTGCAAGCTCCATCCTCACCCTCATTTGCTGCTTCTGCTTGCCCAGCCCAAGGGTTTCTCACTGTCGGTGGGTTGGGCAGGCTGGTCGTCCCACAGGACTATATCTGGTGGATGGGAGAGACTGGAATTGAGCTGGGTGCTAAACTGAGGTCAGGGTTATCCCAACAACACCCCAGCTGAGATGAGGACCACCCTGAGGTGGACCCAGAAACTTGCATCCTCCAGTAACGTGCATCCTCGCTGGAGCATGGAGGTGACATCTTAGGAGTTGGGCCAAGGGGACTTTTCTACTCTGTGTGGGAAGAGCCAGTCATCCCAAGCAAGCGAGCAGACCACATTTCATCTGTCTGCACAAAGCTGGTGAGACCTGGATCACCAAAAGCTGCTTTTTGCAAGGTGTCTGGGGGCTGCAGCTGCCTGTTCAAGAGCAATACGACCTCAGAGGGGGCTGCAAATGACAGCCCCAAAGCCCAGATATTTTCTGCGATGGGAAGTGACTCCAGCCTTGGAGTGATGTGCGGTGACCAGCGCTCACAAAGGAGCACGCCGTTGACGGCACTGGAAAAATTGCCTCTCCTCCAGCCGTTCCATAAAAAAGCAGCAAAAACTGGGCATTCAGCATGTCTCGCCTATTAGTGCCTCCGCCGGAAATATTTGATAGAGACATATGCTCACCTCAGACACGCGCACAAACCAGACAAATCTGATGAAGGGATTTGTTAGCGGAGACGCTACGATACGTGCCCCCGCTGCTGCCTCCTCTGATTTCGTTCTGAAGGCGAGGGTTAGCTTCTTGGTGTTTTTTTTTTGTTTTTGTTTTGGTTTGGTTTTTGAGTGCTTTTCTGATGGCTGCTTTACATTTTGCTCTGCCTCACGGAGGAGCTGATTCAGCAGTTTAGCACCCAGCCGCTGCTCAGAGGAATTCGCGCTGGTTTTGTTTATTATTTTGAGCACAGCCAGTTCTGCTTTGTGCTTAATTGACAAGCAGGAAATGTTTCTTGGACTTTTTAGATAGCTGAGTCCGTTGCTGGGACCCTGCTGTCGAGGAGGGGAAGCTCATAGGAAACTTGCGTTTGAGTGATTAGAAAACAGAATATGATTTCAGTGCAAATATCTCCCTTGATACTCGAGGTGTCAAATACTCTGAGTAATGATCATGTTTTAAATATAGTTTATAACTTTCTTCCCATGCATATACCGCCCACTGTATCTGCATTGTGGAATATGCACAGTGTGTCTGTGTATAAATGATGTAGCTGCATAATTACACCTACAGAGGAAGAGATCTGTCTGTATTTATTTTAAATATTATACATATCTGTGTATTTGAAGAAAGGGTATCACACAGATGGCATCTCTTTTAGGTCACATTTCAATAATAATTAGAGTTTAATTATGCTGTGGCAATTTTATTTTATTTCATCTTATTTTATTTTAGCTACCTCTAATAACTGCTAATTTTCCAACCAGAAGGGTCATGGCGCAGATGTGAATAAACACGTCGTAAACTGCATGTAGTAAATAAACCCACTCTCCAGTAGCAGTGGTACTGAGCACAGTAAGGGTCCAAGGAGTGGGAAAATAGTCTTGTCACTAATGTTTTGATTATATCAATTAATGGCAGTTGTATAATGAGAGATCAGACCGCAGCGGCTGTATCCAAGTGTTTTTGATGTGGGGTTAAATTCCTAGTAAGTGCATTATAACTACGGGACTCTTTTTATAAGGCTTGACCCACGGTTATTCACCGATACCACCGTGACCAGCCCTGCCAGTGTCTTTAGCTGTGATTTGTAAGGCTGTATCATCTGTTCCCATCCTCATTACTATTGTGTTTGGGTGTTATATGTCTGCTGAGATTTTCCCGAGCTTATTGCCCGGACCTGGGATGCACTGGAGGAAAAATCAATCTGCACTTACCCAACTCCTTGTGCCATAAAACTCCAGCTCTGATTGATTGCTTTTGGAGACAGGAGACAGGCCTCGGACCAAAATCTTGCCCTAAAATTTCAACTGAGACAATTGCTTTGGTTTTATTTATTTAGACTCTTGTTTGGAGAATATTTGATATGCCACAGGGAGCTGGAGCTGAGCGGCTGCTCGGTGTAAGGAAATTCAGGAAAAGTCTTTGACAAATACTGCCAGGGATAGAGCTTTTGCGTGAGGAGGAGGATGAGCCTGTGGAGGAGCTGATGGCTGTGCCAAGGATTAATTGGAAAGGGAAGGTAATCCCAAGCCAACAGGTGGGATAGCCTGAATTAGCGGGATGGAGAGCCCGTCTCAAAGTGAGGGATTAAGGTATTGAGGTGCCAATACCTTCACCACAGAGCGGTTTATTTTGGATGTGTGTCTGGGCTGCGTGTAGGAGTTGTGTTTGTTTTAACCAAACAGGTAAAATCCTTGTCCCATTGAAACTGGGGTTGGAGTGAACAGCCCACGCTGGGAGAGAGGTGGTTTGCTGGTTGTGATGGAGGAGTAAAGCCTCTTTTCTTGGGAGAGTGTTTGTGGGAGGAGGGGTAGGGATCTTTCTTCTCACCTGCTTCTGTCGTGCTTTCTGCACCACTGCTCACATCTCAGTTATCTCCACTACGGTGTTGGGGTTTTTTTCCCTTCAAACTCCTCCCCACCAACTGTGTCGGCTCCTGAGGAAATAAAGCATGGCCTGACACGTTTCTGTCTGCGGCTCTCCTCCTGCACGGCTGGGCTTCTTGCACCTACCTGCTGGGAAGAGCAGACGTGAGAACAGCTTTTCTTGCTGCTTGGCTTTCCCTGCTCCTGCAACAGGATCCCACTCCGAGCCCTCCGAGGCGACGTGTTGGTGTGAGACAGGGAAGATCCTTTGCCTTCAGACAGGGTGATAGGACGTGAGGAGCCTTGACTTAGTGTTTCAGGGGCTGCTGGTTGAACTGGCTGCTTGGACCCTGTTTTCAGCTGCTGGTCCAGCGTGGGTAGGTGTTTCTGCAGGTCAGATATAGGACCAAGATGGAGAAGCTCTGAGCTTATCCTGCCTCACACCTCTGTGACCAAAATCTCGGCCACGCTTGGTCTTTCATTATCTCATCACCTGGTTGGGGTGATGGGGTGGATTGGGGCGCTTGGATGTCCCTTTGGACAACAACAGCATCTTTCTGCCTTGCATACAGCTGGTTTTATTTCAACCTTATACAAGAAATACCTTAACACACAGTCTTAAGAGACTTTTTGCATCCAAAGAACCTCCTGGACCTGTCCTGGATGGTGTTGGGGGCTGTGAGCAGGTGAGAGGCAGCACAGCAGGAGCTCCTGAGGATCCCATCAGGGAAGCCCTTGGGTCCTGGCCCTTCCCTACCTCCCTCCACATATCATTGTTTGAAAACATTTGTGAGCAGTGAGCGAGCTGCTGTGGCTGGCAGCGCTGTGCAAACGCCCTGTGCTTGCACTGCTGTTTTACATTGATAATTCATCCCAAGATCAGCATTGAGAATTAATTCAATTAAAGGGGCCTCATCATTCATTTATGAGAAAGGGAGGCTTATAAAGAGCTGTACGCAGGGAACATCTCTGTGTACGCCATGCTAGGGATGGAGTTCATTTCTAGCTGTAGGGTACCGTGCTTGTGGTGTCTTCTGGCCCATGGTGGGGACCTGGGCATCTCCTGGGATGGGGAGGGCATCAGACTGGGGTGCTTGTTTAGTGGCAAAGTCACAAAGGAGCCTGACCAAACACTGTGCTGTGCTTTTAGCATGAGATGTGATGTTTCTGGTTCAAAGCTAAATCACATCAAGGCAGTGCAGTGCAGGGGTCCTTCACAGGTATGCACAGGCATATCCATGTCTGGAATCACCAGTTCAGCTCCTCTTTTGCATATGCACTTGAGTGATAGCCCCAAATTTTCTTTGTCTTTACAGCTAGCTATGTGACTGAAGAAATGCTTTTTCTTGGTTTTACAGGACCATATTCTGTCTCTTATGGACTTTAGCTTTCTGTCCCTGTCCCTGCTTGCTTCCTGCCCTTCAGTCCCCCAGTTCTCATAGGGAAGCTCCTTGGTGGGGACAAGGGGACTTCCCTTGAATTAGACAGGACAGCTGTGCTGGCTGCAGCTTTGGGTAGGGGTCACACTCATTCTGGGTGAAAATATCCCTAATTACTCTTTTTGTTTAGCTGGAATGGGCATGCTTAGGAGACACAGCAAGTGAAGGAAGGGATCTGATCATACTCTCCAGCCGAAACAGAGAAAAACAGTGATCATCAGAGGAAGAGGTCTTCTCTCTCTTCTTTGTGTTCTATGTGCACACTGAGTCTGTAGCAGTGCTATCTGTTCCCATCATAGAATCATTCAGGTTGGAAAAGACCCTTGGGATCATCGAGTCTAACCATCGACCCCACTCTACAGAGCTCTCCCCTACACCATATCCCCCAACACCACATCTAAACGACTCTTCAACACGTTCAGGGATGGTGACTCCACCACCTCCCTGGGCAGCCTATTCCAGTATCTGACCACTCTTTCTGTGAAGAATTTTTTCCTAATGTCCAGCCTAAACCTACCCTGCTGCAGCTTGAACCCATTCCCTCTTGTTCTATCACTAATTACCTGTGAGAAGAGACCAGCACCAACCTCTCTACAGTGTCCTTTCAAGTAGTTGCAGAGAGTGATGAGGTCTCCTGTCAGCCTCCTCTTCCTCAAACTAAACAGTCCCAGCTCCTTCAGTCGCTCCTCATAAGATTTATTCTCCAGGCCCTTCACCAGCTTTGTTGCCCCCCTCTGCACTCGCTCCAGCACCTTGAGATCTCTCTCGTATTGAGGTGCCCAAAACTGGACACAATACTCAAGGTGTGGCCTCACCAGTGCTGAGTACAGGGGGACAGTCACCTCCCTCCTTCTGCTGGTCACACTATTTCTAATACAAGCCAGGATGGCATTGGCCCTCTTGGCCACCTGGGCACACTGCTGGCTCATGTTCAGCCCCTTGTCAATTAGAACCCCCAGGTCCTTTTCTGCCAGGCAGCTCTCCAGCCACACTGCCCCAAGCCTGTAGTGATGCATGGGGTTGTTGTGGCCCAAGTGCAGGACCTAGCACTTGGCCTTCTTGAAGCTCATTCCATTAGCATTGGCCCATCGATCCAATCTATCCAAGTCCCTCTGTAGAGCCTCCCTATCCTCATGCAGATCAACACTCCTGCTTAAAGTTCAGGAAGAACTTTTTCATAGAATAGAATCATAGAATGTGTTGGGGTGGAAGGGACCTTTAAAGGTGGTCTAGTCCAACCCCCCTGCAGTAAGCAGGGACAATTCCACATTAGGGTTTGGTGTCATACCATCCGACCAGCTGGAACATGGATCTTTAGCTTTCCAGACATATAGTGAGGAGTCTGGCTCACAGGCTTTCTCTCGGGTTGAGTTAGGTGGGAAAGGAAAAGCTCTGTTTTTGTACTGGGGTGAGGTTGAATTTTCTGGGCCTTGGGAAACTGGCCTGGACATACAAGTGTGAGCCTTCACCCCTGGTACCCTCAAGAGCCAGGTAAATGCACTTGCTAAGTCAAAGTCCACCAAATGTCAACAGACGGATCATATTACCTCATGGGAAAAGCTACCTATGAAAATGATTTCTGGTTGATTTTTCCTCAGATGCCCTTCCCCTTCTTTTCTGGACGTTTGAGGTTCTCCATTAACCTTCCTAGCTTCTTACCATCTCCAGGATAAAGGGCGTGAAGCACCTTGCTGAGCCCAGCTCATGGTGGCAACTGCTGGTATTCCGTGTTCCCTAGAACTGACGTGACAGAGAGCTATTCCTGGGCTCTGTTCTTTTCCTTCCTTTTATCTGAGTAGAATCACATTTTGACAGGCCAGTGATGCAGAAAATAACTTGCTGCTCTCCAACTGTTGCATCCCTTGACCCCAATTAGAATGTGGTGCATGCAGAAGTGTCAGCTTCTTGCTTTCTCTCCACTCTCCATCCCCTGGACCAAAATTCCCATTATAAAGATGACATCTGAGTGCTTCATGGGGTGGAAATCATTGCTGACCAAATAGAGAATCAGAGCAGATCTGAAGTCCTGCTCATCTGGTGTTTTTCTGGCCTTCATTTCAGAAGAAGGTGCAGGAAAGCTGTCAGAAAGGCGTTATGAGATATTCCAACCTGTAGGAATATTTCCCCTTGAGCTGTCTACATAAGGTTAGATCCGTCTATATAGGGTTGGCTTATGCCAACCATGAAAGTGTATGTCCCTTGTAGACTTCCAACTTGGTATTAGAGTATTTCTTTTCAACAGTTAATGTCCTCACAGCTGAAGCTGTGGAGGATGAGTAAGGGAGTCCACAGCCTGGGTATGAGGCAATCCATGGAATGTTTCTATGGGATTCAGGACCATCCAAGACTGCACGTGTTCCTCCATTACCCCATGTTCCTGCCCTTCGTGTAGAGGACCCATTGGCAGCTCCCCTCCCTGGGAATGGCTGTATGGCAACGTCCTTCTCTTATCTTACAAGCGTGGCATAACAACTCATGAACTCTCTCAGGAGAAGAGGGCAGAAAACAGGGCGAGATTTGTGCCTGAGATGTATCTGACTTTTCCTCCCACTGCTTTGAACGTCGAGTTGTTGGTACTGGACGTCAGGCATGTTTCAAATCACGGCTGCCTTGTGCTTTCTGATGCACAACATCTCTTCAGGTTATCTGTGTGTGTTATTCAACGGGAGGAGAGGAGGGCAGAGCTCCAGACTGTGACTCATTCAGTCTTTTCCCATTGCTGCTGTAATTCGAGTGGAAATCTCAGAAGATGGTAAAACCTTCAGGCATGTTAAAGATGCCAGGCTATAAGTGCGTATGAATGAATCCAGAGCTCATTTTGAACTTGAAAAAAACAGGGTAGGCATGCTGTGATCTCATTGCCTCTGCCTGTTGCAGAGTATCAGTCTCCATGAAAAAAGTGGCTGCACAGTGGTGGCGGTATCCATGTGCATTTCTAAATCTCTAATCTTGAGGGGCCTATTGCATAGAGAGCAATGAGAAAAGCATCAGGCCTTCTCCTGAAGGTAACCTTGCATCTAGCAATTAATTACCTGGAGGAAGAGGGTTTGAAGACTTTGGCAGGGTGCTTCTGTCTTCATTTGTTGCCCTGGGACTCTGTCACCTGAATTATTTTATTGTGGTTAAACTCAAGACCAGCACAGGGGAACAGAGCTGAGCACAGAGAGCGCAACAGTTCGGAAATGTACCTGCCCTGGGTGTGGGGTTTCCCTCCCCGCCGGGCACCCGGGGAGCTCGTGTAATCGACTCAGGATGACCCTGGCCTTGATATTCCCTCCCTACCAGACCATTAGGATTCACTCTCTGTACACTAATGCTGGATTCCTCTGTGCTCCTAACATCTGCCTAATAAGACCAGAGGGGATGTCAGAGGGAGCACAGAGGAATGAGGAGGTGGAATATCCTCTTGCCATCAGATGATGGAGCTCAATGCAAGGGTCATTGCATTCAGCACTTCATTGACTTTCCTTGATCCTGCCAAAGTTGAGTTTCTAACAAGGCTGGTCACCTTGACCTTCTCTGCAGTGTAGGGCACAGAGATGGTCCTTCATCCAGGCCTGGGTGTTGTCTGTCCTACACAGGCGCTTGCTTGGAGTTTCAGAAACCCTCCAGTGCCTCAGGAGAGGAGATCCCACTACAAACTCAGTGAAGGAAGTCCAAGCTGTGATCAGAAAGCTGTTACGTCAGTATTTTGTTTTTATATAACTGGAGGTACAACTCGTGCAAAGAAACTCCCATTTTTTATGTACTGTAACAGCAACAAATCTTTTATCCACTAAACACCAGCAACCACCACTGCTGTCATCTGCAGCTTCCAAAACAACCAAATGAAGCACAACCCTCTTTCTTTTGTTGTTTCTGGGTGAGAAGTGTATGATGCCAAGGTGCTGAACAGTCTCAGATATGAGTAGGTCTTTAATATGGATGAAGTGGATAATATGTGAGTGACGGGTGCTGGCATGACACTGATTGAGCTGTGGTGGCTTCACGCAGAAGAGACTTTTGTCTCTGCAGTTGCAATGAGTGGCAGCTAAAGATCTGCTTAATAATTTGTGCCGTGAGAGAGGAAAAAATATTATGGTAGGGCAGAATGGAACCCTCTGAACAGCTCCGTCTCTTCCTTCGTTTTCTTCTACACTCTGTATTGGGATGCTAAAAATTATTCCTCTTGAGGGACCGTGCATGGCCAGCTGAAGAGCGATGCTGGTATGAAGAAAGTTCAGAAACTCCCCCTTTTTCTTACTCTCTTCCCCAGAGATTGTAACCTGAAACGGAGAGAGGAAAGCTGTTCTTGCAAATACTGCTGTCAACAAAACCCTGCCTTCGCTCTCTGGCTGGAGGGCTTGGAAGAGGGTGAAAAATTGTAGCAATGTTTATTTTACAGAAGATAAGCTTTAAGCTGAATATATATATATTTTTTTTGGCTCACGGCAATCAGGGAATTTTTTTCCTTAAATAAGAGAATAACTGCCCAATCTCTAGCTTCACTTTAACCTGAAAAATGTTGGTTGCTTGACAATTGTTTGAAAAAGGATTTCTGGATGAAAACCTAATGAGTGGCTCAAAAGTTGATTAAGAAGGAGGGGAGATGCTAAGTCAAAGTTTTCTAGCTGGAAATAGAGATTTATTATCCAGCTATCTTTGCAAATGACAAAATAACTAATTAGATACAATTTATCTTCAGAACTTGAAGCTGCCACTGGAATAAGTTAGAAGACTTTATGGACAATTCGTAGTCTCAAATTCTGATCTAAATGTAGTATGGCATGTATTGAGAGTTAGTCAAACACATTGAGACGCTGGGAAAGGCGTAATAAGATTCTGAAATTCTGTCCTCCTGTAGACTTTTTTTTCTAATGAAGGATTTGAAAAGGGCATTTTAGAATGCTGCTTTATATGGTAACAGTCTTTTCCCATAGAACATCGGCTATAATAATTATTTTTATGCAGATCCTGAGGCACAGAGAGATTAAATGACTTTCTCAAGGTCAGACAGTGAGTCAGAGGCAGAACCAGTGAATGAATGCGAGTCTTGATTCAGGGCTACGGCGTACACAAGTAGCCCTCGCTTCTTTAATCTCCAAGGCTAGAGGCATTCAATCTTTCTGGGTCTGATGTCCCAGCATCTCCAAACCCAGAGGTTTGTGCAGGATGGGAGCAGGTAATGTACTCCCAACCATCTCTAGTTGATCCTTGGAACCAGCATGACCTGCATGAGGCTACTGATGAGTACATTGTCCTTGATGGGTCGACCCCCAGGGGACAGTTGTGGTGATGAACGGCTTCTAATTGGCTGTGTTGTCACTTGTGATCCTAGATGAATGTTGTGGGAAGGGGTCAGGCAGAGGCTTTCCTGCACGGCTTTCTACTGAGAAAGACTGGTGCTTCATTTTAAATACCCACTGGATGATACTCTCTGCTTCCCTGGGGTCACCTGGAGATTAGAAGTCCTGCAGCCTTAAGTGCTGCAACGTATCTCCCTGTAAGAACTTGTGTAGTGGTGAACCTTGCATTGCTGCTGCTTCTGGCCAGTGCTGGGTAGGGATTTGCATTCTAGCCATTCTGAAAATCTTTCTGATCAGCCTACTTAAGCCGCACCAGGTCCCAGGGGACGTATAAACTGTAGCAGTTGTACGCTCGTTTGGTGAAGTCGGGTAAGTCAGCTGCATTCCTCTTTGGACATTGTTTGTGCCTCCTGATATCTCCCAATGAATTATTAGCTATGGAAAAGACTTATTGCTAAGATACTGTCATTCGTTTAGTCTCCTGGTCATTGCAGGTTTGCTTTCAAATATGTTTTATTCTGGTTTAAGTGGCTTGAATGCTGGTCCTCCTGACATTTCCCCTGGGCCTCTCTCCTGCAGTCTGATAGATCTTGCTGTCAGGAAGTTATTCCTCATACTCAGGCTACTTCTTATCAGTCTGTCACTTTTTCAACTCATTGGGCTAATAGTTTTCCCATTACAAGAGCTGTCTCTCTGTGTCTTTTCACCCCAGTCTCCCCAAGGGAACCTCTTTCTTCTTGCACAAAAAGAGGGTCAGACTAGATGACTTTACAGGTCTTTTTCTCCCCTCCTGCTCTAACTTCTTGGAGTCTGAGAGGTTCTGGATCTGACCTACGATGAACTCTGGCAGAGTGTATTAAAGAATAGAGTTGATAAAATAAGCAATGAAGACATCGGTGTTCATAAATCCCACAGGTTTAGACATTCTTGTAAATTTGAGAATCGTAACCAAGAAGGGGTGAAACAGGGTCTTTTCTGTCCTGGATGTACATGACTTTTGGTGGCATAGGGAAAGACTGAGTTATTCTGGTGCTGACAAATAGTTTCTCAGATTTGTAGCAGGGTTTTCTAAGGATGAGAAGAGACAGGAAAGAGAAGGCAGGAAAAACAAAATAAGAAACATCACTTCTGATGCTCATCTGGGGAACCAAGAAAAGCCTGAAGGCTCTTTCTCCATGAAGATTAAGTTCAAGGCTGGGACACTGCTGAAATCTTCCAGACACCCTATTCATTTAAGGCTCATAAAGGCAACTATTCCATCTATGCTCCAGATGTACACAGATGTTGTGTGGAGTTGTACCCTACCATGCACCAGCAGTTGGCATCATCAACACTGTCCTGCATTCCCAGGCTCCTCTCTGGAGGACACCTCACCAGCAAAGCAGCTGGGCTGGAGACAGCAGTAGCGCTTGCTGCTGATTAAGCAATAATGAAATTAATAGCCTCTTAACATTCCTACATTAACGACAACGTCCGCGTGTCAGTAAGTATTTACAATATAAATTACACAAATGTCATTTTGGTACACTGAGCACTTCATATTTGCAATTCTCTGCCGCAGCGATAAAAATCAATCAACCAGCCGGAAGAGGAGCGCACCCAGGAGACAGCATTGTTAATGGCACGGGGCCAAGCTCTCGAAGATCTGTGTGGGAGGCAGAGGAGCAGAGAGGGGGTCGCATTCCTGCACTGAGATGCCCTCAGGTCTTTGCATGAGACCACTTTGAGTCCAGCTGAATGAAGGCTCAGTTACCCAGTCGGACATTTGGAAGGGTTTGAAAACAAGTCAATCATCTCCTCTTCAAGACCCCATAGTACGCACCAAATCAGTGTGCTTTACAGGGCTTTGCACAATTCAGTTTTAAAGGTCTGAAATTATTTAACTTGTCTTGAAGAGATTGCTTCCTGCAGCAAAAGGTCTTTCCTTGTGCTTCCTGCCTAATATCCTGAATCCTGGGCATCCAAAGGCCCTTTTCCCCACCAGATGCCTTGATTCTGCACTGGCTGTGAGTGCAGATGGCCTTGATGCTCTGGTGCTTTGTCTTAAAGTCTTGGATTAGTAGCTGGATTTGATCTTGGCATCTCTACTTGGTCATTTGCAAGGAGAGTTATCTCTGACATTATGGTTCAGGTTCATCAGAGCGTGAAGGCACTTAACTACTGAAGGTGCCAAAACCTCATTCTTTTAAGGCAGATTACGCTGAAATGTCCTGAGAACCTTACAGGAGGACCTTCCCACTGAAGGCAGTGCAAAAATTCCTGTTGTTTTCCGTGGGAGCTGTACAGTTCTCGAATGGGCTTTTTGTCCCATTTTCTTCTCCAATGGGAAGATAGTTAGACTTTCAAAAGCGCCACATTTACATGGATTATTTTCTTGGCCGTTGACCTCTGCAATCAGAGAGATCCCGCTATGCGACAGCGTGGGCAAATTATTTACTGCTGCTGTCCCTCTGTTTTCCTCTGCAAGATCCTAAACATCACTGTGAAAGCTAGATATGTAAAGATCCATGAATATTTGTCAAGGTGTGTGAGACCCATTAACATGGGTCTCTGCGCAAGGAAAGAATGTGACAGCATTTGAAAGTATTTTGGTGTGGTTTCAGATATAGCAGCAGCCGTGGCAAATTCACATTTGTCTATTAAAAAGACAAAAAAAGCCCAAAACCCAAACAAAGCACACGGGGAAAAAGAAAGAATCCCAGCACTTGAAGGATTAAATAGTGCACTGACTGTCTACAACATAACAGGCCCTTTGAAGGTTTGGAGGTGATAAAAATGCACATGGCCCATCTGACACACAGCAAACACTGAAGTCAATAGAATTACATCAGGGATAGATTTGAATTTGGCCCCTTGCTCCCCACTTTCCTCTGTCAAATTATGACTTCAAGGCAAAGCATTATAAATCATATATAGAATAGGGAAATGTGGGGACTGTGTAAACTAATCCAGGTGCCTGAGCTCCTGCGAGCTCTCGAGTCCTAGCAGAAGAACTGATGAGCAGGAGTGGTTTCGGCGAGAAATCTTAAAGGGTTCAAATCAACCAGAAGTGTCAGTCAAGTAGCCCGACAATGCTGGGAAATCAATGCTGAATTCTCAAAGAAGAGCGTGCAGGGAAAATGATACCATTTGTTTGCAATTCTAATACAACGAATCAACAGATCGCTTGCAAAATGCTCCTAATGAAAATGCGCATAATAGATGTGCAGAACCAAGAGGGAGACAGACAAGGTATCTGTGCTAGTGAGGAGAAGGGATATCTGAATCTAGGTTTTGCTGCTAAAATTTGAAAGTGTTCTGGTCTAGCCGGGATGGATCTGTCATCCAGAAAGTCCTGGGATAGCCTGAAAGATGTACATTTCTGCCAGGGGAGAAGAGGTTTTGATAAAGAAGCAGTTCTTATTATGGAGGGGTCAACTGTTTTGTAAAAATAGCAAGCGTGGAAGCATGGCATAAAGCCTGAATAGATTGAAGATGATTTAAAAACTGAGACAGGTCTCCTAATAAATAACCCCAGCATTATTCCTTTATTTTCTTTTCCTGGTGAGAAATCCAGCTTCTAGCACTGCTTGGTTTTTTTGTTGGTTTTTAGTGTGTTCTTTTTGCGGATGGGAGGAGTCATTTTCATGGAAAGTGGATGGAGATCGATTGTTCATTGTCTTTTCCAATGTAAGGACTAGGGATATTCTCAAGAAACTGGCAGATGCCAGGTTCAAAACAAATGGAAACTTGTTCTGGGGGAAAAAAGCCATCTCTCTGATTGCAAAAACTGACTGACTGGTAGAACTTCCTGCTGCAGGACACATTCTGGGTTCAAAAAAGCAGCCAGACAAATCTGTAGCAAAGTAGTCAATGGAGGTCCATTAACTGTGAAGTTTCTACATTTGGCTTGGGACATTCTTCAGCCTAAAACTCTTGGAAAGAGTATTTTGGGCACATATTGCTGTATGTTTACCCTTTTCCTCTGCTCTTCCCATGGCATCTGTTGTTGACCATTGCCAGAGGCAGCTTTTGCTAGTTGGATCTTTGACTTCACCCAGTAAGGCTGTTCTTACTGTCTAAAAATCCGGGGTTGTCTTCCCCCTCCTCAGTAGAGGTTATATATGTAAACAGCTTGCAACTTCTACTCAAATGCGATGGGACTCTCCAGGCTGTATGACTGTAAGGTGTCATTTTCAGGTTCAGGATCTATCTGAGTATGCTTTCAAGAGCAAGGAGAAAGGGGATGCTGCATTCCTACACAATTAATCACCCTTTTTTTATGAAGTTAAGGTCTGAGCCAAAGCTGAGGGAAGTTGCTGGGTTTGTTGATCATTGGATAGGGCTGAATCTCAGTTTTTCAGTCTCAAAAGATGGGTGTGGGCAGCTTGCCTCAGGCTGTTGGCTGGAAGGGAGACAGATTGTCACCTCTGGATGAAGAAAGTAGAATGGCAGGTTTTAATAATTTTCAAGCTATTCATTTCTCAGTAATACCAAGGAGAAGCAAAACCTAGATCCTCCTTCAAGTCAGAACAAAACAATTAAGTTGTCAGAGGAGAATACATAAAGTAGGATGACCTGTTGGGGATCTGAAAAAAACTTAGGAGCCAGGTGACTGCAAGGAATACCCAGGATTTGTGCTCATTCTGGGAAAAGTGCTGTGGATGAGCAACAAGGTGGTTCTGAGCACTAAGGTTGTTGGTGACCTGGCTTCTGCCTCTTCTGGAGTCTCGTCTATCTAGGCCATGATGGAAGTTGCTCAAAAATTGCAGCAATGTGATTATACATCCTCAAGGAAGGATACAAGTAAGGCATTCCCTGTGAACGGAAATGTGCTCACATCTACAGTGATAGTCAGGCTGGAAGTGACAGTGTAATACGACAGAAGTCCTGCCGTACAGCCTATTTATCCCACTACTGGTGTGTAAAAAGTACCAGAATACAGGTCTGAGGCACCAGTATGATGTACTATCACATCTACTCATTTTGACTCCAGGTCCAGAAGGATGTCTGTTGCTTTCTTCCTGAAAGGACCATTGGGTAGCAGCATAACAAGCTCCTTGCAGAATTGGCCCAGAATATCTGCAGTCTTCTCTTTCCTCTGACATACAAATATGGGTATTCTGTCATTAAATATAGGTTGGGATGATGGGAAAACTTTGTGGATAACTTCTTATTCAGTGTCAGAGAAGGTGGCTCTTTGCCCGGTCCATACGAGAGACAGCTGCATTTTCTCTCAAAGGAAGTTTCATGGATTCCTGATTCTGTCCCAAGACTTACATGCCTGGCTCAGAAAAAGAGAAAGAAGAGCAGTGCCAGTTGCAGTGAGCAATTTCCCAGGGAATGACCAACATGGAAGTCAGAATTCAATGTTTAGGGTGTGTGGGCATTGGGAATCTCCACAATTGAATTTACACTCTGCTCCCTTGGCACTGGAAAGCTCCATCCAAAGAGAGCAGGAAACTGGGTTCCCTGACCCTTCTTCTCTCCCTGGGAAGCTGTCTAGAAGAGCAGGACTAATTTGTGTCAGGGTAGGTTTCTGCTAATTATATTGCTTTTTGGTTTTTTCCACACACAGCTGTAATTTTTTTCTCTTTCCGCTTTATTCATCTTCCCCCCACCCCCGCCATCTCCTTTTCCCAGTGCTTTCAGCTTCTTCCATTTTCTTTTTTCCCTGTGGCTTCCCTAAATGCACAAAACAAAATGTGTATTTCTAGCCTAGATGTATTGGATATTAGGTGCAAGAGGACAACAGAGGTAGACTCCATAACAGAGAAAATGTATGGGAAAAACAGGAAAAAAAAGAGACAACTCAGGAAGACAAGATTCCTTGGGTATCAAGGGAATCCCGATCTCCCCTTTAGCTAGACACTTCAGCTACACATGCTGTCCTGGGGATTTCCTCTGCTTCCACTCACTGGAACCAAAAAGCCTGCGGAACAAGCTCTGATTTCAGGCTAAAGTAAGCTGAACTTATGGTAAAGCACAGCTTATCTAGTCTACAATGCAAGTTGTGCTATTCCAGGTGCTTGGTGATCCTCATCGTCTGGCTGGAGACAGACCCAATAGCAGCTGGCGCTGCCTTTCATCTCTACACAGTTGCTGTAAGTGCTGCCCACCAGGGCCAGTTGTAAGACCATTCTAACTCACTGTGCTATCCAAACAGTGAGCAGAAGCCTGAGGAAGAGCAAGAATATAGGCCAGCTTCGTTTTTCCAGCTTCCAGTAGTGCGTGTTGTAAAGAAAAGTTTTGAGGGAATTTTAAACTTTGCTGTTCAGGTTGGAGATTGGTCCTAGATCATTAATTTCAACAGTGAATTTTTTATGTTGTCCACAGTGAAGGTTTTGTTCTCTCTTCTAAAGTGCTTCCTGTGGTTCAGGGTGGATACCACGTCATGGGATTAGTCCAGGGTGTTATCATTATTTTGGTGCAAATGGGGACGAACCACTTCCTTGTTCAAAGGGCAATGTTAGCTCTGCTTTTGGCAAAGCATCTTCTAAGACCCATTGCCTTAATTCTGGTCCTCACTCAATGCAATCTTTGGGTTTTGCCTCTTTTTTTCATGAGAGGGTGCTGTGGTTTCTTAATCCTTAGGTGCGTGGAGGTGCTGCTATCTCCTGGGAAGATGGAAGTGGGAATGACCCTCTTCCTTCTTTTCTCCATGCTTCCCTGCGTCATCTCTGGGACCAAAAAGGTGACCTGCTAGCCCAGCTAGGAGGAGGAAAGCAGGGCGAAGGGAGCGACTTGAGTAGGGCTGACGGGAGGGAAAATGGGAGGGCATGAATTTGCTGATGGCAATGAATTGTTTCCATCACTCATGTTTTGGAGAGCACCAGCAAAATAGATGATGGATACATTGCTGACTCTTTTCAAGATAAAAAAGCCCTTGACTATTTCATGGGTTTAGATGAAGGGTAAATGCTACACTAAGCTATTTGACAGCAGGACATGGGTGCTGTTATAACCTCTTGTCTTCCTTCTATTTAAAATTTCCATTTTTATTTAAAGCTATTTTCTTTCCTTCTAGCAGATGAAAAACCTAGAGTTATCTCCAAGGTGATCACTGACTGTCTCTTTCCAAGGTCTATAACACAGGTAATTGGGGAAAAGTCAAGTAACAGGGAGAATGTGAAGGAAGCTCAGAGCAGGCAACCAATGGCCTCGGATCTAAATGGGAGGAGAGTTACGAGGCCCCCAATAACCGTGAGATGGGGGCAACAACCTGCCTTTGGAGAGTTACGTGCAGGAGCAAAATAAACAAGGCTCCCCCTGAAGTCAAATCTCTCTTTTGCTCTTTCAGAAAAAGCACAAATGTACCGGCTGTAGGAGAAAGGCACAGTGCAGGTTGTAGTTAATACTCAAGATGCGAGGAGGACACGGAGAGAAGGAAGAGATACCTTCTTTCCTATCGGCACTCGGTGAAAATTCATTACCGGTGTCTCTGCTTGAGTCTCGACTTGGAGGGGTAAAGGCTGGCCTATCACAAACCCGCTGCGAGCCGTCAGCTCCCTCCTGTCTAGGTTACATGGCAGGTGAATAATCTCTTTCAAACAGTTGCTTTTGTTCATGGAGATTGAAGCTTCCTTTTGAAACATCAAATCCGACGACGGAATTATGGGTGGTGTGCACGGGAGAAATCATCCTCTCTGTCGCCGCTGAATTGCTCAGAAGGGAAAAAAAACACAACAAACCAGCTCCCAGGAGCAGTTCAACTTTTGTGGAGGTTTGATAAAACCATCCCCCCTTCTTGTTGGCTTTCATTTTCTTTTAACGCTATTTAACTGCATCTGAAAGGATTTCCACGGGCTGTTGCTAGCTAGAGTTCTGCTGGGGGTGGCTTTGTGCCCTGCGTGCTGTTTCCCCCTCTCCTCTAGCATGCCACACGGCTCTTGCCTTCAAGCTGTCAGGTTTTTTTTATTTTTTTTTATTTTTTTTAAGAAGAGGTTTTTTCTTTTACAGAGATAAACATGATGACTTTTTCATGAGCGTGGAAAAGCCAATAACTCAGAAGTACTTCCAAGGCCCGGCTCTTATTTGATTGTCCTTTGCACAAACAAGGGACAGTTAATAACTGTCCGTGTGGGAGATATTTGATTGATGCCATGTGGTAGCATTGCAGTTGTGGTGAATTTGGTTTTGTTTTTTTTTTTTTGTTCGGTTGTTTTTTTTTAAAGTAGAAGTATATGAGGGAAAATTACTTATTTCACTCTCCCAGAACTGTTATCATATTAAACGTCTTCCACAGGTGTAACTGTTTTCTGATTCAGTTGACGATCTCTCCTCTTTAAATGAAATTATTATCCTCCGCCATAGTATAAATTACATGTCAGACTCTTTTTAGGCAGTTTCAGGCTGGTTAGTTCATAGACAGCGCTGCAAAAAGAAGCCAATTGGGTTTTATTGGGGGACAACTTTCTTTCTTTCCAGAGTCGGCTGTTGTGTATCGTAATGTAATTTCCTATGCGGAGTTAAGCTTACGTGGTTTGACAGGCCCAGAGAAATGTAATATCCCACCAGGATCCAAGGCAGCTTTTCTGTAGCGCTGCTCTTATTTACTTATTTATTCTATTTTGAAATGAAGGTGGCTCTTACTTAATAAAAAAACATACAGGGATCCCAGTGCTGTGCGGTAGCGGAGGATTTATTCCTGTTGGGTTTAGAAAGGAGCACCAATCAATAGCACCATACCAGTCGTTCATGTGCTGCAAGGTGCATTTTCAGAAATCCTTCCCCCTTTCACTCTTTTCAGTTCTTTTTCCTTTGCGTGGGGTTGGAAATAACCCTGGGTAGAGGGTTTACTCTGGATCTGACTGCCTTGCACATGAAGACGAAAGCTGCTTGCTCCTGGGAGCGAAGGAGGTGACGTGAGATCTCAGACCTTCACGTGGATAACACGGAGCTAATGGGATCAGGAGCTGGTCTTGGCCATCATGAGATGGGAAGGGCAGAGGATGGCGAGAGAGGGTGGGAGGTAGCAGAGCTGCGCTTGCTGATCCTTTGCCTGTAGAGATTCAAGGCTGAGAGAGCAGAAAGCAGCTCATGTTGTCATGAATAAATCATACCGTAACAGCACTTGGGAACAAAACAGCTTCTGCATGGACTGGTCTGTAAGCGGTGGGTCTGAAAAAGGTAAATTGAATTAAGAGATTCAGAGAACACCCTCTTGAGCTTTTGCACTAGTTCTGGGTGGGTTGCAAGGTCTCCACTTCTGTGCAGGGCTTTGGAGAAAGGCCAAGAGCTGCCTCTAGGGTGGATTCATGGATTCAGAGGGAGAACATTCCTCTGTCCATTTTCACCCGGTAATTTCCTTGAAGGGGAAAGTAGGACAAATCCTAAAACTAATCTGCCATGTCCTCAGGTATCCAGGTTTCTTTCTGCCCAGTCTGGGTCCAGCTAAGAGTGTGTCTGGTTGGTAGCCTGGTTTTTGTGTCTTATTTTTACGTTTCCCTGTGCTGACAACACAGGTGTCCAGGAAGACTTGAAAAGTCCATCAATTGTGCAATGGTGCTGAGAAGCGGATACGGGCAGATATCAGGGTTCAGATTTCAGTCCCCGAAGTCTGCAAGTCTGCAAATCAAATACTTTGGGGTGATGAGGAGCTTCCAGCTTGCCAGGAACTGCATCTTTTAAGTAATAATTAATGCCTGTGTTTCCACTTCTGTGGAAACTTCCTTGGTGGAGAGCAACCTTATGAAATTCAATAAGGGCAAGTATAGGGTGCTGCACCTGGGGACGAATAACCCCATGCACCAGGACAGGTTGGGGGTGACCTGCTGGAGAGCAGCTCTGTGGAAAGAGACCTGGGAGTCCTGGTGGACAACAGGATGACCATGAGCCAGCAATGTGCCCTCGTGGCCAAGGTGGCCAATGGTATCCTGGGGGACATCAAGAAGAGTGTGGCCAGCAGGTGGAGGGAGGTCATCCTCCCCCTCTACTCTGCCTTGGTGAGGCTGCACCTGGACTGCTGTGCCCAGTTCTGGGCTCCCTGGTTCAAGAAGGACAGGGAACTGCTGGAGAGGGGACAGCAGAGGGCCACCAAGATGATGAGGGGACTGGAACACCTCTCTTATGAAGAAAGGCTGAGGGATTTGGGTCTCTTCAATCTGCAAAAAAGACGGCTGAGGGGGGACCTTATCAACACTTATAAATCCTTAAAGGGTGGGTGTCAGGAGGATGGGGCCAGGCTCTTTTCAGTGGTGCCCGGGGACAGAACAAGAGGTAACGGGCACAAACTTGGGCATAGAATGTTCCATCTCAACATGAGGAGGAACTTCTTTGCTGTGAGGGTAGCAGAGCCCTGGCACAGGCTGCCCAGAGAGGTGGGGGAGTCTCCGTCTCTGGAGACATTCAAAACCCCGCCTGGACGCGTTCCTGTGCCACCTGCTCTGGGTGACCCTGCTCTGGCAGGGGGTTGGACTGGATGATCTCTGGAGGTCCCTACCACTACCATTCTGTGATTCTGTGATTCATCCTTTCAGTTGTTGTTTCTCTCCCTCTAAACAACAATGTCTTACTGGGGTTGGAAGGATACCTGAACTCAAAGACAACCAAATAGCTGGAGATAGCATACTACCCAGCCCTGCTATGCAACTGAATGAATTTGGGAATTCATCTATGTGGATGTAGGCCACATAATATTTCCTCTACTCTAACTGAGCGTCTGAATCTCCATTTCTCAGCAGCTGACAAAATTTGAGCAGGAGCTGTAGTCTCCACCTTGGAGGCCAGCAGACTTCCAGTAAGGTCCAGGGTACAGGCAGCTGAGGGATGTTGCATTTCCCAGAGCTATCTGTGGGATCTAGGTGACAACACATTGGCAAGCTGTTATGACTTCAGGGTTTTATTTGTTCCCTTGCCACCAAATTGCTCCGAAACGTTGGCCGAATCACTTGGCTTGGTGTGTAGGTTCATCTTTTTAGAAAATAAGGCAGTTTGCTCTGGTAACACGCATGTTAAAGAGGAAAGGTTGAGCTCTCCAGGATGTACTAGCAAGTCTATACCGAAGGCATGGCTTTCTAACACTGACTAACTAAATTTTGTGCTTTTTTGCTTGTTTTGGGTTGTTTTGTTTTTTATTTCCCGTGAGTGTGCTAGTCTAACCTTGCAGATGCAATTTAACCTACTGACCAAAACCCTTGTACCCATGCATGTACCCTGTGCAATGGTAGAATGATTATGCATGAAAGTTAATCCCCAGCATGTTGGGTCAGGGTGTTGGAGTTATTCTCTTCTCCTGCTTACCTTGTGCATGATACTGTAGAAAAAACCCACAGCGCTTATAATTTTTGTACATTTTTTTCCCCCCATTCCCAGAAATGCCTACTTAGATGGACGTTTTCTCAGTCAGGGACCACTTCCAACAGTGTACACTGCCTGGCACAATGGGATCCTGCTCTTGGTTATGACCTCTAAATGTTGCCATAATAATAATAATAGTATGTGGCTTTTGGCACATCACCTATTAATCACAGCAGCTGTCAGGCAAAGCATTAAATGGGAATAGCTCCCTGCAAGAAAAAACAAATACAACAACACCCTGTGGCTTGTGGAGCATGAATCTACACTCTGGAGGGTGCCAGAGAAGGAAGGAAGGGCTAAGCCGTGACATTTCCCTCAAATTTGTTAACCTTGGCTGGTGTTCAGATGCACAGTGTTCAGCCGAGGCGGCGTTGAGGATGGGGGTCTCCGGAGAGAGCGAGCTTTGTTAAATATTTACAGTGAGCAGAAGCTGATGTGAAGGTGCACGGAGGCATCGGGGACAGAGTTTGCCAGTGGAGAAGAGGCATTCATGAGGAGCGGCCGGGATGGTTTATACGCTGCTACTGTATTTTAATGCCTGCAGGGGATTTTTCTTCCCCAAATCCGCCTGGGCGCTTTTTGAAGACATTCAGACCTTGAGCATCCAGGATGCCCTGAGGCAGGGAGCTTCATGACAGCCTGTTGTGCAAAGAAATAGCCCCCACCATTTTAAGCCCATCGCCCATCAGCTCCGCTGGGTGATCCCTGTTGGAAAAAGCGGTGAGCTCGGTGCGGCCCCTCATTGCAGGCCCACGAAATTTAGGCTGCGGTGGTCCGATGTGACAGTCCACTTGTTTATGCGGTATGTCCTAGATACTTCCTAGAAGCAGGATGGGTAAATGTGTTCAAAATTTGCTCTCTGGAGACAGTCCCTGAAGATTGCTCCATGTTTACGCTTGCAAAATTCCCTGGTGCTAAACCAGCCCATCTGCAGAAAGCAAACTGGTGCGTTAGAGCATCTGCAGAAAGCAAACCCAAACAGGGTGAGATTACTGTCAATGCGTGTTTATTTGAATTACTGGAGAAGTCCTGGTCATGGATCAGGGCTATACATGTACAAATAATTGATTTTAGGTTCACCGGCTGAAAGCAAAAACACACTGAAAAAATCTTTTGATTGACCTAAAACATTTTCTTCCAGCTTTCTGCTGAAATAAAGGCATTTTAAAAAGCACCAAAAGAATGTAGTGCTTTAACACAGGGCCCAGTTAAATATTTGAAGCTTAATGGAATATTTTCCCCTCGCTTTGATATTTTCTAATTTTTGTAAGTTTTAAAACTGTTTAAAAATTCTTTCAAAAATGCAATAACAACATCTTTAATTTTGAAATTTTACAAAGGCACGTCTCAGACTTTTCAGAACTGTTGATAAGTTGGGCTTTTTTTGCTGTGGGTAATGCTTACCCTTTGTTGATTGATGGCAACGGTATAGAAGTCAAAATCTCTGTCCAGTTTTAATCCAGACCCCAATGTGACAGATGCGGTATAAATAGGGAGCATGAAGATTTTTAACAAAGATTTGTGACACTTTCTGCTGGAGGATTTTTTGTTGCAGAGCTACTTCAGAGCTGAGGCTGAGGGCAGTAGGCAGTTTTGATTGCTTGGGTTACGATATTTAAATTTGCAGCGCGAAATCCCTGGGGAGTTGAGGTGAACTTGAACTGGAAGCTGATTTAAGCCATCTAAACCAGACCTGCTGTTCTGGAGTTGAACCAGAACTGATTTTAAACATTTTCTTCTTGGACTCCTTAGAAATAACAGCATTACAAACAACATGAAAACTGCCATGAGGTATCATCTCGTAATTGGGCACCTTGCAGGCTCCGGGTAGCAAAGAACAAAGTGCGCTTGAACTAGACCGGTGGAAATAACCGTTTTTTAAAAACAAGGTCCCCTGTGTCCACTGTCGAGGATTGAGCTATTCATCTCCTCCGTGTGTCCCCTCCGTACAGCCCCGTTGTCACACCGTATGGTACCGACCACAGCAGCTGCCTCCAGACCTTTTCTTCTACTCCTGCCTCCACCGTGGTTTCACGGCTGCAGGCAGCACTGGCAGCTCACGGGGTCTGGGACAATTTTGCAAGCCACCAAGGGCTAAGCTTGCTGACAGCGGGTCAAGGAGGCTGTGAAGCTGCTTGGAGTGAGGTTTTCTAGAAGGGGAAGTGAGTGTAAGGATGGTTGCAGAGGTTTGCGTGCCCAGAGCACTGCCCTGCACCCCCATGGGGTAGGTATCACGGCAGCTGGGCTCCAGCTACCGAAGCCCCAAGGAAAAACCAATCACTGTCATTTCCCAAAGGTGTCCCCTGCCTCTGGGGATGCATCGCTCCATCCATCCCGGTGCAGATACACAGGAAGGAAGTGCGGACCCCAGCAGACTTTATTGGCAAATGCTGCCACTGATTAAAACAGGCTTGAGCTGCTGTAGGAACGAGAGGTTGCCATGGAAACAGTCTCTTGATGTGTCCAGGTTTTGAAACCGTTTTTCCCTCCTCTCTCCTCCTCAGTGTTTCATTTTTTTGCTGTTGTTTTGTTGGAGATTTGCTCTCCTGGGGTGATGTGTTGCATATGGGCCCTTGGGACTGGGAAGGTACCAAGAGGAACTGCTCGGCTCAGGGAGGGCTGTTCGAGTGGCAGCCCCTCACGGATGGTCCCGCAACACGGCAGAGCTTGTAGGGATCCCGGCAAAGTGTGGTCTGGAGGGACCACCAGCAAGGTGCTGGTCACTACAGGGAGCAGTGGAGAATATTCCAGGGAAATCCTCCTCCCAAAGGCACCTGACTAGGTGGCATCTGAAGGGGTCTGCATCAGAGGGGTCCCCCCCCCCCCCCCCCCGGGGCCTTCATCTAATCTAATGACTGTCTCTATCACCTTGTTGGCTTGTGAATGGTGGCAATGATGGGAAGCCATCTTTTGAACAATGGGAAATCAAGCGAGTGCCATAAGAAGTGCTGAGAGACAAAAGCGGACCCCCACCTCCTTCCCCCATCCCTCCCTACCTTGGGCTCCTTACCTTGGGAGAGGCCTTTCAGTTTGCTCAAGTGCACGCAAAAAACTGCTGCTCCTGTGATAGTCGTTACTATGCAGCTGTGTTGAAAAGCCATGGACGACTAGTGCAAAGCTTTGAGGAGCATTTTCCTTATAGATCATTCGGCCCTCATTTAATACATTGGGGTTTTATTTATTTATTTAATTATTTTTACCATCCCCCCGATTTGTTTTCTGTTGTGTTTTCTTTTCAACCATAGAAGCATATTCATAAACACAGACTCCTCCCTTTGTGAGTGTTTCTTCCGCTTGTGCTTTTGTCCCCTCCCTGGGAAGTCCCCTGGCTCTTTCCCAGACCCATCCCAAGTCCTTCAAATTCTGCAAGAGCTTGAGTATGTTACTGCATCTGGAGTGGGGCTGGGGAACGCTAAAACGGGGTGTCCATTCAGTCCTGTTCTAAAGAACTTCCTATCAGCATCTCCAAATTTGTGTGATTACTCAAGCTTTCTTTCTGGGTGGAAATGTAGCAAAACAGGCTGGTTAATGTTGTCATTTCAAAGCGGAATGTCCAGACTGAGTTGTTGTTTAGGCCCTCTCTGAAATCCAGGCTAATCTTCCACAGACAAAAACCATGGAGATGCTGATAGTTTTGCTCACTGACTAATGCATCTTGTGTCCCAGTCCAGACTGGGACAGAGCCAGTTCCCTCCAGTTAAGCATGCTGCAATCCCCGTATGTTGATCATTGCAACAACTGAGAACCACATCCTCAAAAAGCATAGTGCCACCTCCTTTAGATACATAAGCGACCTGCCTGGCCACCCTTGAGCTTTCATGGGCAATGGAGAGCCATCAGCATGCCCAAAGGTGGTCTGTCTCTACCTTAGGTCTGAACTGCTCTCCAGAGGTGCCACTTCATCTCATTGCCCGATGCAGCAGCATCGGGTGACTAGTTTCCTAAGTTACCTTAAATTTATGTGATAAGAGTCCAGGTCTGAATACTCACCGCGATGATGAATCTCAGAGTGAGTTAATTTGGAAATGTCTGTGTCGCTTATCTGTGTAATTCCCCAAGCTTGGGTTGCACTGTCTGATTTATATTAGAGGATAACATGGGTATTTTTGTACAAGGATCTCTTAATGCTTCACCTGCCCACAAAGACCTCTTAAGTGGGGACTGGAGGAGGCCATCAGCCGAGCTGGAGAAGGAACCTCCAAGAAGCCACTGCTCCAGCCCTTTTGCTCCTCTTCCAAGATCATATGAATGCCCGTACATCCATACATTGTGTGTTATTTCCCATGCCTGGTTTTCAAATTTCAAGTCCTCCTGCAAAGCTTGGACGGATTCTCACTTTCATTGCGTCTTAAAAGGCAACGGAGAAGCCCTAGAGTCCTTCTGCAGGAACGTCTCAATCAAAGGTGTCATGAAAGGGGTTTAATTTCAAAAGCTCTGAATTACACCTAGATCAGGAAGGATGTGGTAATGGCGGATTTGCTGAGCTCAGGAGGTTAAAGAATGAAGGGGAATTCACAGTTAACATCTGTGACACACTGAGTCAGGATGAGAGAGCATTCGTAGTCAGAGCAAATATCAAAGGCATTTCCCAGATCTCATGCTTTTGGGAGATTTTTAATTACTCTGATGTTTGTTAAGAGTCGCTTACGGCCAAATAAGTGGATTCTTAAATTTGAAGATGCTTCTCTGCTCCCAGAAATAACGGCTGAGCAGCAAATCAACCCTGGCGTGTATGGCAAGGAAGATGCAGTGAGCTTAGGGCTTCTCTGAAGCCAGATCAAATATCAGTTCACATAGCGGTCCCTGCCTCCAGCCACGTGAGGATGATGATAGGGAGAATTGCTTTGAAATCCTCCGAAGAAAAGCATTCAAGACAGTGCTCTCCTGGGTAAATGTCTCCTTTCCTGCCATTGTATTCTCTGGTAGCTCTAATGCAAGAGGTGGCAGGTGGTGAACCTATTGTGCGGGGAGAAATGGGGGAACCGGATAGGTGAAATTAGGCAGGTGTTTAGCAGGGCAAACAGCAGCCATTCAGCGCTGGATTTTCCTCGCTTCACCTCTGAGCCACCTGGAGAAAGCCGGACTCCGGTGTCACAGCATTGCTGTGCGTGTAATTTGGAAAAATATTGAAATAATGGGTGGCCTGGGCCACACAGGTGAAATATCAAGCAGGACTTGGACGGGAGAGCTCAGGTGTGTGGCCTGTGTTAGCTACAGATGTGTGCACGCAACCCGAACTGCGGCTCCCTGCAGCAAGGAGGGCTGGTCGGAGGGACGAGGGTTTTGGTAGAGGAGTGCATGTGCTGTGGACACAGATTCGTTCCACTGTGCGGAGCTCCTCTCGGTGTCTCCAGTTGCTTGCAGTTTCGTGATATCTTTCTGCTGGCACATCGGGGCCTGGCTTGGCTGGGGACTGTTGCATAAGCCTCACTGGGGACCTCGAGAGCAGATTAATTCCTTGAGCGTCTTCCTTCTTGCCGCCGGTGAAGTCTGCTGCTCAGATGCGATCCAAGGAGACAGCTGGGCAGGGATGAATCTGAAACCTCCCCCAGACAGATAAAGCATGGGAGAAAGAAAGATACCCCTCTCTCCCAAGCCCAGGACAGCTATCTTTTTGGGCGGGAAACTCTTTCTTGTGGCAGTTTGCAGGGGCCGGCTGCAGAAGGGACGTCTCTCCAGGTATCTCGTGATGGCGATGGTAAGACAGTCAAGTTAAGGCAAAGACAGAGTGTGATTAAGTCCCCCTCCCTCCCTCAGGCTGAGCTCAGCCTGCGAAAATGCTTTGGATTCGGTGGCCTGTAATTATGTAATTCTTCCTCGTTATCTTTTCTAATTGTTCTCAGCGCTGTTTCCTAAACTGATTGGAAACAATGGCAGACGGGGATGAAGTGGGAGGCAGACGTGAGCATGGCAGGCTGCCAGCGTAGTACAACGCTTTCCAGAAAGGGAGAGAGAGAGAGAGAGAGAAGGGAAGGAGAAATTAAAAAAAAATATCCATGGTGGAGACTTGGATGCCAGGACCCGAATCGAGGGGACACCTGAACCACTGCCAGGCTGGGAGGCGCTGGCAGGGGATGTCTCATTCAGGCTCGTGCGTATGTGCTCTGTATTACATTCAAGAAATTTCAAGCCTTCCCCTATCCCCGGCACAGCTCTCCTCCCCGAGAGCTTTGCTGTTTTCCTTTTTTCCAGTACTCGAATGACGCAGGTTGAACCCTCGCGGGGGGGCTTTGCCCATCGCCGGGAGACACTGTGGTCCTTTCCCCTTGGCACTGAGTTGTTTATTTGCTTGCAGAGGGGGAGAATAAAAGAAAGAGGGGGGCAGTTTGGTGTGTGGCATTTGGGGGTGGCCGCATGGGGCAGAAGGAGGAGCCCGGGGGCGAGATATTGCCGTGACTTTTCTTCATATTTGGCAGCTGGTTTCAGGGGAACCCTGGGGTGCAGCTCCCCAGAAGTCAGTTGTTGTTATGTTGACTCTCATTTTCTCTGACAATATCTTGCTGCTCTTCACCCGCTGCTCTCTCCCCGTGTAGGTGAAGGTTTTTTGCAATGATGTGCAGCGCAGAGGTGTTTGGGGATCCAGCAGAGACCTGGTCTAATAACCCTCTGCTCTTTTTTTCATTGACACTCCTATTTTGCCGACACGGGGGGAAGGGGGGACCGTAGGACTCCTGCTGTTATTTTTGTCTAGAGAGGGCCAAAACAAGCCCTGATCTTCCAGGCATGAAGTCTCAGCGTCGGTTTCTCATGGCAGCGGGAGAGAACAGATGTCAGCGGGGTGACATGGCATCCCACAGAGTGGGACCACCAAACGGCAGCATCACGACCCCCGGGATGAGCAGGGCAAGCTTATGGGATGGGAAGCACCCTTATGGGAAGCAGACCCCCTTCATCCACGTGGGATCAGCGCCAGGCACTGGAGGAGGCTTTGGGTCAGCCCTGGATGCTGGCATGAACTTGCCCTCCTCATCTCAGTCTCCGGGTGCCTAATCTCCATCTGGGGCCCCGTGTCCTGACAGCGCTGTCAGCTGGGAGCTCAGAGAGTTGCCGACCGAGCAGAGGCAGTCGAGGGAGAAGGAGGAATTAATTTATCAGAGCTGTCTCCTCTCTTCCTCCAAACCCGTTGCTGTTCTGCTGTTTTCCAGCACCGCTGACTTCTCCGCGTGCCTGTAGGCTGCCGCTGCCAGCACCATCCCAGCTGGCCAACCTCTCTGGCTTCTGCGCATGGCTCTCCGGGACGGAGAGGAGAAATGTTGCCTGAGGCTTGCTCTTGGTATCGGATGGGAGGTTTCCTTACTGCTGTGGGCTGAGTGGGGTTGGGGAGACGGGGCTGTTAGGACCAAGAGGCGGAGGCTGTGAGTAGGGTGGTTCATCTCCAGCTTGCGTGGGAATTTGAGCGTTTTGAGCTGTGGCGATCTCCAGCCACCTCTGGGCAGGTGCAGGTGAGAAATAGCCAGAAGGAGCAGCTGGAAAGCGGTGGAAGTTTGGAGATGAAAGACAGAAGAGTGGACGCCTACCTCCACCCCTGGTTCCTCATGGTTCCTATGAGAAATTATCCAGTCCACACCTGGAGGTAAATAGGGACTGAGGGCTAGGAGGGTAGGCAAAGCGTGAACCCCCCGAGGTGACCCATTACAGGAGGGACAAATTGCTGCAGTGATTTCCAAAAGCTATCTGCCTTGGTAGAGCTAGGAGGAAGTATCTTGGAGTGGTGGTTTGTAGCCCGGGTGTTTTGGACCTGTCGGTGTTGTTATCTGCTCCGGACCTGCCTGGCACTGTACTTTGTACCAGAGGAGTCTGTATCCAGTATGATCAAGGGGGGGAAAAAAAGAAACGCCAAAAACTCAGCTAATTATTTCATCAGCAAAAGGATGGACGTTAATGGCATCTGACTTCCCTCTTGTCTCCATCCAGCGTTGCAGAACTTACTCCTGTTGCAGCCCTGCTTTTTTTTTGCAGCAGCGCACAAGCCATCACAGAAGGGAGATGGGCTTTTTTATTCTGTGCTGGGAACACACCAGGAGTCAGGAGAAAGTTTGGGAAATGTTGTGTCACATACAGGCTGTGATGTGGTCCCATCTGAGAGCTGTACCATGAGTTAGGGAATGGTTTGATGGGTGATTTTCAGGCTGGATGTGGCCCCTGGTACATTCCTCTCTAGCCTTATCTCCTATAATCTCTACAGCTCTGGTGGGACCAGGGGTGAGGGAATGGCAAACAAATGAATCACAGCTCCCAGCAAATGCCTCCCTGTGTGCCACTCCACCAGATGTTCACCACCATGAGCTGCTGCCGTGGGTCTGGGGAAAGGATTTGTGTTTGCATGAACCCGAAGAGTACAACTCGGTTTTGTCAAAGGCTGAAGAAGCACCCTTTGCTATCTCCTGAATGTATCCTGGATTTGCTTGGTGCTGACAGGCACAAAACTACATGGCTTGGCAGATATTTTCATGTAGGGTGGCCTACTGGCTATTCCCCTAGCAGTGGCTGTTTTTGTAGGCTGCATAAATGCATCAAATTCCTCTGTCTCAGTAGCCTCTTTGCCCCAAAAGTTCCTGTGAAGATGTAACACAGGGGAAAAGCAGTTCCTTGTATCAGCTTTATGATTCCCCATTTTTAATTCCATTTTTCATGTGGAATTGTCCTTTTTTCTTGTGTTATGAGGCAGAAAGAACAAAAGATCCCTCTATCATTTTCTAATATACCTTTATCATCCCTTCACATTCATCTCCTCTCTGAAATGTATGGTCTCGGAGCCCGTGCTAATCCCTCTTCATGAGCAAATTTTTGCCATGACCTTGATCAGTCTTGTCGCAGTTCTCTGGACTGTCTTTAGGCAGACTGCAGCCTTTTAGGGTGGCAACTGTGTACCCAGTGGTACCTCAGACACAGTCGGAAGGTCTCATCCCTCAGAAAAACAGAGAAGACCGCCTAATGCTATACTGCAGACGACCTTCCTCAAAGAAGTCATAGCTGGATGTTCTACTAGAAAATGTGATGCTAAGGGAGATGTTTTCTCCCTTTTCAGCCTGGAGAAGAGGAGGCTCCGGGGAGACCTTATAACGGCCTTCCAGTACCTGAAGGGGGCCTATAAGAAAGCTGGGGAGGGGCTGTTTGCAAGGGCATGTAGCGATAGGACGAGGGGCAATGGCTTTAAACTAGAGCAGGGCAGGTTTAGATTAGACATTAGGAAGAAGTTCTTTCTGATGAGGGTGGTGAGACACTGGCCCAGGTTGCCCAGAGAGGTGGGGGAGGCCCCATCCCTGGAGACATTCAAGGCCAGGCTTGATGAGGCTCTGAGCAACCTGATTGAGTTGAAGATGTCCCTGCTCACTGCAGGGGGTTGGACTAGATGACCTTTAAAGGTCCCTTCCAACCCAACACATCCTGTGATCCTATGATCCTATGATCCTATGATTCTCCTACACCAACCATTAAGCCAGGGCTGAGGCAGGACCTGGGCACTGGGATGCAGAGGCTGGTGTCAACATGAGGACGTTGGAAGAATCCTCACCTGCCAGAGCAGTGGGGGGGAAGTGGTGTGAACGGGGAAGAAATCTCTGTTCCTTCCCCCCTGCAAACACTGCCTCCAGGCGCATGTGCCTCACGCAGAGGCAAACTGTTCTCCCACCATTTCCAGGATTTATTTATTTATTTATTTGAGGGGTATGAGGTGCACTTTTCCTTGCTTTCATTACGTATTTGCATTACGTTCTTCTCTCTTCACACAGTCCAAGGACTAGCTGCCGGGAAATACAATCAGAGCAACTCATGTTAGTTCGGTGTGTTTCACACAGTTGTTTTTCTTCTGTTATTAGTCTTTTTTTTTTTTCCCTTTCTCCTCCTTTCTTTCTCAGACTAGAACAAATACAGTGCGACTGGCAGAAAATTGGCAGGCTTCAACGATCCAGAGGCAGTGATTTTTCTTCTAAGTAGCTTAATGGAGTCTATATTTTTTTTATTGTTGTCTCAGCCTGCAGGTTGATTCAGTATTTAAAAAAAAGAGAGAGGGAGAATTCAACAAGCTCTCTCCCTTCCTCCTCTTACCAGCCCATTTCAGAAAGTCTGTGGATCTATAAGAACTATTCTGGGTCATCCACATTTTGAAAGCGTGCTGAATTGGTCACAGACATTAATGAAGGAGATTGAGTTAGACTCCAGGCTCAGTCTTGAATAAACATATTTAAACAGAAACTGGCTCGCCTGCATCAGCAGCCGTGTTTAGGCACCCTCATGCCACTCTACTGGTCTACTCTCCCTCCATCCCTCCCCCTGCTTTTTGGCTGGGATCTTCTATGCCTTTCACAGTTAAAGCTCCTCCAGGAGCTCCTTTGATCCTCCTGGGCCCCTGCTCCCTGCAGACCTCGTTTCCCTCTGCAGAAGGCAGCAGCACCAAAGCTGATTTCTCCTCCTGGTCTCCTCTGAGGATCTTTGCATGTTAACGGCAAGTGAACAGATGAACCGTTTGAAGCCTGGGACTGGAATGCCCTAAATGCCATCCCCAAACATGTGTTCGGAGATGATGGCAGGGCTTAGGAATGATGGTTGGGAACAGCCTGGACCCCCTCCTGCAGCTCTCCTGGTTCTGCTGGGGAGCGTGAAGGAGAGGAGACAAGGTGAGCAGCCACGGTTTCACATGACATTGACCTGCTCTCTCTTCCATCCCAGGCAATCCACACGATGGCTACTTCAAATCTTTTTGTGTTTAGCTTTGGAAGTCTTCTCTGGGGTAGTCTGTGGGTTTGCTTTGCTGCCCCCAGAGACATCCTCACTCTTCATTTTTGTCTCAATTCATTGTCTATGAGGGAGTACCGTTCTTGCTCTGCCACCCGGGTGATGAAGTGGTCTCTGGCCTGCAGCCATACCCTCTCGTGTCATGATTTCCTTAGGTTTCCTGAGCTGAGCAGTCAAATGGGGAATCCCCAGGAACTCATTGGTGTTCCGAAAAAAAAAAGGTGTTAATGAGCTGATATTTGTTCCTTCTCTGTTTCAGTACAGCAAAGGGACGGTAGGGAGGATATGAGGAGAATCAGTTCTCAGTTATGAGAAAGATCAGTGTCTCGACTTCTATTCATAAAAAAAACAGAGTAATTTTCTTCAGAGTTGGGAAATTCCAACTCCTGTCTTCCAGCCAGGTTCCTAAGTAGGACCTTGCTTTTGTTCTGTTTACCTGAATCCCCCAGCTTTCTGGGGATTTGCAACTCATTTTACACAGTACAAATCCTAAGGGTTTTTTTCAGGAGCAATGTTTTTATTTGTTTGCTTGTTTTAATGCCTTTCTCTTTGGGGAGTCTAAGTCAATATGCTATTTTGTCATGATGAATAAGCTTTGCTGGCTCAGTTTGTCCTTGTGAAAGATTCTAACAACCTGCCAAATACTCTGTGCTTTGCTTCTGTGGCTCCGGTCTGATTGCTACTGGTTCTGCTCTGGTCTGATTGCTACTGGTCCTGCTCTGGTCTGATTGCTACTGGTCCTGCCGTCCTCATAGGTTGCTCTCAACTCTGTCCTACAAACCGACATGGGTATTCCTTAGCCAGTTGTGACCCTCTTCTATGTCTCTCCTTACCACATCATTGAACCTGCTGGCAAATAGGTTGCAACCTTTAAAATGAGCATTCAGAGCTGTCTGTAGGTGTAAGCTAATGAGGCGATGCATTCACCAGTTTATCCTCTTGCCCCACTCCTCATTGTGATGGGGCAGAGTTATTTTTTGCATGTGCTGGTAAGGAGCTTTGAGACAACCCTATGCTAGCTCGGTGGTGCCATCCTCTGTGTCTGAAGGACATCAGGAGAGGCTTGAGGAGGGCTCCAAACTCTGAGGGTGCCCAAATGGGGATGTTCCTTTTCTTCAGAGTCAAAAGGGATTTCAGCTGACATCAAACTTGGGTGCACAGCTTCTTGACTCCTGATGGTCCAAAGTCCAGGGCAGTGAATGAGGCTCTTCTGCAGGCCTGAAATTCCTGACGCTCAGCTCTCGCCTTGTCTCACAGAAGTGCCTTGAGCAGTAAGGTATGGACTTTTATAAATAACACAGAGCTCAAAAGGGAAATCCTTCATGTGATGAAGTTAGATTGAATGACTAATTTGATTTAAAAAGAAGCCTCAGAACCATCTTCCAAGAGGCTCTGCGCCAATATTTTCAAGGAGCCTGAATTTTGCTGGCTTTAACTAGTCTGCCCAGGTCAATGCTACCATGAGCACTACATGAGAGGGGCTGAGCCATATCCATGCTCTCAGAAGCTAAGCGCTAGCACAAAGTGACAGATTATTCAGGATTGTTGTCAAGCGGTCTGCGGCTAAGTACTGCCTGCCAGAGCAGGGGTGTGGGGTGTCCACCTTCTGGATCTTGCTGGGACAACATTGACCTCTGAATCAAACCACCCAGTTGGGCATCTCCTGTACTGCAGAAACACAGCTCAAATGGACTGAGCTGATAGTCACATCTCCAGTAGACACTGCTGGTGCTAGTGCAAGTGCTGCCAAGGTCCATCACAATGCCTGTTCTTTTGTCTGCTCTTCCAGACCCATGTTAAACTCTGACACAAGGGCCAGTAATCCTTATAACCTTCATCACTTTGCCATTTAAGCATCTGGTTTGGGTGTAGCTCATTGGGAAGCCCACTCACATCTGATCACTTAGGAACCATTTGCAAGGCAGAAGTGATAACAATGAGAATCCAAATGTGAGGTTAATTCCTGGGGTTTATTTTCAAAGTTTGAAAGTGGCAACTTGTTGGCCTTGAAGATTTTTCACCAGCGCCAGAATAATCCGGAGGGAGAGATTTTCTTCTTCTTACTGAGACCATGGGATAATTAGCGGATTTTTAATGACTGCTTGAGAAAACTATCTAATGAGCTATTAAAAACACCCCTCACCCCCTCCCCCTTATCCAGTCCCTAAATGAAAGCCACAAAATAGCCAGTCATCTCTCTGACCGGATGTGTCTTAGAGATATTTTTCTTTTCAAGCTAATTGTGTGTGTCTGTTATTTGCTGGGGAAAACTCTGACTGGGAATGCAGTAGGATGAAAAATGATCTATTCTGCTCCCGCATAAGCGTTGGGCACAGCCACAGCCTGTTGCATGAATCATAGAATCATTTAGGTTGGAAAAGACCCTTAAGATCATTGAGTCCAACCGTTAGCCTAACGCTACTACTAACTTGCTCATGAGCAATCCATGGTCCATGGCTGTCCCTGCTGGCCAATGTCACGGGGAACCACCTTGGTTGAAGTTCCAAGGTGCCTTATGAGTCCAGTCCCTGCAACATGGATGCTGGTATCATGTTGTGATTGCACCTTAGAGCCAGGACTGTTTGCTGCTGTGACTTCTGTTTTTTAGAGCCGTATCCACACTTGGTTTAGTAACACCTTGTCAGCCAGGCTGCTCTGCCCAACCTATACATCCTTGGGATGTCCTTTTTCTGTCCATGTGCAGTATTAAGGTGAAGAGGGGACATAGCCAATGCTTTTCCTGCATGTGTCTGTCATGTGTGACTGCGGACAAGTCAGGAAATAGCCCTCGGCTCCTGCCGTCTCTTTGCTCGTGGAGCCAGTGACAACTGTTTCTGCTCACTCCAGCGGAGGTGGACAGCTTTTCAGAACAAAATAGCTCCCCTCCCTCTGGCTATGAACTCTGGTGCTTCTTAGTTCAGCTTTTGGCATGTTCTCCTCGGTGCATTAATGCTTCTTGCCTCTTCTAGGGGCTGATGATTGCTGTTACCAGTATCTCTTCTCCCCTCTTCCCTCCTCTGCCAGTGGCAATGTAAAATACCTTCAAAGCCTTGAACAGAAAGGGACAAAATGATTTAGGGAGAAAACTGAGGCAGCTTTTTCTTTGCGAGGTGACATCCTCTCCTGTCACTTACTGTTCCCTTAAAGAGCATTGATGCTCTGCAACCCCTTGAGCTGGGGCGGACGCTCCTGCTGAGGGGCCGTACGCTCTCCCCGCCTGCTCACTCCACAAATCCTGCCCTGCCACTCCAGAGAAAGAGGCTCTTTGCTACTTTCTGGAGAGACTCTGACCTGCTCCAGTTTTTAGGTAAAGACAATGGGCTTCACAGTGACACAAATCAAAGCGTGTGCGTCATGTTTGGTGCGTGCAGAAAGGGCTTCATGAACAACAGCCTTTGTATATGGCAGGGTCCATCTCCTCATTTATCCCTGTCATCACCTGCAGAAAGGCTGCACACGGTCCCACTCCTTCCTTAGGTGTTTGTGAGCATGAGCCGGGGTCTCGATTGGAGTATATTGGTGTAGCTCCAGTGACATTTCATGGGGTAGTTTAGGTGTTGCTTCTCCTGAGAAGTCCCATCCATCACACAAGGAGCACAAAGAGGTTAAGACCATCTACCTGGCTGGTTTCCTTTTCCACCCCATCATCTGCAGCTCTCTGATCTCACAGTCTGTTGTTATGGAAATAATACAATTACAGTCATTGTGAATAAAGAGGAAGTACAGTCTGCCAGAGGGAAGAAAAGGAGACCAGTCTTCTGAGGTTTTCTTAAGTATTTGATGAGAGGATGAGGCGGAGAGGGAGACAGACAAGTGCCACAGAACAGGACTATGTTGATTTCCAGCTATATCCCCTTTTCCCTAAAGCATTCATATCAGTTTTTCTTCTTCTGTAGACAGTGGTCAAACCTTGGTCAGCATATTCACTGGTGCTTACTGCTTGGCTAATTAATACTCCTTAATCAAGCCAGCGGAGGTGGACAGCTTTTCAAAACAAAATAGGTCCCCAGCCTACAGCTGCAGGCTCTGATGCTTTTTGCTTTGGATCTTGGCATATTTCTTCACTAGTGCTCCCTCGATCTTCAGGGGCCTGCTGATACCTCCTGCTGGCATCCTTCCCTTCCACACCACTGCTTCCAGCTTTGTTCTCATGGAGACTTGTTCCTAAGTTGGCTCATGTCATGCGGTTTCCAACTATCCACACTGGCAAACCTCTGAAGTTTCTTCCCTTTCAGACCAGGAGACCAAACATGATCATGCATTGAGGCTGTGTTTGAGCCCTTCTAGTGGAGCAGGATCAATGGGAGAGACCCTGTTGAACCCAAATACTGCTTTATCTTCAGGAGGGTATCATGACCTCTTGTTCACACTGGGGCAGCACGTACTGGTCTAATCTGAGTGTCAGGTCAAAGATCATAGAATCATAGAATGTGTTGGATTGGAAGGGTCATCTAGTCCAACCCCCCTGCAGTAAGCAGGGACATCTTTAACTAAATCAGATTGCTCAGAGCCTCATCAAGCCTGGCCAGCCAGGTGGATCCATTTGGTTGTCCAGATGGGATCCATGGGATCCCAGCGCAAAAGGAATCTGCAGTTAATGCTGCAAATGCAGGACATACTAGTGACACAGCAACAATCCATGTTTGTATGGGCAGGGCGTGGCTGCAGCACACCACAGATAGCTAGAGAAGATAAAGGCATGCGGGTCATTACCGGTCACTGTGTTGAATGTAAGATCTGCATCCTTGCTTTTAGCTGTGTTTCTTGCCTTTCCTCTTTAAGGACAACTGTAAAGAACATGTGAGACATGAGATTTGGAGCCATTGACCTTGCCAGTGCCAACACATCAAATGTTTAGGGTGATGTGTAAGACAGTGTAAAAAGAGACATGTGAAACAATGAGGGATGAGGCAGAGAGTAGGAGATGGGGTTTCTATTTGAGTGTTGGTTACCAAGTTTGTGTGATTCAGCAGGAAATCTTTTTATTTTCCGTGCCATGGTTCAAACAGTCTTCAAACAGGGAAGATGAAACTTTTGTTTTAATTGCCCTAGGGATGGGGACTACTGCTGTCCCTGGAAGCATCTGACTTGGAGTTATCACTGATTTCTCTGAAGATGTAAATGTTGTTTTCTTTAAGCTATTTGCTGTCAAGCAAGGACTTGAATGCCTCTAGTTGCTCAGGCCTTGGGTAGTGACCCATTCCTGAGGCCAGTTAGCAAATGACTGTGTACTTTTCGATCCGACAGCGTTCGCTCCTCTCTCCTCCTTCCACCCAGAAGATGCTTCAGGGAGAGAAAGAAGCAGAGAAACAGTGCTTTGAAAGGGTTGTCTCAGTTCCCAGAAGTCACATTGCACTCATCAAAGCCAGCCAAGTGGAACTGGCGACACTCACCAGAAGAGCCTGCTCTAAATTAAGCAAAACTGCAGAAACTTTGTAAACAAGCAGTGGCTGTGCCAGACCACAGGAGGGAGAGGTGACAAGCCTGTTTTTTCCCGTGGAGGAAACCAGTGTGGAGCACAGCCTTCTAAAGTGGCTTTGTTGAGACCTGTTTTTATATGGGCACACCAAGGCAAAATCCATCGGTCTCCCAGTCCATCGGTCTGTCTTGGAAAGGCAGATGTTGGACTCGATGATCTCAAAGGTCCTTTCCAACCATGAAGATTCTATGATTCTATGTCCTCTGGGCCAGTGTGAGAACCAGGGACATCACCGTGCGTGAGTTGAACACGAAGCTGACAAAGTTATAGAGGTACAAAACAAGTAGAGAAAGAGACGATGAGAGTTTTGCTCAGGGAATTATTCTTGGTTTTGAGTGTCCTATGTCAGCCCGTCCTTTATTGCGCTGAGGCCACCTTACCCTGTTCTGGATAACAGGACAGAGCTTGACTGGGATGGTTGTTGATCATATTTACATCTTTTTTATACCTATTTTAGAGCACTGGGCAGAGTAAGGAGGCTTTAGTGTGAATCGGAGTCACTGTTTTCCCCTTCTGGTCTCGTAGTTGACCAAAGTCAAGTGTGTTTGATAGCTGTGGCTATCTTCCAGAAAAACCTCTAGAGGCAGCAAGAGGTTAAATTTGCTAACCAGGGTACATTGTCCTGTGGGCAGGGTACATTATGTCCACTTGTGATGATTTCTCTTTGACTCTCATACATTTGCTGTGGAGCTGCCTGGTGATTTATCTGTAGGCATTGAGAGCAGGGAAGGATAAGCCTGCGTGTCCTAGCCCAAACTGCAGTCTCTTTCTGCTTCTTCTGCTTCCCCTCTTTCCAGCTAGATAATAATCTGTTTTATTCGCTGCATCCCATCCTGGAGAAAACCACATGCCACTTGTGACTTGGGGATCTTTCAAGATAGAAGATCCCTGTAAGAAAAAATACTTTTACTGTGTAGCATTTCATTGTAATTACAATTTTTTTTGAATTGGGTCCTACACCAAGAATTTAATCTAATTTTGATTATCCAGAGGATTTAGACCTCTTCAGCTTCTGTTTTAGCTTGCATAAATAATACTCCTTCACTCATATTCACTCCTATTCCTCAGCAAAACCTTCTGGCAGACAACAGCTTCTTTATTGTACCCCATTTCTAGAGCTGTTGGCAGGAGGGTGCTATGCAGAGTGTACCAGACCAAACACAGAAGAATGCCTGACTTTTTCTGCACCCTATGGCTTTTTCTTTGGGAGAAGCATTGCCGTCTTGCTGATGTACTGCATTATTCAGAGTGCCACCTTTGATCCCTACAGATCACTAAAAGAAGGATCCTAAACAATGTCTATTCCTCCCTTAAGGGGCTCTTGCCAAGTTCAGTATAATCCTAAGTACGCAGAAGTGGGATGGGAAAAGAGAGTCAGGAAGGGCCTCAGCCAGTTGCTCGTTTCCTTATTAACAATTAAAATTTGCGGCAGCATCAAAGAGGGATGTGGTTGTCTCTGTCTGAGTCGGAAAGTAGCTTCTAGCTTCTGATGGATCCTGCCAGGCTTTGCCAAGGACAGGGCTGCTGCGGCTTACCTAGAAAAACTGCTGCAGCCAGCACACATCTCCATGGTATAGATGCCTGAGATGCAGCCTGCATCCAGATATTGAAGGTGGAGGTGAGGGCTGAAGCTATTTGAACTGGTCTTCTCAGGTATGTGCCTGTCTTGACCTTCAGGGTTTGACTGTTCCACCAGTAACCCTTCTGTTTTTGTGTTCAGCTTATTGGAAAATAACCTTAATTCGTTGATATTGCTAAAGAAATCCCTTCCGGTGTCCATCAGTGACAAGTACTGTAAAATACTGAATGCAATTATGACAATTGTGTGTCTAATTTATTATTTATTTAGTTGTGTCCACTTCCCTTGTATATAAAACAACCCAAAGACAAAAGCGGCGGGTACAATAACAATATACATATGATCTTCTGAATGATTAATGTGGATTTAGCCGTGGTGATGCTGTATCCAGACAGATGGAAGGATATGAGCGTGTCGGGTCTGCAAGAAGAGGTAAAATATCTTCTATTGAATCAACAGATAGAATTGAAAAGAAATGGGTGCCCAGTTTTGTATAGGAATCTCTTCATGAGATCTCAAAAGGAAAAGCAAAATCCCAGTTAAATACTAGTTAGACGCAATTATTGTTCTTCGTTTAATCTAATTAAGCCTTCAATTTAGTGAGGAAAGCAATTAGCATCTGAAAAGCCGAGAAGGGTGGTAGAAATAGTGGAGGAGGCAGTTCTGTAGCCACAGTGGGAGAGAGAGAAAAAATGTTTTTAGGACCAGTGCAGAAGGGAGATGTCATCTGCATAGCTGTAGATGGCCATAAAACCAATGGCTTTGTGTAGTCCATAGTCTTTAATTTCAGCCGAACCAGGGATTTTAGTTCCCTAAATTGAAGATATTTCATAAACTTACGATAACAGTCAGGAATGAAAAATCGGAGAAGGATTATTTTCTGTGAAAAATGTTCCTCCTGTCAGTTCTGTTTGTGCTCTGTTTTAGTTCATTTTGTGGTAGGGTTGCGGTTTTGTGCTAGCTGTGTAGTTTCCATGAGGACATTTGGTTCTTTGGATGAAATGCACTGTGTTTTGAAACGATCACGCATAGGATCCAGGGGTTTGTATGGATATCTTGTAGAGCAGTTACAGCAGATTTTGAGTTTCTTCCCAGAGAAATAAGGCAAAATGGAAAGTGCCAAGGTCTGGTTTCATTTGTCATTTCTTGGTGTGCAGAAAGTTTGATGGAAGAAGTGATCACTTTGGCTAGACCGCCAGGCTGCTTGGAAGCTGGGGGCACAGATTGTGGGAATATTGTTTTCAAAGCAAGGTCTTCATTCAACATACCTTATAATTATTTAATATTCTCTGCATAAATTCCAGTGTGGGACAACATTCGGTAGCAATAAGCATAGAGATGCCAGGAGATTTCTTTTAGTATGATAGTGTGGTTGTTCAAAGAAAATGCAATTGCAGTTCTAGAAACTAGTAAAAAAGAATAGGCAGTAAAGGCAGGGAAAGAAAAAACTATTGGAGGGAAGGGTTAAGAGGCAGAATAACCACACTTTGGGAATATTGTTGAAAGGGTCTTAATTCAAGGACGTGGATACAGTGATTACAAAGGCGTTTAGAGAAAATGTCACTGCGTAGGGATGCTTTTGAGATATCCGATCCAAATCACAGAATCACACACAGAATCATAGAATGGTTCGGGTTGGAAGGGACCTTAAAGATCATCTAGTTCCAACCCCCTGCCCTGGGCAGGGACACCTCCCACTAGACCAGGCTGCTCAAAGCCTCATCCAACCTGGCCTTGGACACCTCCAGGGATGGGGCATTGACAACTTCCCTGGACAACCTGTTCCAGTGCCTCACCACCCTCACAGTAAAGAATCTCTTCCTGATATCCAATCTAAATCTACCCTCTTTCAATTTGAGGTGGTTACCCTGTGTCCTATCATTACACTCTCTGATCAAGAGTCCCTCCCCATCCTTCCTGTAGGTCCCCTTTAGGTACTGGAAGGCCCCTACAAGGTCTCCCTGGAGCCTTCTCTTCTCCAGGCTGAACAACCCCAACTCCCTCAGCCTGTCCTCACAGGAGAGGTGCTCCAGCCCTTTGATCATCACAGAAATCTGTACTAGTTGCCTCTCCAGAGACATCTGGAGTTATTCTAGCAATAAGCATGTCCATGAGCTGGCACTAAGGGATGTGTTGGCTGAGCAGCGAAGAGCTGCTGTACCAACTGCAGAGACGTGAGCCCAGCTCAGCAATAAGAGGATACCAGCTTGGAAAGTGCTGGGATGGGATTATATCGAGTGCTTTCCACACACAAATGTATTTGAAAAAGTGTCACAGAAGTAATTGAAAAACATCAATAACCATTGATAAAAACACATAACTGGACACGCCTGGCGGAACCTCTGTCTGCAGGAAGCAATGAATGAAGATCCATAAAGAATTGAAATGAATTGTTAATCTCTTGCTACCTAAATGAGATTCACAAGAAAGTTGCTGATTTTTGCATGAAAAGATGACCTTGTCCTGAAACCAGATAAATCTCTAAAGTCTTTCTGCCCATTGGAATTGCTTTATTGGAGTTGTGCAAGGGATTTATTTGGTCCTCAGTCAAGCAGTTTTGCTGGAAGCAGTGTACTTAGCTGAAGTTAGGGATCCCAAAGCATTAATTTTGCTGTAACCTTTAAGCTAAGAGTGTTTGGACTAGGCTGGTATTTGGACAGGAGCCCTGAAACCCCAAAGTGGGAGAAGCTGGAGCTGTGCAAGAACTGGGTAGGTGGCATTTACCTCTCAGAGTGAGGCAGTCTGGATTGCACTAGTGTTTTGGCATGATGGTAAACTAGACTTGTTAAAATATCAATCCTGACCTCTTTATGCTTGTTTTAAATCAATAGTACCCCACAGCCCAAGCCAGCAGACTGAGGTTAGGAACCTAAGCATCCTGGCCAAATCCAGCTTACGCTCTCAAAACAACTTGAGTGGTATTAACTGTTCTGTGGGCATTTTCAAAGTTCTTGGATTTATGGACCCTAACCGTCTTATTAAGGATGTCACACAAAATGTTTTCCTTATAGTATCTATGTATGAATTTGATTTTCTTTGTCACCTTTTTGTGTGGCTATAGAAGTTGCCTATGGACCGGAGACTAAAAAGCACCGGGTCACAATATTCTCCAGTGCTTCAGCTGTTGTGTATGGAGGAGTATTAAGTGAAGCACACAGAGATGATGTGAAGGGTTTTAAGACCAGCTGTGGACACCTCTTTGGGAGAATTTGGGTTTGTCTTCATGTGAACTAGGGCTGGGATTAGAATACTTTTAGGAGATTTAGACTAAGATCTAAATGACCCTGTTTCTCTCTTCCTGCACTTTAATATCTATGCCTGAGAGGGGAAGAGTTAGGACAAAGCTGTGGGGACGGAAAGGAGAGGTGGAAAGAGTCAAGGCAAAAGCAATATGTGCACAGTTGAATATAGTCTATGCGTTCACTGTTTCCCAATAACGTCAAGTCTACTCTGAGTCTCACTCCATGGAGACTTGCATGGACTTCCCACAGGGTCCAGATCACTGTGGTGGGGAAGCTTGCGGTAATAGTCACACACGGTGATGGATGGACCTCGCCATGTGTGGAGAGCAGTTGGCAGGTGGATTACTGGCAGTTTTAGAGCAGACATTTGCAATGGTTGCACACAAAAAGCAAAAATCTATTTGTGTGTAAACTTGCCATGACGTGATAGATTCTCGGAGTCAGTCGGCTATTTTGGGGTAGGATACTATGAGTGGCTTTTGGGCTTTAATTTCTTGAGGATCTATCCCAGTGGTTGTCATCTGGCATCATAATTGTGATTGACATATTAATGCCAGTGGCTCAAGACTGGGTTTTAATAGTTTAAGAGGAGACACAGAACCATATACCAGTACCTAAAGGAGGCCTACAGGAAAGCTGGGGAGGGACTCTTTATCAGGGAGTGGAGCGATAGGATGAGGGGTAACGGTTTTAAACTGAAGAGGGGAGATTTAGATTAGATATTAGGAAGAAGTTCTTTCCTGTGAGGGTGGTGAGGCACTGGAATAGGTTGCCCAGAGAAGCTGTGGCTGCCCCATCCCTGGAGGGGTTCAAGGCCAGGCTGGATGGGGCTTTGAGCAACCTGGTCTAGTGGAAGGTGTCCCTGCCCATGGCAGGGGGCTTGGAACTAGATGATCTTTAAGCTCCCTTCTAACCCAAATCATTCTATGATTCTATGTTTCTATATGTTTCCCAGGTGGTACTGGGGGTTGCATGGGCAGGCTGAAGCTTGCGAAGGCAGTAAGGGTTGAAGAATGCTGGGTGACCAGTGCAGCTTCAGAGAGAAAAAAGCTTTGTATTAACATCATGAAAATAGATGCAGAGGTGTTGTGGGATGGGGAATGAGGATATGGTTGCTACACACTGGCATGTGAAGCAAGGAATCATCATATCAGTGGTTTATTGAGGGGGGCAGAGGGATGGAAATGGGTGATTAAAGTTAGGACAAAGCAAGCGAGAGGAGAGTCACTTAGATCTCATGGGAATGTGGGGCTGCAGAAGGCTGCATCCTTGGGTTGGGAGCTCTGGTAGGACTGGGCTCCATTGTCTTCCTGTGTGTAACAACACATATCAGCTGTTTCTGACACTGTGCTGCTGATTTCTGCCCATCTGAAAGCCCTTTCTAATCACTGAGCAGCATTTTAAACTCATGTTCCTGCCCTCAAGCTTCTCCTTGTTGATTTTGAATTGATTTATTCAGCCTCTGTCCCATCATGTCCAAACAGCTTTGGTGCCTGTGTGTTGTCTGGTGGTGGCTGCTGGTCCTTCCCAGCGCTCTGATCTGTTTTGCTTGACCATTTCCATCCCCCATCCCAGGAATTGGTCAGTTGGGAGAAGCAGGAGAAACCATGACACGTGATGGGTGTCCCAGGTCAGGTCGGTGCTCCCCGGGTCCTTGTGAGCAGTCTAACACAGTGCCTGCATGGCGACCAGTCTAAGGCCAACTAAAATTGAAGGACAACCTCCCTCTGACTTTCCATGCCTTGGGTCAAGTCCCTAGCATAGGATTTCTTGTAGGAATCAGCCTGTCTGTGCCTGCAAGATGGGAACTGTGTTTTCACTCAGATGCCCTGTGCATTGGTCAATGGGACAATTGAGTGTTGTTTGCACACAGTGTTTCCCAAGACAGCTATTTTTTAATGTTTCTGCTTCATCCACACTAGTCTCCCCAAATGTTTCCATTTTCTCTCAGCTGTATTTGATTAGAGGCTGTTACGTAGCTGCTAGGAAAGACTTCCCTCACCAAAATGCCTCTGTTCTCGAAAGCCTTTTTGACACAGAAGATCCCTCCGTTGTGACATAGCCCGGGTGCTCCTAGGAGGGACCTTGGTTCTGCTGAGCAGTCTGCTCTTGCTTTCACCTTGCCATGCCACCACTGTGCCAGGGAAGCCCAAGGTAAAGCACTATTCTCATTTAGGACAAGGTCTGCAGCTCAGGTTTGTGTCCTTTGCCATGCAGCCGAGAAGATACTCAACAGTGTCTCTTGGGGCGGTGCTGGGAGGAGGGTGCAGAACCAGCTGAAGAAAGAGCAGCTCTTTAAAAAGATCTCCAGTGCCTGCATTATTATAAATCAGCTGCTTCCCTGGGTGCTGGCAGTGAGGATCTAAGCCCCAGTGTGCTAGGGGGTTTGGAGGGCCTTCCTCTGACCTTTACATACCTCAGAGCTCCCTCCAGGGACTGAGTTGCAGGGTAGCTGAAGTCCGCTATCTTCTGCCAGCAGGCAGATGACTGCCGTCACTCCACTTTCCTGAGGATCAGTTTCGTGGGTGGCATTTCCAAATCCAGCAGAAAACCTCAGCCTATGCGAGCAAGGATAGCTAGAGATGGGCCTGGAGAGGAAAGCCAGTTCTCTATTCATCCCACTTGAAGGAAATCTGGATGTGGATGAGGACACAGCTGCAAATTCCCCACGTGGCTCAGTTTGGGTTGTGGGTGATGGTCCTGCAGTGTCTCAGTACTCAAAAATTGAGAACTGAAAGTGGAATGGGAACTGGATCCCTATGGTTTGCAAAAGCTATAGCTTTGGGACGAAAAGGCGGTGTGGTTGTGTAAATCCTTAGAAATATTGATGCGGTATTGCCGAAGACAACCTGTCCATCCCTGACCACTGTACTGTGAGCTAGGCTCGGCGAGGTATAATGAGATGAGATTTTACCATGACCTGATGCTTGAGAGAAGCCCAGTTTATTTCAAGTCTGCCAAAGCTGTTGCATCTCTGCTTCAGCTCCCTGATGGCAGATTCCTGCTGGTGCCATACGGAGGAGTCTTGCAGAATTAAACAGCAAACTTTTCATTGCAACCATCTTCTGGCCTGGGGAGTTTTGTACATAGAGTATGCATCTCAGGGAATGTTAAAAAACCCCTAAATATAGCAACTCTATGCAGAGGAGCTCATCCTCAGCTATCTCATCTCAGTGGCAGTTGGATTCATGCTTATAACCACCTGGTTTTGTCTCTGCTAAAGTCCATGGGATGTTTCTGTATTGAGCTCTCCTTGCTGCTTCAAAATCTGCTTTTTATCCTCTGAACTTCCAGTTTGTCAAGTTGGCGCTTTTTTTTCCTTTTTTTTTTTTTTTTTTTTTTTTTTTTTATCTACATTGCAAAGCAATTCCAGAGAGCTAGAGGGATAAGGGGGCTAAAGCTGGTGGCTTGGGACTTGATAAATATTTTCCCTCTGGAAGATTTAGTGTTTGCAGAAGGTATGTGATTGATTTCTCTGGTCACTTAATTGAAGTAAAATGAAAAGCGAATTTCCAATAAACTAAACCATTATTCATCCGAGATCACAAATCTGTACCCAGGGAGCCCTCAGCAAATCTCTCTCCCCATGTGCATTGTCAGTGCAAGGGACGAGAGGATCTCTCTTTTTCATTCGTATGCACTGGAGGTGACCGTGAGCACCGGTGGTGCATCACAGCACGTAAGTCCCATTAAGGATTTTCATTCAGCTTTGGCGTGAATGGTGGTGTGCTGTAAACACTCGGATATTGTGGTGACAGAAGATCAAATAAATATCTAGGTAGATGGATGGCTGGAGAGGAAAGTGGAGTTGGAGGCTACTCACTCTTCCCTCTGTTCCTTGACATCTTGGGGGAAGTTTTGCTTGAACCCGGTCAGAGTTTCACCATTAAATACACCAGGGCTGAGGTTTAACTGCTGGGTTTCCAGAAAAAAACAACAGAGAAACATGCCGCTTAATTGCAGCTCCTCCTGGGACCAGATGTGTCAACCTTTAAACAGTGACATGAAGCCGTACAACACAATACGCAGATGCAGCTGCGACTGGTATTAAGTGCAGGCAGAAGCTGGATTGCTTTTTATTTCCATTTGCGGTGAGGCTGGAGTCGGGGAAGGCAGCGGGCGGCACAGCCCGCATCTCTGCCAGGCACTGAGTGCCAAGTCTACCTGGCCGGGACCCAGCGCTGCTCCTCCTGAATTATATGATCAGAGAGGAGCTGACGATGTGAAAGGGTGACAAGGGCTTGCCAGAAATGTGGCAGGAGGTTGATGCAGCCAGGTAAAATGTCACTGAAGGGTTCCTGTTAATGCAGGGGTATTCCCTACGTGGGGAAATTTTGGACAGCAGAGGATGGGCTGGCTGTCTTCTTGGTTGCACGGCTGCGGTTTCGTGTCAAAGCCCAGTATATTCCTTTCAGAAGTCCTGCTGCATTGCATGAGCGCAGGGTGGTAACTTGTTAGGAAAATGATAGGAGTTTGGGGACTAAAGTTTAATATATAACTCCAATAAAATATAACCAGTGTTGCCTCCACATGTGCAAGCCAACCCCCACACATGGTTTGATTTAGTGCTGGGGGTGGGTGTAATGACCATCTCGGAGGAGCACAGCACCTTCAGCACTGAAGCTGCATCTCCTGAGCTAAAAATGTGACCCCAGCAGCCTTTAAAAACCAGGATGTTCTTCTTGATGTAGAGCCAAGCACAAGTGAGAGATGCAATCCCAAGTCCTGATGCAGAGAACGCTGTTGCAAAAGGGAAACCTTTGCATTGAATTGTGATCCCACAGTTAAAAAACCAACCTGATTGCAGTTTATTAGCAGCGGTCTCTCTTATTGCAGCAAATGGATTGTATAAAGAAAGCAAAATGAATGTAAAGCCTGAGTTGCTCACAAGAATTAAGGTTAGTCTTCAACATGGGACCAGATTTCTGAGACTGGATTTTGTCATGCCGCTTTTGGCAACTACTCTATTATTAATTATTTATGTAAAAACACACAATGGCAGAAGAACTTTTTGTGAGGGGGCATAGGGGAGGCGTTTCCTTAAAATAAGTAGTCTCTGCAGTGAAAAACATTTCTGCTCTGACTTAGTTTTGATTCCACAAGTTCATCCCAGCAGTTCCCGAGATAGGTGACCTGCTCGAATACTTTACCATCTGTGACAGTGGGGGTCTGTTTAGGGAAAAGCACAGGTTTCTGACCTTGTTTCAAAAAGATGTTCTCTTTTAGGACATTAGAAACTCAAGGAAGGAGCATGCACCCCATGTGAGCATACGTATGGGCGCATGCACAGGCAGAGCATCTCTGCCCAGTGCAATCAGAGGGTACAGGCTGCACTGTGTTGTTGTTGGGTGTATTTATGTGAATATATGTTTTGTGGCATCTATAATATTTGTGTGGTGACTCACAGGTGGTTGTTTGAAACGAGCTGGGCTTGGAGGGGATGCATCCTTGCTGGCACGTGTTGTGGCTTGGAGTATCGGTGTCTTTGACAGCGTGTGCGCTTGGTGGGTGTACCCTTGGCTGAAGAGGAGCCCAGCCCAAACCTAGGCTGACCCAGTGTCTCTCAGAGGCTGTCCACCCACCCACCTCTGCTCAGCATCCTCCAGCAAGCCCCCAGCCTGCTGAAGAAGGAGGGGAGTGAGTGACGGGAAAGTTAGTTATATTTTCCAGTGGCTTTCCCTTGGTGCGTCAACCATCGACCTTGGCTAAACCCGCTGCACTCACAAAAATGAGAACCATTTCTCATCGCAAGCCTGGGCCCCGAGGCCTGTCATTTTTTTCAAGAGCAATGTTTAAACGCCTACCAGCCTCCACATGCCAACAGGGGCTGGAGAGCAGGTCCAGCGAGACCCAGCTGATCTCCTGGGAGCTTTCAGATGAAGCAGGAAAGGAGCTGCTCTATTGGAGAGCTGCTACCTTCAACAAGGCCAAACACCTTGTCCTCATCTCCGAAATTTCCTCCACTAACCCGCTGGATTTTTCTGCCTTGCCCCAGCCAGCTCTAGGTTATAGATAAGGAAATAAGAAGCATGGATGATTTTAACCAGAGCTGCCTGAGATGGGGGCTGTGTGCCCAAGTAGTGACCCGGGGATTAGAGAGTGCCAGCTACATGCTACGCCATGTAATGATGTGGCTGGGAGGGAGCAGCAATGGCAGCCAGGGGCTCCTGAAGCACCATCAGCTGCAAACCCAGCAGCTTTCCTTCTTCCAGCCATGTTGGGTCTGACAGAGTGTCCCACATCCTCCAAAATGTGTCCAAACAAGTGGGGAAGCCCCTATCAAAACAGCCTTATTCTGCCTCTGGCATGGCTTGTCTCATGGTTGTATCGAGAGGTTATAAAACCCGGGAGTGTTAGAGAAGCCTCTGGTTGTTGTGTTAGAGCAGGCTGGTATCAGGATGGCATAAAATCATATCAAAGCCAACTTTTCCTCTCTCCCACAACCCTGGTCCCAGCCTCTTGGAGTGGCAGCAACCTTCAAACTCCACTTAGTTCCCCAGAGTCCCATCACAGCGAGGCAAGGCTTGTAGGGAGCAGTAAAGTAAGTCAATGCCAGGTTATTTCTTCACTGCAAGGTTATTTTGTCCAACCTGACTATTCCTGCTGAGGGTAATGGAGTTTCTCCTCTTTCCCCTCCTTCGAGAGTGTTTCAGAGTGTAATAGATGCTATTCTCAGTGTATTTTCTGTAGATACCACTCAAGTTTCTTCCAGACATCCCACATGATAATCAGTCAATATCCTTCTTTAGAGTCATTTCATTCTCCTGTTTTCCACCTTTGCTGCTTACCCGAGCTGAGCTCGGTAGCTGAGCCCTATTGAACTCCACACACTCTTTTTCCAGTCTGCAGAAAGCTGGATTAGCTTTTCAGTAGCCTGGGTCATCTTGGGAGAGAAAAGGTATGTTAGAGGGCAACCAATTTATTTGCTTAATATTCTGAGAGCAGCAGCCTTTTGGTTCCCCAGTTGCATGTGCCTGTGTATAATAACTCTTCGGGGAAGCAGGGGTGGATAGATCGGGAAGTATCTTTAAAACAAGCATGCACTCTACGTGGTGGATAGAGTCATTTGATTTGCTGTATGTACAGGCTGCAGCAGAGTGCACGGAAAATTGCTCTGGCAGATCAAGAGGTCTGAGTTGTTTGGCAGCAAGTGCTGTGGAGGGCAGAAAGTTGCCCTGCTCCCAGTGCTGCAGGTGGGAGGAAGCCTTCAAGGACATCGCATCTCATAATATTCAGCTGGTATCATATCGGCATCTATGTTTGCTGCACGGTTTGGTATCACATCTAGGTCTCCTGAGACTCAGGCGGGGACCTGGACACCCGGAGCATCCTTCACCTTCAGTTAACAGGCTGAGTTTGGCCTTTCCCTATGATTGGCATGACAGCATATGATCCACAGTTTTCTGTAGACACCTTTTCCTGAAAAGCCGGTGGAGGCTTGTTTTCAGCCCAGCAGTTGCCACTGTCTGTAAAGTATACTACAAGCTCTTTAGCTTAATACCCAAAAGGATGCAGCCACACGCCCCTCCAGTGGCACTAATAACATAATGTAAAACGAAATTAATCCATCTGCTAAACCTCAACATGTCATCAGATAATTATCAGCAACATACAATCTCCTCCAAGGAAGATCTTATTCTATTAAAGAGAAATTGGCCTACACTTTAGCTGCAAGAATGACAATGTGCACTTTATATGAGATTTCAAGTCTTGGAGTTAAAGCATAGAGTGATTTCTGATAAGCAGCTTTTTTTGGCTGTAAAACTCCAATGTTTATTTTTAAATTATATGATTATAATTATTTTCAATAATGATTGTTTTGCAAACTTGCATCTACGTTTTAGATGCTGTTTAGTCTTGCACTGTTAAGAGCCCTTTAGAGGTCAGGCCTTTCTACTCAACGCAGCTGTCGGAGCTCATGGACTAACCACAGGGATGAGTGTTTGGACTAAGTCCGCAATACCCCTACAAGAGTTAATTTGCAAATCCCACCTGGTCTGAGTAGTTAAGGGACCATACCATACTTTCAGGGTATATGGATGCACACCGTGCTCTCAGGATATATGAATCCAGAGGTTGCAATGCTTGGTAGGAAGGACATCATCACCTAGCGAACGAACGCTGTCCTGGGACAATCCTCTGGCTTGCTTGGTGATCTTGGAAGGATCCTCCTTCTCTCACATTCCCCACTTTTGGCAAGGAGGATCATTTTACTGTCCCTCAACTGTCCCTGAGGGCCTTCAGTTGGTGAGATCAAGTGCATGATATGAAGTTTACTGTATTTATTGGTGTGATGGCCACCACCCCATGCACTCCTGGCAGCCGGTACTATCCTATACTCTTTGCCATGTGGATCAACTTCACCTCAGTCACATTAAGAATGTTTAAATGAAATAAGCAGTCATTTTTTGTTTTTACCAGACTCTGTAGTGTTGTCATGTAAGATCCAGTGGAGGAATGATGCTTTTCCCATTGCTCCTCCAGCCCTGACCTGCCTCTATTAAGTGCTGTTTGTACCCTTTGTGCTTTCATGCTGTGGGAACCAGCTCTGTATCCTTGTGTTGCAGTGCCTGGGATTTGGTCTGTAAGAGGCACGAGAGACCTTTCTGAAGTTATCACACAAGGTGTTGCTACCAAACGGAGGATTTGATCCCACCTGATTTGATTTCTGCTCTGGTACAATCAATGTAAGCTTGTTCCATGTAGATAGCTGATATTAAAGGCATCCTTTTTCCCGGCGCTGTTGAGGGGGACCCAGTTCTGCCACCAGCAGAAGCTGGTTTTCATGCACCACGCTGAGACCTGACTCAGGACCCTCATGGTCTGTCTTCTCCATGGATGACAAGGCTCACCAACCTCAGCTGATCATCTGGAAGGCAGCCAAAATCTCATCCTCTCCTACTTCCCTGCAAAGCACAGATAAATTGGCCACGTGTGGCATGTTTTGGTTGATCTGCTTGTTCTTAGAGCATCAGCATGAAGCCCTGCCAGAGGTGTGACGTCTATTTGGAGGGAGCCTTGGTCCACCGTGGGTCCCAGCACCTCCCACCCCTCTGCCAGCAAATTTTCCAGTGCTTGCAGTTAATGGACCAGTGGCTGCTCTTTGCACAAAGGGGCACTAGGAAATCATCTCCAGTTCGGCCAGATCTGACGGGAGGTAAGGGGCTCCAAGATTTTCAGTTCACGTTGAGTTTTATGGAAGCAGGTGGCTGAGTACAGGAGAGGGAGTCAAACCGGTGCTGTCGCTGAGGGCAAAGCTCAGTGTGAAGTGCAACCGCGTTACAGGACACCAGAGAGACTGCACGGTGTGGGGCTGGCAGGAAAATGTGTGCTGAGTGAACGGCACAAGGGAGCAGGCTTTATAAACTGAGCTGCACACCGGGCGATTTTTTTAATATATGTGGGGCCAGCTGTTCATGCTTGGGAAGGCAGGGACCGAGAACTTCCCCTCGCACGTGCAGCAGAAGGAGACGAGGTCTGCAAAGCCCTTGAATTACTGTGAGAGTTTATGAGTCCTTCTACAGAGACTTGGGAGAACTGATTTTAAATAGGGGTTTCTTTTTGTTTTTTTTTTTTTTTTTTTTTTTTTTAAAATGAAAGTCTTGAGTGTGGGGACCCTATGGGGTCTGACCAGCTAGGGGAGCAATGCATGGACCTCAAAGGCAGCTGAATCTCTCTCTTTCCAAGGATGGGATGGGATGTTGCTTTTTCCGTTATCCTGCCTGGCAGGGCTGATTCCTCCGGGATGCCTACGGCTCTCTTGTCCTGCTGGGAACGTGGCAATGCCCCTTCCTGTCAGGGCTGGTTTTACGGGCAGAAAGCAGGGGGACTTGGAGGACGGTGTTAGGGGGGGCTCACAGTTTAATGGGATGTGCCAAGCGATGGAAAGGGGAACAGAGTGAAAAATGCACTGCAAAGCTCTCAAGCTGTGCCTCAGTTTCCCTATGCTGCATTTGGCAGTGGTGCTGCCTGTAATTAACGGAGGGGCTCCATCCGGTCATGATCCTGCTCCCCTTTGGGAGCATTTGAGCTAAGCAATGCAGGGTGTTGATTTCTGGTCTCTGCAGACAGCACAAGCAGAGCCTTTCCTTTGAAATTGTAGCTCACAGGCAGCCAGAGACCTCCAGTCATGGAGAGGAGCTCTGCCTGAGCTTACCTTTCCACCCCTGCAATGTGCATCTCTCTTCCTATGGCTGCCATGCTACCAGCATCCCAGTGCAGCCTTGCAAAAGTTTTTGGGATGCCGAGGCTGCAGCCAGCTCTGATTGCCTGGAAGGGATGGTTGGGAAGGGGCACACGATGGGAGGAAGGTTCCTGGAGAACGTCCATACTCATCCTGTCTTTGCCCTGACCAGTTTCTAGCACTTTCCTTTTGGCTTCCACAAAACACCTATGGGAACCCACCAAAACACTGCAAACTCCTTGAAATCTCTGCACCTTCTGACTCTGTTCCTGCAGGGCTTGATGTCCATAGAATCATAGAATGGTTTGGGATAGAAGGGATCTTAAAGAACATCTCGTTTCAACCCTCCTTCCCTGGGCAGGGACACCTTCCCTAGACCAGGTTGCTCCAAGTCCCGTCCAACCTGGCCTTGAACCCCTCCAGGGATGGGGCAGCCACAGCTTCTCTGGGCAACCTGGGCCAGGGGCTCACCACCCTCACAGTGAAAAATTTCTCCCTGATGTCTAATCTAAATCTCCCCTCCAGTTTGAAGCCATTACCCTTTGTCCTATCACGACATGACCTTCTAAAAAGTCTCTCTCCAGCTTTCTTGTAGGTCCCTTCAGAGAGGCTGCTATAAGGTCTCCCTGGAGCCTTCTCTTCTCCAGGCTGAACAACCCCAACTCTCTCAGCCTGTCCTCATAGCAGAGGTGCTCCAGCCCTCTGGTCATCTCCGTGGCCTCCTCTGGACTCACTCCAACAGGTCCATGTCCTTCTGCTGTTGGTGCCCCCAGAGCTGGAGGCAGCACTGCAGGTGGGGTCCCACCAGAGAAGAGCAGAGGGGTAGAACCACCTCCCTCGTCCTGCTGGCCACGCTTCTTTTGATGTAGCCCAGGATGCGGGGGGGCTGATGGTTGCCCCTGACAAATGCATTGCCAAGGGTTAACCCCACACTTACAGCTCAGCCTGATAGGAGGCTTCCTCTGCTCTCCTCCCGAAAAGGGGGTGACTGAAATGTCCCCCAGAGCATGTGACGCGGGACTGGGAGTTCAGGCAGGGTGGGCAGAGGAGGAAGAACGGCCTTTTCTCTTCGAGGCAAGGCAGAGCAGGAGCACCAAATTGATTTGCGAAGGTCGAAGCGAGGTGGATCAGGCTCCAGCAGGCTTTCTGCCTGCCCCGGCGAGCCCTGCACTGCAGCTAATCCCTTTCCGCGGCACAGCTCACCTCTCCGCTCTCCTCCTCCCCTCTGCCTTTCTTTTCAGTGACTGATTCCCGCCCGCCCCCTCTGGCCTTTCTCCTTTCCCCTCTGCAAATTTCACATTTTCTTTCAAGTTTGCCTGGTAATTTCTTCTGCGATGGCAAATCTTTCCTGTAATTCTCCGGATTTGCAGGTGACCTGCACTGGGGGGATGAATCCTGCTCGGCCACTTGTATTATACAACCTTTTGTGGCATGACCGATGATCAGTAACCAGGTGCTCCCAGATGGCAGTGTGGATTGGGATAGACAGCCCTGTGCCAGTCCCTGCGGCGTGCTGGTGAGCACTGAGATGCTGTGAACTTTTTGGAGGAGGGGGCTTTATATTATCCACATACTGGGACCTCCACAAATCACAGAAAAAATGAAGTTTGAGGAGGGTCTCTGGTGGACCTCCAGATCCAATTCCATAGAGTTTCTCATCTGAAAGAGGTTTTTTTTCAGTGTAAGGAAAGCAGCAACAGCCAACAGAAAGAAGCATCACACTTTCTCCTCCTCTTCTCCAAATAAAAGCATCGCCTAAGGAGAGGGAGCCCCAAGTCCGCTGTACGTTTGCTGGCCTTCCAACAGGACACAGAGGCCGGAGCGGAGAATGGCAGCTCCGTAGCATTTTCCAAACTTCCTTTTATCCTTGGGCGCACGCTGTCACCGTGTTTTTTTTTCAAGCAGATCCACAATTTTCCAGTGGATTCTTTTTTTTGAAACAAGGCAACATATTTCGTGTCAAAACTTCCTGTGAGGGCTTATTGATTTTGATGCGGGGCTTTCGTGCTAAAGAAGAGAAAAGTAGCGATTGCTTTGTTTTCCATCAGGATCATGTAGTTTGACTTTTTTAATGAATTTTTGCCTTGCAAGGAGTGTTTTTTCTGCCATGCTCATTTAAAAGAAAATCAGAGCGAAGCCTCCCTGCTGACACTAAACAAGCCTCCCAGTCTCACTCAGGGGAAATTTCCGAATGTGACATTTTTTATCCAGTTGAGCAACCACAAGCAAATGCCCAAATTTGTGGTGTTTGCTTTGAATCAGAAGTTGCAGTCTCACATAACCCTGATTTCCAGATGCAGAGCACAGCAGCTCGGGTTTTCAGACCTAACTTTTCCCGTGACTCGGGTGGGAGCTGGGATTTCAGATCGGGTCCGTCCTTGACGGGAGGATCCGAAGTTCTCAGGCAGCAGCAAATTCAGTCCTCCTGGAGACAATTTTCTGTGAAACTTCAACCCTTGTCAGCGATATTTCCTCTCTTGGATTTTCCAGCCTCTCTGCTCCTTTTACGCTGCAAAAAAATCTAGAGGCCAGGCTTGAAGGCATACTGCAGGCAAGGATGTAGGTGTCTAAAACTCACTAATACATGAATATGTCTTTTGGTGTCGGATCCAAAACCTCTCCTCATGTTGATAGAAGTCTTCCCATCGCCTTCAGTGGTTTTCTGCTTGTGTTGTTGTACATCGTGTTGTGTGTGTATTCGTTAGCCCAATGATGCATCCAACTGGTGCGTTCTCCTGCCCTTTGTGTTTCTTGCTGGCCCTGCTCTTCCAGGCAAAGCACAGGCTATAAAGGGACATGGCAATCTGCTTAATGGAAGTGACACCGCTGGCCCCAGACCCTCCGGTCACCTCTGCAATTAAACCATAATGAAGGCCAGTCCTGGCTGGGCAGAAGGTCAGGGCAGGTGTAGCAGCCGCAGTAATTTTAGGCGGGTGTTAAATGCACTGACCTCCAAATTTGAGGTTGCTGATGGTTTGCTGAGGTCTCCCACCCCCACTGATGGCTGGGTAGATGTCCCAGCCACCAGCCTGGCTCTGCTTTCCAGGCTACACTAGGGACAGAAAGTTCACCTGGGGCAAGATCTGGCCCATGGTTGTCCCCACAGTTCCCAGCTGATGACCAGACATGGTCTGGGGTTGCTTGGGCTGGAGTTCATCCCCAGTCAGCAGTTTAGATGCAGCTCCCGTGTTGGTAGGAGTGCAGATATGAACTGATGTAGGGGCTAGGGAATAAACTCTGATCTGGTTTATTTGCTTATCTACAGATATAGCCACTCAGTCCTCATGAAAACATGGTGGCAGAAGGGTCTAGACCTGCCCTCCTCCCTGTCAGCAACTGTTATTCAAAAACCTGATGTAAAAAACATAGGTTTGCCTATTCTTGTGCAGTTTTTTCATCAGCTCGATATCCCTCTCTTTAGTGCATGAAGTGCCCTCTCCCTGCATCATTGTCTCAGACTAAACTCGTGGCAGGGACGTTTAAAATAAAGCTTGCTCTACCGAGCCTCCCATTTAAGTATCTGTAATTATTTCAGAGAGCAATAAAAGAAACCTCAGAAGCCTTATGAAGCCTGGGAGGTCACTGAGTTATCCAGGAAATAGTGGGTATTTTCCATGGAAAATTTCGTCCTTTTATCCAAAGACTTAAAATGGCTTTGGGTTTTTTATTTGTTTGTTTTGCTGTCAAAAATCAGATGTATGGAGGAAATTGGGCTTTTTGCAAATGGTTCATTGAAAACCCCTGTTCCCCATCCTAATAATGCTTGATGGGAAATTTTCAATTAGCCCCGATCATTATCAACATTTTGCAAATTAGAGAAACTCAGGCGCAGAAGTGTAATCATTTGTTTATGGGCCTTTTGCATGTCAGAAAGCAGATTATGACTGTCCCCTGGGCAATTCCTGATGGGCCTGGCCCATTGCACTGGGACCTCTGGGTTTGATGGAGCTACCAAGCTCCTCACAGACTTATTCTGCATGTGAAGAGGCTGTCTGTTCAAGATTAAATTGAATTTTTTGTGTTTTTAAAGTGGCAACCCTAAAATAGATCCAAGCTGTCCTTAGGTGAAGATGCTCTGGACACGAAAGGTCTAGAGGTTCCTCCAGGTCTGGCTGGTCTGGTCTCAAATCCAGGCAAGGTGGGAAGTGAAGTGGTTTCAGCTTCCCAATCAGATCTTCCTGCTATGATCTAGGACCTGAATATAGTTTGGTCTCCTAAATTAAGCTTTGAAATTAGAAGAAAATGTATATTTAGCCCTGCCAGCTCACTTGGTCAGACTGGGCACAGAAGATCTCTGGCCACATTGCTGTGCGTGGTCCTCTCCAGTTGGAGTGGCACCAGTGTTTTTCATCCTCACAGATGACGAACCTGCCTTCTGTCCCCAAATCACCCTCTCTTGCAGTTGATGCACTTCCATCCATAAAGCCGTGTTTTGCTTTGAGTTTTGGCATCGAAAGGCATCACTTTTATTGCTGCTAATATGGTTTTGGGACTATGTGGGAGGAAGGGGATGTCGCCGTCTGTTCCTGTGGGTAAAGTGGTTCTTCCTTGGGACCTCAAGGCTGCTGCTGTTCAGCCTCTCCCTTTTTTGGAGGATCCCTTTGCCACAGGTGCCTCTCTTGGCCCTGCGGACATCCCAGCACCTTCGCCTTGCTTGTCCCAGCTGTTGTGTGTGGTGCAATGATGGGACTCATCCCATTTACGCATCCACAACCAGCAGCTGATGCTGGCGAACTCCCCTGCACATTTCTGTTTGCTTCACATCATTGATATGTATAATTAAGTGCTGATTGCTTTGCACGTGCTGGTCACCGTGGATCTCCAAGTCTTCTGTGGGAGGATCTCCCTCCAGCCAAAGATTTAAACCCCTCATTCTGTCAGACCCTCTCATTTATCCATCTCGGCATTGCTTCCTTGTCCACTGCTTTCCTGGCAATTCCCGGCATAATGTCTGAGTCAGTGACTGTTTCCAAAGAAGAGGGAAAAAAACCCTCAAACCCTCTATCTCCTTTATGGCTCATGCAGAACTCTGGAGCAGTTTTGATTTAAACCATAACATTTGGCAGGCGATCAGTCCACAGAATATCCTAATCACTGGTAGAGTTTTAAATTAAACATGTAATGAGACCTTTTTTTCCTTCTTCATTTTTTTTTTTTTCTTGAGTACAGTTGCAGAAGGGATTTTTTTTTTTAGCGAATCAGGTGGGAAAGGGAAAATAAAGTACAAACAACTGGGTTGCAGTTACAGGGCTGGATTCAGCATTGCTCAGTACCTGCTCATGCTTTATTAATTATGATAGCCCTGCTACGCCTCATAGGTGTCGAGCTGGCTCCCAGTCCCTGGGGAACCTCATCTGTTTGTGTTTGCAAGGAAAGACATGGCAGGGTTGTTTGGACAGATCCTGAGACGCGCTAATTAGAAGTTAAAGATCCACTTTCCGGCACGAGACGAGAATGCATTAGAGTGGGGAGCACTTCCTAATGCTTTGACTTTTTAAAAGCACACGCCGCATTAAAACCCATGGTGCTTCTTTGATCCATGCCACCAAAATAATTCCAGGGACAAACACAAATGAGGGATAATAACTAATTTAACTGGAATTATTGGAGAGAGACAGCGTAGAAGATTAGGATTTCCAGTGCAGACTGTAATTGCTGGGAGATTGGGGTCTGATGCCTGTTTATCTATTCTATTCATCTCTCCCTGCATCTGTCCTTCTACTCGATCAGCTGCCCATTAGCCATCATTTAGCTACTGTTCCCGTCTTTTCTGCCTTCAGTGTCTCACCCTTTCTATCTGCTTGTTAGCTAGAACAGATGTAAGAAAATTGCATTCTGCACAGAAGGTAAATGTGAGCTCTAATGGGCCGGACTGATTTTCTATGTTCTGGTGTAACTTTGCGTAAGGAAGAGAAACACTTTTGGGTTGAGAGTAGCAGCGTGGGAAGCAAAATTGAGCCCTCACCACGGATACGCTCTTCACTACCTGTTCAAACCTTCTCTACAGGACATTGGTAGATGAGTGAGATCCCAGGGCTAGGTTTAAAGACATCAGGGTCCTGATTGGGAAGTTGTCCGTTTCTGGGGAAGCACCTTTACTCCAAGCTGTTTCTTTCCTGTTTCTCCAGCCTCCTCTTGTGAGCCTGATCTGGTGTTCAAGTGCCCTTTGTCGGGGAACGCCAAGAGATTAAGAGCCAGGATAGGTCTAGCTTGCACATAGTGCAAATGCTGTCAGTGTCAATTTTCCATCCGATGACCCATCCATCAACCATCCAACTGTTGTGCCAAGCTACTGTATGCCTCTTCCTATTACTGCGTCTCCGGGTGATCTCCCATCCCTCTACCTGGTATCTGTCTGCTCTTCTCATCTACCCTGGACTGTTCATTTAGACTCCATTTACCTATTCACTGCTGATTCTGCATATTTAAATCTCTCCCCATCTTTGCTTAGCTAATGGGGATATTCATTTGATCTCATTTTGTAATAGGACGTTAATTAGACTTCTATAATAGGATCCCTTTGGAATCGCACGTTGCATCCACAAGAGGCCTTAATACTTACATTTTATTCCTGGGGAAGCCAAAGGAATTAGACATGTTTTCACTCTGGTCTTGAAGACTGACCATCAAGCTGACAAAACACAAGGTAGACCTAATGAGTGGGGCAGTGTATCTTCCAATCTGTCATAAAAAAGCTCCCTCAAGTCAATCTAGGGGGAACATACATACCATACAGGAGGAATAATGAAATGAAATTAAGGAGATATATTGATGTGTCTGTGTAAACTGAAGAAAACACGTGCCCTGGGGACCTCTGGGAATCTTGCGCTTGAGTATTCTTTAAGCTTCCATGGATTTTTGTCCGCGTGTTGAAAGTATTGTTAACCCCTGAGGAAATTTAGTGCCCAGGATCAATGAACATAACACACAGATGCCTAATAATAGAAAATGGGATTGACGTGTTGCGCTGGTAAAATCACCCCAGCAGTTAATTCTGCTGCCACAACAAGCACGTCGATAAGGTTCCCTGCTGATTCATGGAAGGATTTGGGGATACAGCGTGGCATTTGGGAAAATGGCAGAGTTGGGTTTCCCTCAGTTGTGCAGTCCCAGGCATGTTGGAAAAAGGTGGAAATTTAATTCCAGCAAGAAGTGTGTGTCCTTTAGAATAGGTTTGGCCACTGAATTGCAGAGAACACATGGCAGCATGTTGGCATCCCACTTCTCACAGAATGACAGAATGATAGGGGTTGGAAGGGTCCTCTGGAGATCATCTAGTCCAACCCCCTGCCAGAGCAGGGTCACCCAGGGCAGGTGGCACAGGACGTGGGTTTGGAATGTCTCCAGAGACGGAGACTCCACCACCTCTCTGGGCAGCCTGTGCCAGGGCTCTGCCACCCTCAGAGTAAAGAAGTTCCTCCTCATGTTGAGATGGAACTTCCGATGCTCAAGTTTGTGCCCGTTCCCTCTTGTCCTGTTGCCAGGCACCACTGAAAAGAGCCTGGCCCCATCCTCCTGACACCCACCCTTTCAGTATTTATAAGTTCCCCCCTCAGTGGTTTTTTTCCAGACTGAAAAGACCCAAGTCCCTCAGCCTTTCTTCATAAGAGAGGTGTTCTGATCCTCTAATCATCTTGGTAGCCCTCTGAACTTCTGCAAGGCATTCCCCAAAGGCCCTGCAGCCCCAGTCTCTCCTCCCCCTCCCAGCTATTCCTGCCTGCTTCAGGGCATGTGGATGGATTTTCTGATCGTTTGTAAACAGGAAGACAGAAAGAAAGATTTCACTGGATTTCAGTTCCCTCTGGATCTGATCTTGTAGTGAATTTGGAATATGAGCAAAGCAATCCAGGATTGGTTGTTTTCCAGGAATGACAGGCTCTGAGAAGGAATAAAAGTTGTTTTTCTTTGCCTGGCCCTTGTATGGTGGCACTGAGACCATGTGTGAAAGGAAGAGAGATTCATTTTGCAGGAGACAGCATTTGAGAGGCTCTCTGTTCCTCAGTAAACGATGGGACCTTTAGAAGGTGAGCTGGTGCCCCATCCAGTCTCAGCATGCATTGCCATCTCACTCCTGTTTGGAGCTGATCAGGTTGTCTGTGGGTTTCTTTTCAGGTGATGAAGTATCTCATAAAGGTACATGCTGCAGCACTGCAGATGTCCCCTGCTTCCCTGCCAGGCCCCAGATGGTCGGTCTGAGCTGGGATTTGCCTCCTGGACGTGTCTGGCACACAGAGGCATGGAGCAGGAGAGACAGCAGGATTGCACTGGGCTGGTGTAGCCCATCTTTGGGCCCTATTATTCAAGGATTCCTTTTTCTGCATGCCACATGAACAGGCAGAGGGGTTGGGATTGTGTTTGGAGAGAAAAAATTTGCCAATTTTGACTTAAAGATGCTGGTCCTGTTTATCTCTGTGACTCCTCCATCAGTGAGACCTCTAGACCTTCCAGTTGCCTTGACTGAACTCCATCCAGTTGGGCAGCATCATGTCTGTTGATACTGTGGGATCTGGTGCAGGCAATCCCATTATCCAGCTTCTTGTATAAAGCCACATCGTTACCTCCCCGCCGTTCACTGGGAAGCTTCTCTGAATGCTTCAATGATTTCCCTTGCTCTGGATTGTACTATGCATTTACTCTCAGAGAAAAGCCGGGCACTCCAGTCTGGGTCCAGAGCAGGAGGCTTTACCTTTAATCTTGAGTTACCAACCCATGCAGGAGCCTCGGGGTTGGTAACTCAAAGCTGGAGAAGGGACAACTGTTGAAGTTTTCCAGATGCTGCTTCCTGGACCAGGGAGATTTTGCACTGCTACATTTCATAGAATCATAGAATCATAGGATAGTTTGGGTTGGAAGGGACCATTAAAGGTCATCTTGTCCAACCCCCCTGCAATGAGCAGGGACATGTTCAACTAGATCAGGTTGCGCAAAACCCCAACCAACGTGACCTTGAATGTTTCCAGGGATGGGGCATCTACCACCTCTCTGGGCAACCTGGGCCAGTGACCCGCATTGTATAAATTTTCTTCCTTATATCAAGGCTTCATGTGCCTGAACTCTTTGGTGTTTGTTGGGTGTTTGTCCTTGTTTTGAAGTTGATCTTCTTTTTTCTTCCTTAAGCTTTGAACTCATTGAGGCAGTCAGCTGTTAGTTGCTAGGTTGCAGTAAGCCCGTTGTACAGGCACACAACGTGCTGATGGAGCCGGGCTGCATCTGAGAAATTTGGATCTGGATCCAAATTTCAGATGCTCACAGATTTCAGGGCAGTCTGGATCTGGCTCTTCAGTTCTTCCCCTTCATGGGAGGTGAATCTCTAATCTCCTCTCTTCCTCAGTCCTTTCCAGACACGGGGATTTTGGGGTTGTGGATCAGACCCATCTCTGTGTCTCTAAATAACAATAAGGGGATTATCCTGCTTGGGGGGGTGGGGTGTGGAGGGAGGAGTGGGCTCTGCAGGAGACTCTCTGGGACCCATATGTTGGGTAGATGGTTAATTTTTCAGTCGGGCAAAGACCAGCAATCTGCCCCGTGCCGAGGCTGCTAGAATGCCATCTCACTGGGTGCCCCAGATCCCGTCCTGCCCTTAGTTTATTAAGGATAAGGAATTGAAATTGCTGATGGTGCCTACTGCACTGAGAAGGGGGGAGAGACGGGGGGGTGCCTGTGCGAGTCTATTACATCTGGGCTTCTTTCCAGCATGAATAAAAATGTTCTGTATGTCCGGAGTTATCAACATATTCTTTTTTATTCCTGTCAATTAATGTAATCTGAATGAGGCGCTGCCATTCCCAGAATAATAGCCTTGAATGTAAGGTCTTATTTCTCATCTGCTTTGTGGACTAGACTCTGACGTTGTTGGCCTGGGAATCATGCTGTTGATTTACTCTGAGCTGAATCAAGCCCTCTTTGACCAAAGAACCGACGGCCTCGGTGAAGCAGCTCACTCGTGAGAGCAGGCAGTGTTGTGACGGGACTAGGAGAAAGCATCGTAGCCCTGTCCTCGTTCAGACGCCGTCTCTCTCACCCCATCCTGGCTCTTGGCACCTCTTGCCCTTCTCCCCTTACTGTTTATTTTTCCTTCCCACAGATGAAAGGCAGAGAAGGAAACCGCACGGACGCTATATTGTTCATGGCTTATTGAACAATTAGTTGCAGCTCAGGGTCTAATCTTCCGGCATTTCTTTTTTTTCCTTTGTATGCCGTGCGTGTCTTGGAAACTTGTTGGCTGCAGGACTTGTGTGGCACTGGCGGACGGGCTCAGGGCTTGGCTCAGAGGGATGCTGTGCCCAGAGAGAAGCAGGTGTGAACTGCTGTGGCTGCTCGGAGAGGGGGATGATTGGGGACTGTAAACAAAACGAAAGAAAAAAGGCTACAAAAAGCGATCGCATGGTAACGCCCCCTGCTCAGAGTTGGCTATGCCCCTCTGGCATTCCTCTTCCTGAGATCTCTCCATCAGCTGGCTGAGGTTTTAAACCTTTTAAACCCTTTTCAAGGCTCTCCGTGGTTCCTTCGGCTGGTGGGCTGTGTCAGGAGCGCAGGGACTCGCTGGCGTATGGCTCCCTGCAAAGCCAGAGGGTGCGGGGAGCCCGGCGGGTGCCAGGATGTGTCTTTGCAGAGCAGGACGGTGCCAGCACTCGCCTCCTGGCACCAGTGCGGGGCTGCACGTGCTCTTTGCTGTCTCCTCAATGAGGTTTGCTGCTGCGTGCCAGGACCTGCCGTGTTTGTGCGTCTCAGGGAGGAAGCGGTTGCACATCGTCTCTGCATCACATCCCAGCACCATTGCAGGGTTTGGGGCTGGTGGAGCACCGTGGCTTTGCGTGGGGTGACCCACAGCCATGAGTCCTCGCGCACTGGGGCAGGAGAGGAGAGCTGTGCTCCCACCCTTGCCCAGCAGCTCGCTCCTTTGGGCTCTGCTCCCATCTAGCTCCAACCTGCCACGTTTCCCGTCCCCAAGGCTTGTGACACGGATGTTTGTTTGTGATTTTTCCAAGGGTTGTAGCAATTCCTGATCTCTCCCTACGTAGGCTTGCACATGACTATATCAGACCTTCTCACACCCATTCGTCCGGAGGTTTCACACCCCTATGGATTCACAGCAGAGCATTTTGCACTTTTTTTTTCTACCACGTTTGGGCTTCTCCTGCCCTCCCTAGTAGAGTTCAGCTATCTTGATACTGTTCATTACTCCATACGGAGGGTTCAGTTCACGTGACCGCCCCATTAGCTGCTCTAACTAAAGCCTCGGGCAAATAGTCATTGAGGATTTATTTTTATTAAAAAAAAAAAAAAAAAAAAGTCGGATTAAGTATTCTGATGAACAAGAATAACATTAGCAGCTGTGCCTGCTCAGCCGACATGATCCCATCCCTCATATCATAAGCTGATTGCCTGTATGGGTCAGTAAGTTGTCCCAGCAGCCCCTCTCTGATAATGCTTTGCACGTTGTTTTTGGCGCATGAGGTGTCTGGAGAGGGCTGCAATACCTAGAAGAGGCTTCATGGGTGCAGAAATTCCTTCTTCAGATGCCTTTGAGTACCAAGTTGAACACACTTTAGGGCTGTGATCGCAAGAGACCACCTTGCAAAGGTCTCATGTGTGGCCAGTTTCTCATCCCCGCAGCACAGAAGCATCCCCAGCCCTTTTGATTGAAGTCCCTGGAGGGGGTGATGGAGAGACAGGGGAACCTCAGCTCAGGCTTTACTTGGTGGGAAGAGGTGACCCTGGGCTTTTTGCTTGGAGAACATGAAGCTGTCACCTGTGCTGTACCTTCTGATGGACAAACAGGAGGTACGGGGGGTCGGTGGAGAGGGAACAGGGGAGCAACAAAGCACTTGTCACACACTGGAAAGCAGGGGACAGGTGATGCTCTGCCACTATCCAACACGAAGCCGAGCAGTTTGCTTGGGTCACTCGTGAGGTGCATGGTTATTGAAGAGGTACCGGCCTGGGGACAAAATCCCTTCCTCTGCCTCCAAAGCACCCAGAATTAGGGTTGGTCCTCGCATGAGTTTCTTTCCCCTGGTGAGCAGTCCCCAGGCCCACGCTCTCCCTGCCGGCTGGCAGCCGGCGTTTGTGTTCTAACGTTCGTATTAATGATATCAACAGTCACCTTAAATCCCACTAATGCTAAACCCTGAGCTGGCATCGGGCTGGTGACTAGCTTCTGCTTCACAGGGGCTTGCCAAAAGCTGTGGGATGCCCTTTGAAGATGGGGAAGCAAGCGCCATAAAATTATGCAGCCTTATTAGCGGTATTATTATTTGTTCTCCGCAAACATCTGAGACTCTTCTTCATCCACCCCCCCCCCCCCCAACTCCGATGCTTGAAAATGGTGGCAGCTTTCAGGAACTCACAATCAGAGGCACCATTCAGTGGCCCCAAACCACAGGTGAGCATCCCAGGGGATGCATTCTTGTCCCCTTCCAAGATGCATCTCTCCAGGAGGGCAATGTGTGCATCAGAAACCGCTGTGCCATGTAGCTCTGCTGCCAAGAGATAAATCACAGCGTGGGCATGCAGGCTGGCAGAGGAGAGCATCCCCTCAGGGTGCCAGCCCTCGGGAGCTGGTCGCTAGAGACAGAGGAGAAAGCCCAATTTTCCAGGCCCACTGGAAAGTGGTCTATATCCTGCAGGTCCTGCCCTGAAGTGTGGGAAGGTGGATGAGGTCTTGCTGGCTTGCTCTGGTCCTTCACTCCCTTATTTTGAATAACAAATCACTCTGTTATTTAAGGACTGGGTTTGCTGAGGAGGACACTTCGCTGGAAGCAGGCACCGTGCCCCAGAGCCCGGTGTGGTGCAGCAGAGGTACTGCTGAGCCGTGCTGTCCTGCGAGGGGCTGGCCAGAGGACAGATCTCACATCAGCATCCATAGCTTCTAGCTGAAAATCTGGGTTGGGTTTTTTTGTGTTTGTTTTTGGAAGGTTTTCTTAGCAATCTTTTATAGTGTATAAAGACGTGACGGTGACTTCTGTCCATCTGTCTGTCTGGGCTTTTCTCTGTGGCTTACCCCCAAGATATCTTGCATTAGAGCAACAAAGATGATTGAGGGATTGGAGCATCTCCCTTATGAGGAAAGGCTGAGAGAGCTGGGACTCTTTAGCCTGGAGAAGAGAAGGCTGAGGGGAGACCTTATTAACGTTTACAAGTATCTAAAGGGTGGGTTTAAGGAGGATGGAGCCAGGCTCTTTTCAGTGGTCAGTAACAGGACGAGGGGTAACGGGCACAAGCTGGAACACAGGAAGTTCCGAACAAATATGAGAAAAAATTTCTTTATTGTGAGGGTGACAGAGCACTGGAACAGGCTGCCCAGGGAGGGTGTGGGGTCCCCTTCTCTGTAGACTTTCAAGACCCACCTGGATGCAGTCCTGAGTAATGTGCTCTGGGCAATCCTGCTCTAGCAGGGGAGTTGGACTAGATGATCTCTAGAGGTCCCTTCCAACTCTGAAAAATTCTGTGATTCCGTGATTATTTTAGGACCTCTGTTTCAGCTCTGCAGACTAGAAAAATTATTTTTTTTTCTCTCTGAAATCTTCTAACCATTTCTAGTGGATGCAGGATTTTCAGCTGTTTTCTCTCCGTGGACACTGCCACAGGGATGAAGAGAAGGGGGTGTGTGTCTTCAGAAGGTGATGGATGCAGTACAAAGTGCTGCGTGAGGATGTTGCTCCCCCTATTCTGAAGGGAGAACGTCCTTTCTTCTGAATGGAGAGGAGCAGGTGCTCTGACCCAATGAAGCAGCACTTCTGTGGTGCTTCAGGGAGCTGTTCCACAAACATCTCTTGGGCAGTTGTCAACAGGGCCCGTGTAAGCATCATGACCTGTGAGCCTAGAGTTGACTGGACTTTAAGGGGCAAACAGAGCAAAGAGAGGCCTCCTGCAGCTTGGGGCAAGTGTCCCATATCCAACATGGTCAGTAGGAGACATTTACGGGAATGGGGGAAGAACAGAGGGGGAACCTGGTGCCTACACCCTCAGCTTCCATCAAGAAGATGAGGAATTTGTGCAAGAACTTGTGTTGCGACTGTCTTGTTGAATTGCCGTGGATGATCCCCCACCCACGCATGCGCTTAACCCCTTTCTGAATCCCTCCCTCTCCTTGGCCCCTCCAAATCTGTGCCGTCTGTGCCCAAGCTGCACCAGGGCAATACCTGCACTATATTCTAACACGGGAAAAAATTGGAAGGGAAAAACTGGGCAGAAAAAGGAGCAAAAGTCCCGCTTCTGACATGGGAGATTAAATAATTAGCAAATGTGGCAGGAAAGACGATGAAAAACAAGTGCAATGATTCATGTTTTATGTCTCCTACTGTACAGAACACTTTAAAGTGTCAGACAGCATGACAGTCACTCTTTAAAGCCAATTAAAGTTTTATAATAAATAGAAGCTTTTTCTTTTTTTTCTTCAGTCTCTCTCTCCATGTGGTGGTGATGTAGTTCGCTGTAGAAAGCCTGGTGATGCATTTGCTAGAAATCCACAAGCAAATGGGTACAGAGGCCTGCTTTTCAAAAGCCGCTTTTTACGCCAATTATTTACCTTAAATTCAGCTCCGGTGGGGAAAGTAGCCGTAATAATGTTGCGTTTTGGCATTGTGCTTTTCATTCAAGGAGATTACAGCCAAGAACCTGTCGAGGGTAGGGAGAGGTGCTCTCTTTTAATGGCTGGGGCAAGGTGATTTGGGAGCTTGGAGATCGGCAGAGCAATATGTGAGCTGGGAGCAGATTTTGAGACCCCCATGGCCAGGGAATTCATTTGGAGAACGCAGGTTGCTCTAAGCTCTGCAGGTGAAGGTGGGTTTGGAGGTTAGATGGGGGTCCAATTAAGTGAAGCAGGGTCATTTTGGGGGGCAGGAGAGCAAAGGCTGCAGGATGCAAGAGAGAATGAGCTGGAATCTCTTTTCTTTGTGCACCGTCTCCTGGGGGAGACTGATGGTTGTTGACCTCTTGGACTGGCAATATGGGAAGATGCTGTAAATTGGAAGCAGCTCTGGTGGAGGCCACGCTGAGAGGGCCATGGGGACTATGGTTATTGTAGCCCTTTTTCCTTCACCTCTAAGTTTCCCCATCGGTAGCACGGGCATGAGAAATGGAGCTGCTTGCACAGGACTCATTTCACCAAACTCCTCTTTGGCAGCTTCACAGCTCATTGCTCTTTTGTCTTCGTATTAATGGTGCTTCTTGACAAAGAAAAGGGATTTCCCACTGCTCCATAACCTGGGGTAAGATCAGGTTCACAGACCTTGCTTTCCCCATGCCCAGGGAAGAAGCCGTGGATGTGACTGCTCTTTCAGCCATCGCAGCCTCTTCATCCTCCTCTTTTTCCATTGACTCTCCCATCAGCAGCGCTCCTATTTATGCATCTTTATCTCACACACGCAAAAATACACCTCCAACCCATTGAAATTTTAATCCAATTAACATTAAAAGAAAATGAAAGGACACTGAAATTGGAGGTCCCCCCTTGCCATAGCCACCAGTCCCCCTTGGCTGAAATATCTCTACGAACCTTGTCAGACTGTAGCCCATGATTCCCTGGGCGGCATCACTTTTATGTTTTGAAGTGGGCACCTCAGATGCAGAAAACCAGCTTCTTTGTCAGATATCTCCTCGGCTTTATTCGGGAGGGTGATAAAATTATTCCGCAGCCTTCCTGCCAGAGGGGAGTTGGAGGAGCCGGTGTTCCCGCTATTAGGCAAAGATCCTTTTAATTGGACAGGGTGAATATTCACTCTTTAATAGCGACGGGGCTCTAATCCTTCCTTATGTGGCTGCAGTCCCCCTCCCGAATGGTTTTTAATGACCCGTTGTCTAGATCATTAATATCACAAGTGCTGACACTGGTAGGAAATACAACAATCAAAGGGAGACCCTGAGAGGTCCGGGAGCAACAACAGTTTCCGTCTCCCCTTTGTTGTGGAAAACGCGGGCACGGGTGCCCTGCAACACCAAATTGGCAGCAAGGTTTTGGCCTCCTGCGGTGGGCGAGGGGAGGGTTAACTCCAGCAAATTGCAGAAGCTCAATTAGTTCAATTAGGAGCTTGAAAACTAAAGCAGCTCTTCCTGAGCGCCAGTCTAGGACCGTAGGCTCTGCCTGCAGGCTCAGAAGCACTCCCACACTGCCCGGTTCCCTGGGGCTTGAAGCTTTTGAGGGCAGCCTACGTTAAAGAGGGAAGGTCAGATTCCCACTGTCTTTACTCCATCCCGACTGGAGGCACTCTGTAGAAATCCATGACGTTACTCCAGCGTATTCTTGGAGGAAGAATCTGGTCCAGAGAGTCTCAACTGGGAGAGATTTCATAAAGGCATGAGAAGGAAAATGGTAAAATCCTTTTTTTTTCTTATTTTTTTCAATGTTCTTTTGAGTGCCTTCCCAGCAGTGCATGAGCAATAAACACCAGTCACATCCATCCTTCCCCAACTGTAATTTTTTTGCTGGGTGACAGCACCTGCCTTTTGATAATCTCAGAAGGAGATGGGGGTATTAACATAACAAATCTGCGGCTGTCTAGAGAGTACCATGTTGCTGGCATGCCACAGAATGTGTACATTGAGTGCTACTAAGTTCCTATTGCTCTAAAACCACCCTGTGTTTTAAGATGTAGTGGATTAGTACATGACAAATTAACCGGCTGATGCAAGGAGCCGGTGTTGGCAATGCCCTTCTCTCCCTTCTCCTGTGGCACATCCCATTTTGCAGCTTTTAGCATTGTACTGGAGATCTTGGGAAACGCTTTGCAGTGACTGTGTGTCATGGTGCGCGTGGGAGATGCTCTGCAGACCCCCTGCCTTAAAGATGCCTGTAGTGACAGGGAGCTGGGTGTGACCAACATGATATTTTCTGATCATTTTTAGGATTGACAGGCTGAGAGAGTTGGGGTTGTTCAGCCTGGAGAAGAGAAGGCTCTGGGGAGACCTTATACCAGCCTTCCAGTACCTGAAGGGGGCCTACAGGAAAGCTGGGGAGGGTCTGTTTGCAAAAGCATGTAGCGATAGGACGAGGGGCAATGGTTTTAAACTAGAGCAGTGGAGGTTTAGACTGGACATTAGGAAGAAGGTATTTGCAATGAGGGTGGTGAGACACTGGCCCAGGTTGCCCAGAGAGGTGGTGGAGGCCCCATCCCTGGAGACATTCAAGGCCAGGCTTGATGAGGCTCTGAGCAACCTGATCTAGTTGAAGATGTCCCTGCTCACTGCAGGGGGGTTGGACTAGATGACCTTTAAAGGTCCCTTCCAACCCAACACATTCTGTGATTTATGATTAAGATGGAGTTTTCTGTTCACGATCGTGGTGGGGTGGTCCCTGGCTCTGCTGAGTCTATTCCTGCAGCATCCCTGCACTGCCGTGCTCTGCTTTTGTGTGTGGTCCGAGAAGCATGACCCGCTACAGAGAAAACTGACCCTAATGTCCTGGGCACTTGTTCTCACATCGTTGCATCCTCCTTGTACAGCCAGGTCATTGACGGGTAGTGGAAAAAGTGCAGGGACTGAAATAATACACATATTTGTTTGCTACATGGCACTGTGGGCACAGATTTGTGCTGACACAAGGAAAAAGGTGGCATGGGGACAGGGTTGAGCAACCAAGGCTGGGAAAGGGTGCAGGGGAGGGCTCTGGTCTCTCATACATTGCTACAACAGGGAGAGAAAAGCTGGTCTCCCTGCAGTCGGGTAACAGCCCAGCAATGCTCTTGACAGCTGCGGATGGGAAGGAAAAGTGACTCATCTCTCTGGGTTCCATTAAATGAGTGACAAACGTTTGCCTAAGCTCAATTTTAATGAGAAAATAGGGGTTAACAACCTTCAAGTCCTGGCTGTTCTGGAAATATTAGCCTCAATTTTTCCATCCTTTGCCATCTAATTTATACCAGGGTGGGTAACACTCACCGAGGTGCCCCAGCTGCAGCCTCCCCCAGATACAGCACAGGATTGGGCTCAGTGCTGTCATCTTCCAGCGTGATACAGGATGCCACTCTGGGGAAAAAATATATTTACTCCCAAGCTTTCTTTTTCTTTCTAAGCTTCCCCCCGCCAAATGATTAACTTCCCAGTCCCCTTGCACTGCAGACAGTGTTTGTGCAGCTTTTATTACCTGAGCTGCTCTGGGAGAGGAAGTTCTGTACCATTGGTGAACCACACGTCTCTCCAGAACATCTCAAGCGGCCGCCTGTCTCTCCTTTTGTACTTATCCAGGCTGCCTCCTCGAGCCGCTGCAGGAAGAGAGGCAGACTCCTCTTGCAAACCACAGAAAGACGCCTTTCCCTCCCACCCCTATCAGTCCTTTTCAGATTCACATGGCTGGCACCACCGTGGAGCACATTGACGCAACCCCTTTTGTTGGCCTGGCGTCCCGCGCTGCTGGATTAGATGCCATCTGGAGGCAGCCTGCCTCAGCCTGACAGCGTGATGGATGGTGTCATAGGTGATGCGATGTTGACACCTGCTTATCTTTCTATGCCCGGTTGCCCCAACCTCAACGCATTCATTAGATCGGCATCTGTTTGCAATAGCTTCTCGACATCTGCTCTTGGTTACCATGGCATGCACTGAAGTGTGTGGACTGGCAGGGGTGGAGAAGCTGGGCTGTTGGAGGAGTTTAGGCTTATGAGGTCTAAGCGTGATGCTGGATTGATTTATAATTACTCCAGTCTCGTCCCACAGGCCCTCTAGTCTTGAAGGAGCTACTCATATTAATGCAGTCATTTTCCTGGAAGGTGTGAACCTCTAGGCTGGGGTTTTCTTTTGCTTTGTAAAATCAGGGACGCTTCAAGGTGGAATATGGTCCAGATAGTGGGGCCATGACACTGCCCAGGGACAGCTCAGGCGTGTCTCCTTTCCAAGCTGCAGAAAACAGGCTATGCTGGTTGGGTTATCATCTGTTTTCAGGCTGCTTTTGTCCTTGCACACATTGTATGATCATTGTATTCTTGAAAACAAACACATGGGAATCCAAACATACCTTATTGTGGAGCTCAGAATAACACAAGGGACCTTCTCTGTGCAGAGCTCAATGGTCTGTTGAGCTGCAGCCTCTAAAGACCAACTCTTTCTCAGGGCAGAAATATCTCAAGACATCTGCACATAACTTTTTTACACAGAGAGCATACGAAGGCATGTTCTTTCCTACGTAGAGCTGGAGGCAGTCCTGCATTTATCTGTGGCTCCTGGATCCTGGCAGGCTTCTTCACGATGAAAGGCTCCTACTGTGTCTACTTTGCAGGTGCCATACACTAACTGTCTGCAAGCACAGACTTCCCATCAAGGACTGTTGGATGGCCAAGAAACCCAGATGTCCGCAGCGTATGCACATGGTGGCTGCCCATGGCAGACACAGTAAGTCAGATCTGTGTGTGTGCGCAGGTTGGATGCATAACTCATAGCCACATTGAGCACGCAGGATGCTAAGGAGTGACCCAGATCAGCCTAGAAAACATATACGCACCTTGAGGTCATAATCTGGAAGACCTACTGGGTTGAAAGATATGTTAATGCTGGCATAAGAGCTGGAAAACCTAAGAAATGCCACTATGGCTTGCTGTAATATCACAGCCCTTTTTGACCCTTGCCATCCACAGAATCATAGAACAGTTTGGGTTGGAAGGGACCTTTAAAGGTCATCTAGTCCAAGCCCCTGCAAAGAGCAGGGACATCTTCAACTAGATCAGGTTGCTCAGAGCCCCGTCCAACCTGACCTTGAATATTTCCAGGGATGGGGTGTCTACCACCTCTCTGGGCAACCTGGGCCAGTGTTTCACCACCCTCATTGTAAAAAAATTCTTCCTTACATCTAGCCTGAACAAGTCCTGCCTAAATATTCCCTCTCTCTTCTGCAGGCACACGGGGAGAGCACATGCAAGTCCACAAACACCATCACGGTCTGTCTGGGACCCTCTTCCCCCAGCCACGAGCGGTGGGGTCTCCTTGATAAAGGTGTTTCTCACAAACGGTGCCTCTCTGGCAGTAAGATGAAAGAATAGAATGGGCCATGCCCTCTAAAAGCCTCTAGCAGAAAATCTGATCTTTGGGAGCAGTTATTGTAACTTTTTACAATACGTCAAGACTAATAAAAGACCCAACCACATGAACAAGAGCAGCTTTATGGGCCAGTAGAGACTATTTCTTGACTTATTTGCTTGATCTCCTGTGAGCCAGCCTCTCTTTTCTGCCTTTGATGGCAGTTTAATCCTCTCACCTTTTTTGCCAGGCCATGTTTAATCATAACCCATCAATGAGAGCATTTGAAAAGCTTGTCCTCAGCCAGTGATTCGGTGCCGAGCATTGTGGATACTGGCAGCAATGTTCAAATGTGCTGGATGAAAGGGGTTCTGGGTGGTACCTGCTGGCAAGGGTTCAGTTGTACTGATGGGAGGGCATTAGCAGACCATCAAGGGCATGTCCTGTAACTGGAACTGAATACCTGGCCTGAAATGTCTCCTTTGAGATACTGGTGCCGATGCCGTATAGATGAGACTGATGAAGCTCTAAGCACCGGCCCTAATAATTACTACAAACTAAACCAAACTTCCCTATCTCAATGCACTGGCTTTCCCCCTCTCAATGTATATGCTTTCTTCTAGCTCCCCCTGTTTAATCCACTTGATTATTTTTTTCTTGGTCCTCCCCCACTTTATACTGTGTCCCATCTTCCCCCATCCCCACCATCCTTCCCCTCTCCTTCACTTCCCTTCCCGCTCTGACCCTGTAACCTGTGGCCATCCCTTCTCTGAAGTTGATCCCTCTTTGTCTTCATTCATTCTTGTCTTCCCTCCCTCCCACATCCTTCCCCCAATCTGTTCAAGGCTCCAATCCTGTTGCAGACACTATCTCAGCTCTGGAACAGCACATGACACTCCTGGCAGTCGTTTTGGGCTTGGCTGCTGTCCCCAAGTTGTCTAAGGCTCTTTTGAGAATGATGAGAAGCTGCTGTGTGCCTTCAAAGTCACAGCTAATTGCATTAGCTCCAGATCACGTAACTCCTGTAGATGACAGCTGCCAAATTTAGGAGCACTAGTGAGGTCTTATAGAAGATGATGGGGATGTTGCGCTGGATTCAGCATAAAGGAAATCCTGGGTGCTGTCAAAGCACCAAAATTGGTGGTTGGTTCTTCTGGGTGTTTTTTCAAGATGGTTATTCCCTCTTATTCTGTCTCTAGGGGGGGGCTGTCTATATTACCAGCCCATTGTCAAGCCCAGCATTGCCCCTCATCCCCACTGCATGGTGCGTAAGAGTATCAGTCTAAACGAAGTTAGACTGAGCAGGGCACACGTAATACTTTCACATGGACCCAAGCTCGATCTCTCCTGTGGCTGGATGAAGGATGTCCCTTCATATTATCTCAGAGTGCCACAGTGCAGGTGGCTCCCGATGGCTGTCACAAGGGGTTGTGGGGTACCTGGTGTACCTATGCATAAATGCAGCGCCCTTGAGCTAAAAACACCAGGGCAGCGGGACATGCCATTCGCAAACCTGCTTCATCTCACAGTGCAGACATACCTCTATGCTTCTGTTCTTCTTCCTGTTTTTCTAGTGGTCTTTGAAGACAAATCACAGTTTTCAAACTGTCTCAAAACCCCAAACACTTGCATCAGAGGCATCCCGGTGTTAAATATTGATTCTGAGAGCCAGCTTCGCTCATCTCTGTCCCAGTGCTTTTACATTCCTGACTTGGCAGAAAGTAGGAGAAACAGGGAAAACAGCAGAAACATCCATCTCCACCAAAACCTTGAGGTGGTTTGGACTAATACCATTTCCCTCTCCCTGTTTCCTTGACGCTGAAGCCGTAGCTGGGAGATTTTTGTCAGTAGTCAGTCTCGCAAGATCAGCAGCTGTGTTTTCCCCCGCTGATGGAGGATATTAACAATATCTGAACTTGAGAACACAGCATTCTCTAGGGAGGTCACACAGTGAGGTTCACGGAAGGTAGTATCCTTTTTCTTCAAGATCATTGATGATTCTTCTGTCTGGAGCGTTCCTCTAACATGAGAGCAAAACAAGCATCCACAATGTGACAGGAGATCTAAACTGAGTTCTTGCAGTGCTGAAATAAAGTCTGTGATCACCCAGTCCCTGTAGCTAGAGGGCAAAAATGTCACAGCTGGAGTGATCAGGAATAGGACAGGATTTTATCTTAGGCGATCTCATACAGCTCTGTTTCAGTTTATCTCCGTACCAGAGACGAATTCACACCCAAGTATCGCAAAATCCTGTGGTTTAATTTGGGCACAGAAGAGACATGAATATTAAGAGACAAGAATTAAATATAGCTCTTGGCCATCTGATTGCATGGCTTCTATTCTTCCCTGTGCTTATATTGCTCCCTTTGGAGGAGCCCAGAAGAGATCTCATAGCTCCTTTAGCTCTGGTCCCAAGGGAGGTCCCAGGAAATCTGGTCAGTCTTGTCCCCTTCCAGGTCATCTGAGGGCACCAGGTCCTGCAAAGCAGGATGATTGGTGTGAATGCATGTGATGGGACATGGCACTTAGGAGTTCCCACCTCATTTCTATTTGCCCTGTTTGGAGACTAACACAAAAGTTTATTCTGTAGGACGCATAACTCTTCTGAGGATTATTTTCAGATACCACAGCTCATGTTAATTTTTACCATGAGACTGGCCTGTGAAAAGTCAGTTAATCTGGCCAAACAGAGAAATTATAAATTGGGGACCGTGCACTCGGTCAAAAGAGTTTGGTGTTCATTAATTATTGCTGTGTGTATATCACTTGCATCTGCTGGGTGGTTGCATCTGCAACCCAGGGAGATTATGGTTGAGATATTCAAACCCACCTAACAGATTTAAGAGAAACAGGGAAAAAAAAATCCAAGCAAACCCCTCCTGCTAGTTTGAAGGAAAATTATTTTAAATCCCCTAATCGGCTCTGAGATGAACCTCTAAGCAACATGTTCAGGGTCACAGGGGGAGCCTGTCACAAGGCGGGGGGGCACTAACCTAGATCCGTGGGCCCCCAAGCGTACAGCATCCTCTCTTCACCTGGCTTAGGGAACAGGTAATCCCTCTGAGCAGGTCTCTCCCGAGCTGGGGACGGACCAAACTCATCCTCCGCCCAGCAGTCTAAAGGATCACCTACTCCGTGAAAATCATCATCCACTTGTGGTCCAGCTGAGAATAAAAAAAAAAAAAAAGAAAAAAAAGAAAAAAAAAAGAAACCACAAAAGATTAAATCTAAAGAAAGTGCATGTAAAACCTTTTCTTAGCTCTGCTTGTAAAAGGTGGGAAGAAAGGCAGCGACTGCCCTGCCTGGACTGAACTGTTCGCTGCTGTGAACACCGCTATCATGCCTCCCACGTTTTCCAGCCAGACGGCTCAAGTCTGTGTTAATCTCCCTTCCATGCATAAGCCTTTCCAAATCCCCCGGTTTGCAATCCCTGGGTGGTGAGCGATCACCCTTGTTAGAGATGGAAAAACCGAGGTGCAAGTCTCGCAGGGCGCAGGTGTGAATACTGAATGGTATTTCCCTGTTTTTGCCGCTGAGAACTCACACCCAGGGCTCTCCGATCGATAATTGTAGGCACAGTTGGTGCTGCAAGGTATAAATTACTGATTTTGTTTATGCAGAGAGGACCAGGGATATAAATAGCCCAGTAGATACAGTTGTGGAAACCAAGCTCCGGCTACGGATTGTGTTTACATTCAGGGCAGGGGACGGGGTTGCTTGGAGGGAGGCATTTCGAAGGTGACTCCCAGTTCTCCCGATGACTAATAGCTGCAAACTGATACAGCAGATTCTTTCCAGCATGAAGCAGACTGAGGGATGTCAGCGGTGCTCGGAGGTAATGTGAGGGCATTTCATGCCGGGGGCTTTTCAATCAGTGCCTACTGTACTGTCACATGGAGACAGAGCTGTTTAGCATCTCTGTCAGGCCCTGGGAGGTGAAGCTTGTGTGCTAGATGCTGCCATGGTCTCTTGGTATGTGCGGAGGGTCAGTCAGTGTAGTTTACTCTGCGTTAATTCTCTGGAGATACAAGGGACTCTGTTTACTGAATGCCTTTTTCTCAAGGGTGCTCGTGAGCGTTTGCAAAGTGCCATGAGATCCTTTTGTATGGACTGAATCCTCCCAAGCTGGCGCTGCCAGATGAATTGTAAACAGCGAGAACTGAAAGATGAGTTTATAAGGGAGAGATTTTGAACACAGCTTTAGGGAGGGGAGTTATCTTGTGGCTTTGAGCCATGATGGGCAAATCTCAGAGGGTTCATTACGTGTTCAAGACTCAGTTCTTCTCTGGCAACACACAAGCCTTCGGGATATTTGCTGGTGAACCGAATGTGCCCAGTTTGCCTCTGAGATTTTTAGGTCTCCCCTCGAGCTAGATTTCACATCTGAAAAGTCTTTCTCATGTGCTCAGATGGCTCAACTTCTGGTTGAGAGGGAGCTGTGAGGAAACTGTGAAAGGAAATGCAAGGTAATGGATCGGTTTAGAAACAGCCTCGCGAAGCAGGGGCAGCGTTGTGGAGAGGGAAAGCTCAGTTTGCTTTTCAGGTCAGCTCTGATTTTACTTGCCATTGTCTGGGCTTGGGCAGCCTCTGTAAAGACATCACTGTCTTAGCCTGGATGTGACTTGTTGATGTCTTGTGTCTTCCAGTGCCATCTGGACCACGTTTAGCTGAATACCTCCAGGGGTTTGCAGCAAGCTAGAGATTGGTTGGGCAAAGCATCAGAGAAATCACGTCTTGGTCTTTGGCGAGCTGTGCTCAGAAAGGAAATCCCACAGCTTGCAAAACCCCGATACCTTTTGCAAGTGCCACAGTTGTGTCATGTGGGCAAGCTGGCAGAGCTGACTAGCGTGCTTTGAATCTGCCCAGCCAACCTCTCCGACTATGTGGAGCATCTCACGTTGACAGAGGAGGAGGGACATTTAAAAAGGGATAGACCAAACAAATCTGAATGCTGCTGAGTGGGAGGTATGAAGCCTGGACCAGGAATGGATCAGGATTATGTGTCTTCTGTTGTGAGCTAAACTCGGATTTGGACTCACATGCATGAACTTTGGAGAAGTCCTAAGCAAAATGTAGAGCCTTGCCTAAGCTCAAAGCCTGCCCTTGCTGTCTGTAGGAAGCTGCATCCAGGCTGGAGCAGAGCTAATACTTACCTGGCAGCCCTGAAGTCTAGGATTAACTCCATTGTTAAATCAGGGCTGTGCCTAAGCATGTGATATAAATAGAGGTTTATGCTTCCCATCCCTAATGCCTCAATCTAGAGAAGACCCACCCTTTGGAGAGACAACAGGCTGTGAATCCCGAATTTCACTATCCGCTCTCTTTTCTTTGTTTGAATCTTTGCTTCTTTTTCAGTTTGGGGTCCCCTTCCTGCTTCACTCCAGCCAGAGCCACAGAGATTCCACTGAGCACAGTGGCTGTTTCACAGTAAAAAAAAACAAACTAAAAAAATCTCTGTCGCTTCACTGCTGTTGCAGAACTAAAGCTCGGGAGTGGCTGGGTTAGGCTGGACTCACATCTGAAATAGGAGCCAAGCTGGAGGGAATATCATCCTTTTCTTGGTCCTACATGCTTCCTTGCTGACCTGCATCTGACTCTTCTCCTCCCTTCTGCTTTTTTTCTAATTGCCCCCTTCTCTCTTACTATGAGAGATTTAAGGACAGACCTTTAACATGCAGCATCACTGACTTTGGCTTCCTTGAGATCTGGGAAGGTGATGAGGACAATAAATCTTCCTTAATTTCTTGTGTGCATCCCTTGCAGAGGTTGGCCACCTATTTCTGCAGGACCTGCCATGCCTGCAGTCCTGTCTTTGGCTTGCAGTCAGCATTGGCTGTTGTCCAAAGACTCACACCAGGTCCAGCATCACTGGGACAAACTGCCAGAAACAATCCTCAGATCTCTCTGGTCTTAAGTTAATTCAGTGCTCTCAATGGATTAATTTCAGGACTAAAGACAGATACGGAGAGCCGTAATTACCTCTCTCCCACACGTATCTATTCCCTGAGCCTGCACATGATTTTGGCATTGCAGAAAGTTTCTCAGTGGCTGAACTCCTGCTGTGCTGCCTAATGAATTAAAAAAAAAATAAAAGGAGGAGAAAAAAAAGAAAACAAGAAGTAAAAAATGGAAAAAATAACAAAGGGAAAAAAAAAGAAAAAATGGAAAAAAGAAAAAAATGGAAAAAAAAACGGAAAAAAGAAAAAAGAAAGAAAGAAAGGTTCAGGACATCAGTGTATGGACAAGGAATGAATCCAAATGGGGAGAGAACCTGCATCTAGATTTCCAGCTCAAAATCACACCATAAAACCCCATTCCAGCTTGCTTACTTGTGTATCTGGACCCTCTGTGACAAGCAGTTTAGATATTAATTAGGAGTATCCAGACACAGTCTGGGTGCCCCAGCGTGAGTCTTGAAGCATGGAGAGAAGCTCAAGGAGACCTGATGGTCTGAAGAGCTCCCAGCATGGAGGGGACAAGGAGTCTCCCAGCTCAGATGCTTCCCCTTAACTTACCCTAGGAAAAAACACCCTGCTTTGCTTTGCCGAATGCCCCGTGGTCTGAATTCCTTTGTTTGGATTGGGTTGGGGTACCAGCATCCCTGTAAAATTGCGGCACATCCCCTGGTGCGTGGCCAGGTGGCCCCACCGGCCTGACTCCAGGCTGCTTGGAAAGCGAGGTGCTGTTGCAAGCGACTCTCCTTCCAGGCACACATGCAGGCGGCTGTTTTTAGAAGCAAGCAGATGATGTGCTAATTAGAAACAGGGCACGAGCCATCCGGGTTGGTTTCAAGTGTCGTTCCTTTTATCAGGACTCAGAGGGTAAGGGAGCTCCCTGGCTGGGGAACAGAGCGTCTCCCTTTGTTGGAAGGAACAAAAGTCCCACAGACAGAGCTGGGAAAAGAGCACTGGGGCTGGAGGCAAATAAAGGGCAAACCAGTTTTATCAACTCTGCGGGAGGAGGAGGAGAAAGCTGGAGTTAAGCCTTTGGGGTTGGTGGTCTAACCCCGTGGGTAGTGAGAGTACCAGGTTGCACCATTGGACTTGATCCTTTACATCAGGGCAGGAAACCTTCTGCCCTTGGACTGGACAGTTGGATGTGTTCGTTTCATATGACATGGTTTAGTGGTGGGTTTGGTAGTGTTAAGTTAACAGTTAGACTCGATGATCTGAAGGGTCTTTTCCAACCTAAATGATTCTACTATTCTATTCTGTGATTCATAGGACCCAGCAGGGCTCACATCAGTATCTAGCCTTAGTGGATGGTGCTGGGGTGTACGTGAATGTAAGGTTTGCCAAACCTGCTATTCCATTCTCAGGAGGGAAAAAGGCTTCCTGTGTCTATTTGACATCTCAGTTTTGGCTGTTGAGTTTGTCTCTGTCCTCCTGCTGATGCTACCCAAAGGCAAGCACAGAATAAGTCAGTGGAGGGAGGGGGTCCAGACTTACGCCAAATTTTAAACTCAGACTCACCTCTACTTTGCTTTACGTGTTCTGTGGGTAAACTGCAAGTTTCCTTTCAAAGCCATTATCCCGGTGCCTCTCCTAAATTGTATCACATAGAAATGGCCCATCTGGGGAATCCCTGCATATCACAAAAGGCGGAGAAAAGATTTGCTTCCATTCCTGCAATTTTCAGTTTTCTGTCAGCACAGGGAAGTGAAAAACTCTTTGTGGGCTTTGTCTACAGCCCTTTGAAGTCAGTGGGAAACTCCTGTTACTTCGGGAGGCTTCAGGCAATATGCAAAGTAATTTTCTTGCAGCAGCATTGGGTGAATTTTATTCCAATTCCGGAAAGCATCCCCTCCTCCTGTGAAGGCCAGCATCCACCTAATGCTCCCTCCTTCTCCCGCAGTGCCTTTCGCTCCCTCTTTCATATTGGCCATGTGAGTCCTATTAAAGGCTGAAATTTCCAAACACACAATTTTTAAGCCTTGTGGTTGATAAGAAATTTGTTGGCAGGCCTCACAGAGGAAAACGGTGAGAAAGAAATTCAGCCCTTGCGCCCAAGTCTTCCCAATGAAGCGTTCAGCACCTGGATGGGGAGAGGATGGTGGTTCCCATGGGCAGCTCTGGCAAGAAGGGAAGGGGAATGGAAAGTCACCGGGGATTGAACAAAGTTGTGCCCCTTCACAGTGACCTTGATTTATCCCGTTCTTGGTAAAAAAGGCAATTAAATTTCCATCATGGACACAGGTAGATGAATGACAAGTAGGGAAAGCAGCTTTCCCTTTGCAGCCAAGACCATCAAGCCAGTACCTTTCACAAGCCCTTCGTTCACTTTGCCCTGAACCATGGAGTGGCACGAACTCCACCTGGTGCCCTTCAGATGGGTCGCTTGCTCCATCCCCTGCCCTCTCCCAGTGAGCTGCACAAACCCTCTTGCCTCCTTGCTTTAAATAGGTCCCCGTTGCGTTTTGGGGTAATTATTTTTCTCACACTCTGGCAGCTGTGAGGTTTCTTGATGGAGAAGATACTAAGTATGACTGCACTTTCCAAAAAAACCAAACAAAACAACAAAAAACCAAACAAACCCAACACAAAAACAACCCAAGCAAAAAAAAAAAGAAAACACCCAAAGGAGATAAAAACAGAAATCGGCATTGGAGAAAAGTGAACTAAAGTTTCCCATGCAGAGCAGCAAGCAGCTCAGCAGCCTCCTCTCTGCCAGTGTCATCAGAAAGGCATTTCTTTTTGTGTAAGAGAGTGCATATCAGCGCTTAAAAAGGGAAAATAAATTATGAGGAGTGGAGCTGGAGGCAGGAATCATCTTCCAGCAAAGGGGAATGAAGCCTGCAGCTCCATTTAGTTAATATGTTTTCACGAAGCGGGTGTGCTTGAGCTTTTTATATGAGCTCCTAAGCTGGCTGACACTGTTTGCAGGGAGTTTCTAGAGGGGGTACCACAGAGAGTAAGTCACTTGGAGAGCAGGTGTTATTTCTAAAACAAAGATTATGGTTTATGGAGTTGCAATTACAGAGTTCTTTCCAGCAATGTTATTGCTACTGCCGTTAGCTTCTGCATTCAGGCAATGTTTGGGTTTCATTTCGAAGGAGAAATTGATGATGCAGTTATTATCCCTTTGATGAAATCCCACTCTCGTATAAAGGATGCATAAAGTTCTGTTCCCTGAATATATCTGGCCATCAAACAAGGGGAGTAAATTTGCTTGTGGTTCCTTTTTCTGGTTAGCACTTTGGCTAAAAACTTTGCCTCCACCCTTCCAGCCCCCTATGGGGACCCCAGCCTGATTTCTTTATGTTTGTCTCTGGCGCTTCATCAGATCCCCAGCGTTTGAATCCACGTGCCTTGCAACAGGGCTGTGCCCCTGGGGCTCCTAGTCCTGATTGAATCTGCACATGGACTTCGTTTTGGGCATTGCCTTCTATTGCTGCTTCTCTTTTCCACCCCTGCCTGGGTCCTGAGCAAAAAGCGGTCCTCAGGCTTGCCAAATTTAATGAGGTTTCACCCAGCCCTCAGTGTGTTATTATTTATAGAGGCTTCCAGGAGGAGAATTCATAACTGATGCTCACCAGAGCAGATGTTCTTTGGAGAGGGCCATTGTAAGCAGGGAGTATCTAAAATATCTGTTACTTTGAGGTAGATTTTAGGGCAGGTGGTGTTTTTTATGGACCCAGTCCTGCTGTCTCCTCTTCTATCAGAGCAGCTCCTCGCCTGCTGGTCAGCTTGCAGTCTGGGGAGGGGAGAAAAACACAGTTGGGCTTTGGTGTTTCCAAACTGCAGCCATTTGGAGAAAACAGATCTGATTCTCAATGATTCTGAGTTTTTAGTCCACATCCCAGCAATTGCATCCTGCTGGGGTTTGGCAGTGCGCGGCCCGGGAGTAGAAGGACAGGAGAAGTAGGCGATAACCCTGGCACTGCTGCTTGCTCAGAGCTTTGAGGAAAGAGCATTTGGTCAGGTCCTCATCTAGTTTGCTTGAAAAATCAAGTTGCTAGAACTGGAACTTAAAGTATACTGTAGATACTCTCTCCTCTCGCCTGGCTGTGCCGGCACTGCAGGAGCTCTGTTTCCAGCAGTCAAATCCCCCCGGCTTCCAGGAGTTTTGCCAGTTGTACTCTGCTCTTGCTTAATAGAGACCTGAAGGTGCCGGAGAAATCGTAAGCAAAGCCCGGTTCTTAATGGTCGATCATATTAGAAACACAGTTCCAGTTCAGCGGCACCAAACCTTTTACGACTGATAATGGAGCTTCCCGATGCGTTCGACTGGAAAAGTAGAAACCAGATGCTACCTGCCTCTGCCGGGCTCGGTGGGTTGGTTCGCTGCGTTATGCACAGGGGCACACAGCCTATCTCGAATGCATCTGGCCTCTGCTGCTGTTGTTACTCCATCGGAGCATGTCTGGCCAGAGGTTAAATAGCTGGATACTGGGCTGCTGCATTATGCTGGCTTCTAGCTCCTATAGCTGTCGGTCTGATTCTGAGTCTTAAGCGGGTCAAAAGGAAAGAAAAGTTCCTTTTTTTGTGTGTGTTCTTAACCTACGGGTGAAATTCGGTCACATTATCATCAACCTGACTACTCGATTTGACCTCAGTGGAATCAAGTGTGCAAGAGAAAGCCGAGACTGTCCATGTATGTGAGCACAGAATCAGGCTCTGGGTCTTTCCTCTAGGTTTTTATAAGAGACAGTCAAGCATTATCTGTACAAAATAGCTTTGTTCCTTATTATTGTTATTATTGTTTTTAGCACAACGCCAGCTTTTTTACTGAATGGTTTTTATTTTCAAAAGAATGTGGACTATGTGGACTAGGGGTTGGACTAGATGACCTTTAAATGTCCCTTCCAGCCCAAAGTATCCTATGATTCTGTGAACTGTTCTATGCAGAGATTTCTGGTATTTCTATCAAAAAGTAAAAAAAAAGAAAGGACTAAAAAAGAATATTGAAAAAGAAAAGAGCTGACAATGGTGATTGCTGTGGTTTGGTTGTGTGTCCTCCTTTACTCCAGGAGCAACAACCCCCGATAAACTCTTTCTCCATTTGCCAGAGAATTATACGATGCAGCATTTCCTACCACCCACTGTGATGTATCACGAGGGACGGTGTTAATCTGGAGACCGTAGCAGAGGGGCATGGAAACTTAGGATATCTAAAATTGCAGCTTTAAATGAGCCACCTCAGTAACATGCCTGGGTAATAGAGAAACATTTTGTTTGGGGGATTTCTCTGGACATTTGCCTCCCTACCGCATTCCTAGCATCTTTCAGCTTACTGTAGCTGAAATCTGTTCTTGCTGGGTTTTTTTCAGCAAATCCTTTCGCCTCTGCTTTCTGTAACTCCCTTGTAAAAAATTGCGATGCCCTGGGACTGGTCCCGTGAAGTCTACATTGTCTCCGAAAACCTTGAGAAGGCTCCATGGGGCCCAGTCATCCCACACCCCTGGTGTCCTTGGAAAGCAGTGGGAATTTCTAAACAGCAAACTGTCTCATCCCAGTGTCAGCACCTAAAAGAGCTCAGGTGGCTGGTGGCCAGAGATTGCCCATTTCTCTGTTGCCTGCTGAGGGAGCTGAGGGAGCTCAGACGAAGAAGTGCACAGCGGAGTCTGCATTTAGTGTTGCTAGATGTAGCTAAGAGGTCTGATGGGGTCACTGGGGGCTTTGGGACCAGAATATATACTTGCTTATAAGCAAACCACCGGGAAGAACTGAGAATGAACCAGCCTCACACTTTCCTGCTGGTGACCCAAGGCCAGGGGACCGTTTCCATACACCCACCCGATGCACAGCTCCGTTTCCATTTCCTCTTCTGGCTCCACAGTCCCAGTCTGAGCTGCTATCCTAAATTTCAGAGCCCCCGAGACATGCGCAGGCTTTTGCACCTAGAAACAAGGCACACCCTGACATTGTCAAGGCTTTCGCGCTGGGCTGAGACTTTTTTCTCTGATTGCCTGCGGTCTGCATTCGGCCCTTCTGCCAGCCTAAACAGACTTATATCCTCTGTGCCCCGGTGACCCGGCCTCAGCACCTTTGCCGCAAAAGGCATCCCAAGTATTGATTAGGAACACGATGAGGACACTTTCCTGCCTTCCTGTCCGTGTGCACGACACGTACACGAACACACATTGACATGCAAGATTTCCACTTCTGGTCTTAACCTAGGCATTTACAATTCCTCTCGCGCTCCTTGTGCTTTCTTCTTAAAGAAGGCAAATAAAAGTGTGAATAATCAATTTCCTAACTGGAATTAAAAACGGCTCCAGTTAAAATAAGGGAAAGCGTGAACCAGCATGTAAAGTAGGATAGAGAGGTTATCTGAGCTCCGATTAGTATCCTGCTCATGTAGGAGAACAATTAACGTGTGCATGAGAACGATTAAGCAGAAGGTAAATTACATGAAACGCATCCATTCAGCGAAGCAGGCCGGCTCGTGGACAGGGCTGGTGTGATAGTTTTTATGGCTCCATTGAAACAGGGCCACAACCGCCAGGAAGGATGTGGTTTCTCAGTTTGCTCAGAGCTACAGGCCAAAATAGAGTGATAAAGACCCTGTCTCATCTTGGGCATTTATCAGAGGTCAAGCTGTTCAGTCCGAATAAAGGAAGAATTGGGAATGGCTTTAGTGGTCTCTTTAGAGGAGGCTGTAAGTCCTCTTGCTTCACATGAGCTCATGTGGAGCGTGATGTGGCTGCTAGACCAGGAGCTGGGAATAGGATTTTGTGGCTTGTGTGACTCACTGATGGATGTTTCCTGGGGCAAATCTTTCCCTTTGATTCCTCTCCTGGGTAGAGCGATGAGGATAATGGCTCCCTGTCAGCTTGGGATGCTCTTTGAAATACTCCTGTAAAAACTACTAGACAAATGGGGAGCATTAAGGCAGCTGTGGCCAACCAGCTTGTCTTGGGAACTTGAGGGATGCAGGAGGCTGGAGGTCCCCAAACCCTGTGCACAGCTGCTGCTGCTGTGGGGAGTGAGCCCTGGGCTGGTAAGACAGGTCATGAGGGCTGTGGGCTGCAAAGTGGCCGATCCGAGGAAGGATGAGTCCGACGGTAAAAGAGAAAACAGTGCAACAGGAGGTGTTTGGCTGCTTCTCCATGTGGAAGATTTCCAAGATCTCTCTAGTGAGACTAGGTAATGGATTTTGAAGGTGATCTCAAATATAAGAGCGACTTTGCTCATTAAAGTCTCCATAGCCAGTCTAGCAAATCACAGCAGACGCCTTCCAGGAGTTTTGACAACAGACATCAACCATCAACAAGGATAAAATAAGGACGAGTCAAAGGCTAGTATTGATTCTAGGAGCCTTCGAATTAAATCCTTGTTGGCCCACTCAGCATGTGGAGCTCAGGCCAGTTTCAAAATGCCTGTTCTTTGTGGCTTTAACGCTCAGCGATATATATCCATTAAAAAAAAAAGAAAAAAGAAAAAAAAAGAAAAAATAGATTGACTCTTTCTGTAATCAATAAACAGAGGGGTGATGGGAGAAGTGTGTGTGTAGGGGGAGCCACTACACTGATATTTGTCATGAAAGAACGTAATAAATGAAGAATAAAGATGAGATCTTTTTTAGTAAAGAAACATTAAGAAACAGTAATAAGCAAGAGCCTAATTCTTAAGCTTAAAAGTTCTCCTGATGAGGGCTTTGTGTGCAGTGAAAATATTATCCTAGTGCTGTCAGATATCTTGAAGGTAAAAACCTACTAAGTTTGGCATGATTTAAAGAAAAGTCATGATTTTATAAAGTCTTCCAAGTCTTCCCCACCTCTTTTTTTTTTTTTTCTTATTTGGAATTAAAATGTTCCTTTGCAGGTCTGGAAAACTCTCACAATAGTACAGCTCAGATCTACCAGAATAAGGCCCTGCAGCCAGCTGGTATCGGCCAGCCTCATCCTACCGTCCCTGCAGGACAAAGTGCAGAAAGTAACTCAACTCCTGCATTGCAGATAGGGTAAATTCAGATGCAAAGCTTGCGATTTCACAGCCAGCTTGTTTGCAACATTCTCGTCATTTATGGCTCATTAAAGCGTGATTCAGAGAGTGCCTTGTCCAGGCGATGTCCCCATCCAGGGGTTTAACATGAGCCGTGTGTTCCTAGTCTCTGGAAGTGAAATGTGCCTTTTCCTTCTTCCCAGGAACTGGTATATCTCATTTTCTTTGCTGCATTTGAGGTTTGTATGCAGCCTCTGCCCATATTCTGTCGTGGGGGCGTTGCTATATGATTGGTCTCACATGGAAGGCTTTTATAATAATTTTATACGAGGTCAAATGGCAACAAGGAAGGCTGCAGACCATCAAACTCACAGGCCTTATGTGGTGACCTCTGTAATAAAACTCCACCATTTCCCTTCTGAGAATCCCAGGGGAAGGAGAGGAAGAAATGAAGAAAGAAAAAAAAAAAAGAAAAAAAAAATAGAAACCAGAAAGCGCTCTTTCAAAATTCATGAAAGAGGAAAGTGAGGTTTTGTTGACATTCATGTTTGATGAAGAGCAAGCATGCAGGCAGGACGAGTTACTCCGTAAGCAAACACTGCTCTAGGCTCTATTCCGCTCTTCCTGCGCAAATTAAGTGATATAATTAGCTCCTGGAAACTTCAAAGCGTGGGGTGCAATAGCAGCCGCGCGAGAGGTGAGATTCGTGTTTACCAGATGGGCAGCGTTAGGCTTCGGGGGGAAATCTTAGATGGCAGTGGAAGAATAGTGTGTTGGGGTGGCACTTTGCTTTGTGGGTGGGAGAGGAGGGGGGGTGATGTGAGGTCTGCACGACCCGCTGCAGAATCAGAGAGCGGAAAGGAGTTGATTTCATCCTTTGCTATTCCCGTCTGAAGAATGAAAGGGCAGGGGGTGTTAAGTAGAGTCCATTGAATTAGATTAAGGGAGATTAGCTTTTACGCCGTTGCCAGACTGGGAGATCAGTTGACCAGTTTTTACTAATTTTCCCTCTTGGGGTTCAGCGTTATCTGAGATTGATCAAAACCCTTGGAGCATTGTATCTGGAAGGCAACTGCCTCCCGGGCCTCACATCTAACCAAGGCAATTCTGAGTTTTGATGAGTTGCATCTTGCTCAACACCCCTTTGGTTACAAAGCCTGTGTTCACTTGACACGGCTTGAAAGGTACTCATTCAAAAAGATTTTCTTCCTTCCAGATGTATTTTGAAACCAGAGCGAAGTCTGAATGAGTTGTTTCAGCAGGTTGATGGGTGACGCCGTGGGCTTGGGATACCCCATTGTGTCTATTGATCTAGGAAATGGAAAAAGGGATTTTAAGGTTGTCTTTGAGAAGTTTTATTTATTTATTTATTTATTTATTTATTTATTTTTAAATCAGGGGAATAGAAAGGAGTTATCTTTAATCATTTTTCTTAGCTGTTGACATGAAAGTTCTCCTGGAGTATAACAGATTGTGAATTTAAAGGGAGTGAGTTTTTCCAGAAGAGAAGTCCTTAGGGAAGCAATGTTTCCACTGTTTTATTATAAGAGGATGAGCCACTGGTTTGTGCTTTGGGCTGCAATTTAGCAGATCAAGGTGCAATTCCCAGCTCTGATGTAAAATACCCATAGCTTTTGGTACATCCCCAAGGTCCCATCCGTTGCTGACCAGGACTGTTTACAGAAGCAAAGTGGGTGTAAACAAGCTCCAACCAGAGGGCTGCTGTTTTGCAATAATTATTGCAGCTCTGCGAGGGGCAGGATGAGTGCATTGGGCTTTCAATCTCGACACCGTTGTCCCCTATCTGTGACACGAGATAGTCCTTCCCTCTTTGTATCTTTGCCCACTCGGTATCTTCAAAACACGAAGAGATATACGGGAATTACTTTTGGGAATTACCGAAGAAGAGTGTTTAAGGCTGTTGTCTTCTGCACCACCTGGGCTTCCCTTCTTGCAGTTGCATGGAGCGGCAACACTGATGGAGGTGGTGCTTTTCCCCGGGACAGGAGGGAGGCTCAGGAGCAAGCAACTGGAGATCAGGAGCTTTCAAGTTGGCCTTGTTACTGAAGAAGGCACCGGGTAAAACACACCTTGTTTTTCCAGTGGACACCTGCTCCCTCCACAAGCCTCCATACCTTATTGCAAAGGAACACTGCAAGCAGGAAAGCAAGACCTTCTGAGTCCTCTGCCAAAGACCCTGACACTTAACCCTTCTCTGCCTCAACTTCCCCACCTTCGCACGCAGGGCAGGGTCTTGTTGGCTTTATAGAGGAGGCTGAAGTTCCCTCAAGTTTGTCAAATGCTTTGCGGCCAGAGTAGATGGGGCACAGCTGGGTGCTCAGGATTTCTCACCTTCCTTTGCGGCCTAAACCAACCAGCTTGGGCATTTCCTTCTTGCCCATATTCATCAACCCGACCTGAGTGATTGCACACTAACCTCCCCTGCCACACAGCCCGGGCTCTGGGGGGGCTCCTTTGCCACGTAGCAATCTGTCCTGGTCTGTAAGCAGCGAAGGGGGCTGTTTTGACATTGACTGGGATGACCGGTCAATACGGATCCAGGAAGTCCTGCCAGTTAATCCTGGTCATCTCTGACAGTGAGATCCTATATTTGGAAGCCTGCAGCCACGGGCAGAAATTGCTGAATCGATGCTCAGCAGGGCACCACAGATCCATTATGTCTTGTTTAACTGCCCCCTATGTTCTCCCTTCTGCAGCAGCAACCTGACTGATGCCTTCTGGAAATGCACGGACAAATAGCAAAGGGCAGGAAATGTTGCATATAAAATAAGAAGTTGGCTGGACTAAGCTTTACAACCAGAACAAAGAATTTGCTTCGGTGCTGCATCAGCTCTGGCAATGCCTCTTGATGAGCTGCTCTTAGGAACATGCAATTTAATGGTGTACCTCTTTAATTAATATAAAAAAGGCAAACCAAAAAATAAAAAGCCCCAATGCTCTTGAGTGGAGCTGTTGTAGAGTATGTTCCTTTATACTGAAATGCATCCCATTTCAGGAATATTTCTTTCTTAAAGATGTGGTGAGTGATGCTGTGTGACAGAGGATCACCCTTGGAACTATAAGTGAAGTCCACTTATGGAATTGTATGTGACAACAAAAATGAATTCATCAGGACCAGTGATCCTAATGAACGTGATATCCCTATCCTAATGAAAACCTTAAGGAGTTCTGCAGGGAATAGAGCTGGAGTGATTTACAAAAACAGATACCCTTGCAAAATAAAAAATAATTTTAAACACCCAACCAAAACACACAGATCAATCATGTGCAAAGTCTTGAAACATTTTGGTTTTAATTTTAATGTCTTTGTTATTTCCAACAAAGGAAAGTGAGTGTTGATTACATTCTCTCCCTCTCTTCCCACCCCTTCATGGCTGCATGCATGTCTCTTTGATTTGGGTTGGCTGGCTGGCTCATTAATTGACTATAGTAAGGTCTTTTCAGATCTTGGAAAAGGAGGGAAAAAAAAAAGGAAGCGTTTTCTATTGCTGTTTATATTCCCCCATCCAGGGCTCGACAATCCACCCCGTCTGTTCCATAGGGCCCAGACCACCTGAGTCTAAGTTTAGATCATATCCTGCTACATTAAACTCCACACATAATACGTTGGCCACATGGGAAAATTTAAGGAAAATGAGATTTTATTAAAACCAGGAGACCGCCTGACTGCAGAGGGATATAATAACAGTGTTATGAGGTTCTTATCTCACATGAAAGTTTCACGTTTCCCTGGTTTCCTTTCCTTTATGCTACTGTGGCTTCCCCCTCCCTTAATTCCATATGGGTCTCTAGTTATTTATTGCAACGGCTAAAAAGGCAACCCAATAACAAAATAATCCCAAATATTTTATTGTTTAATGAAGGCCCCGTAGACTTTTTAAGTTAGCACAATGGCATCAAAGATTCCCATTGGTATCCCAAGTACCTGATGGGTCACGCAATTCAGCTTCCAAGAGGAAAGAAGATGCCATGTGGGAGGGCAAAGTGGGTTCGTACATAGAATCATAAAATCATAGAATCATAGAATCAGAATGGTTCGGGTTGGAAGGGACCTTAAAGATCGTCTAGTTCCAACCCCCCTGCCATGGACAGGGACACCTCCCACTAGACCTGGTCTTGAACACTTCCGAGGATGGGGCATTCACAGCTTCCAGTGTCTCACCACCCTCACAGTAAAGAATATCTTCCTAATATCTAATCAAGAAGAATGGCTGATCTCGTGTGTTGTGCCTGAATTCCTTCTGCTTTCACATTTTCCTATCTTGGAAGATGTTGCTCACTATGACTTTTGGAAGTTTTGAAGGAGCCAGTGGGCACTTCGGCTTCAGGATCAACTGGGCTTGCTGTACCCCTTGGCTGGTTTGCTCTGAAAGAACAGCAGATACCTTGCTGGTACGCTGAGCAAGCCTCATCGTGCAAGTCTGTTGGAGCTGGAGGGTCCATACTCTTCATGGTGAGAGCTTTAGATTTCCACCCTTTTATATCTCCATGCAGTCAGACATTCATGTTCACAGCTGAGTGTCTTGTTCTGCACTGGCCAAACCGCCTGCACACATCTTGAGACAACATTTCTTGCAGGAAGTTGTTGGGAGGTCAAAGGACCGCCGGCAGCCTTGGCTCTACTCAAAAAGTTGATCTCATTGCACTCCAGCAGATTTTCTTTAGCTGGTAGTGTGGTGGAACATACAGAAAAGGGCGACAAATCCATTGTGGCGCTGACCCTGTTGAAAGTTGCAGATGGAAGTGAAAAACTTCAATGATTCATCTTCCCAACAGCATAATACAAACTTCCCTGGTGAACTTCCTTCCTGAAGCCTGAGGGGTTTTCTGTCTTTTATTTTTTTTCCCCTCTACTTTTATCTCCTTCACTCATTTAATTACAGAAGTCACCAAAACTCACTGAAAACCATGTACCCCAGTCTTTGGAGACCCTCCTCACCCCTCCCCAGAGAACATCCCTCCAGCACTTTCCATAGGCGCTCTGATCCATGCGTCATTCTGCCTCGAGTCTGTTGCTTTAATTATACTCCTGAGAGCCGCGTGTTAGCAAGGAGGTCTCTGGAGACAGAGGCAGGGAAACCCTTGGCATTCCCAGATAGCATTCCAGGCAGGTGAAGGCTGCAAGAGGATTTGCTAATAAATAGCATTGCTTCTAGCAAGGAAGATTTTCGTAGCATTACTGAGCTATGTCTATGCTGCTTCTTAGACCGTTCCCAAGGCTTTGCCATGGACAGATCAGATGCTAGATTTGTCATTCTGAAGAAATTATATGAAAACTAAATGCCTTTGATGAGCTTTATGTTCAAAGCAATGCATTCAGGGCAGGGAACGTGCGTTGGCTATACAGTTTGCACAGTTATTTCTTTTTATCAGTCCAAGTCACTTATCACATAAACTGTTCCTTTTATCCTTCTCTGGGTTACTCCACTACTGGCATTTTTCACGGCCTGTTGAGATAATGTCTCAGGGACAGAAATGCAACTGTTAGGGCTTCGCTAGTCTCACCTTGAAGTTGGGGAGACTTTTTCTGGGTAGCCCATCTGGGGAGTCATGGGTTGCCTTCTCTGGGGATCGCCTGTTTACAGAGTAAGCAAGGTATTTAATTATGTTTCTTGCACCCTGGTGGTTTGCTGGGAATTGTAATCAAAGAGGAGGCTTACTGGAAAGCTTAATACAGCCTGTGCAACTGATTTTTGCCTGAGGGGAAGATGAGAGTTGAAAGGAGCAGCAGTGGTCAGAAAAACAAACATACAACTGAAACTAATGAGACAGTTGCCTCTTCCTATGCTAGAACTCCTGTAGAGACCTCAGTGCTCCCTTGCACAGTCCATAAGACCTTATTTGGTTGTAGGGTCATTTCCTTTTCATTTCTAACACACTTCCGAACTGACCAGAGGTGAAAAGGTAGGGAGGATATATTGCCATGCTTTCAGGGAATCTCTGCTATTCTGAGCATACCTCCCTTGCCCCGGTCCTGTATCACTCTTCTGGGCTCTTATGGTCCTGTTCACAAGAAAAGACAAGTGGATAGTGATGAACTCTTGGTGTTAGAGATGGATGCTCTGTTCTGGTGTCTTTTCTTGCTTGCATCTCTTCCCCTTGGAGCTTTGCTAGGTCTTCTTCAGAATGTGACCCCCTGAGGACAGGGTGGAAGAACCCGGGCTGCTCAGAGATATCCAGGGCTGAAACAGTAGACCACCCCTGTGCACATCAATGAGAGCTGTGTGGAGGAAGGGAGTCAGCTACTCTCTGTGCCCACTTTGGGTGGGATGAGAAATCAGAGAAACAAATTGTGGCAAAAGCGTACTTCAAGCAGTGGGAAAAACGCCTGAGGTGGCAGCAACGTATGGGTGACGAGTGGCAGGAAGTCTTGTGGAAAGGCAGGTGAAGAGTTTCTCATGATTTGGCCTCGTATGTCCCGAGCAATGGGAGTTTAGCTGGTTTTGGCCACCAGCATACTGAACAGTTGCAAATGTCAGAGGGCTTTCTGCAGAGCAGGGCTCCCCGATGTGTCTTCTCTTTGTTCCACGTGCTCGTTTTGGAGCATAAATATGTAACAACCAAAATGCTAATGAATTCCTCCCACTGACGTCCTTCCCTCCACATACGCACGTACAAACAATTCACAGCCCACACGCAGACGTATTGCCCAAGTGCTACGTGAACCCAGCGCTGTCTAGGAGGGAAAAATCGCTGCATCGTAAGCCAAATTTTAATAGCTCCAGTCCTTCCAGTTCCAAGCTTGACATGTACACAGGCCCCAGTGACACACAGTATTGCCATGTGCAAGCTGTGAGCCTGCTGTGAAGCACTGTGAGCTAGGTTTTGGGTAGGATTATCCATGTGCTGAATCACTAGCAGAAGTAAAAAGCCAAGGACACCCCCTTGCCTTGTAAGTGGAAGTGGTGGCTGCTATTTCAGACGTTGGATCACGTGAAGACAAACATGTCAGAAGATTGCGGTTCTGCTGCAGAGCATTGATGGATCATGAAGTGGTTGTGGCACTGGAGAATACGGTACTGGGGAGGTGGTGTAATGGGCTGTGAATAGTCTTCTGCACTGTGTCACTCTTTGTCCACTCTTTGGCCTGCAAGTGCAGCGGTCATTGATGGAAAATGTGCATATTTGGGTAAATACACTCTTGTTCTGCTACCATGGTGTTTAGCTTTGCATTTATGGTTGCTCATCTTCTTGAAACAGGAAACTCAAACTCAGGAAGGCATTAGCCCACAGTGAATATTCACACAACCCCCTGGATAGGCAGGTACTTGAATGTGTAAGAAGGTCCTCCCCTTTGGATTTTAGCAGTCAATTTGTCATTCAAAGTTTAGACAAGAGGTGGATGTACTTATGGGCCATATATCTCTAGAATTAGGATTGCTGGATGGCTGAGAGACAGAAGACAGCTACTACATATTTCGGAAGCAGGAGCGAGGAGGGATGACAGCAACCATGGGAGGAGGGGGGTTGAGGTGGAGGATCACCCTCATTGTCCTGTGTGTCCCTAACAGTGACTCTTGTCCCAGCACAGCCTTGCTGCCAGGTCAGGGAGCCCTTATCAAATGGCACATGAGTTGCAATGAGTTAATGTGTTATTGGTTGGACATCTTGGTTTTGAGAAGCCAGTCTCACATAGGGACCTACTGTGCCACCTGTCACAGGGCAGTACAGGGAACAAAGAGAGGGCTTTGGAAAGCAGAAGTCTGTCCTGTTTTGTTTTGTTTTGTTTTGTTTTTCAGGGTTAGGGCTAAGCACTTTCAAAATTCCCACTGTTATAGAATCACAGAATCATAGAATCATAGAATCATTCAGGTTGGAACAGACCTTTAGGATCATCGAGTCCAACCATCAACCCCACTCTACAAAGTTCTCCCTTACACCATATCCCCCAACACCACATCTAAACGACTCTTCAACACATCCAGGGATGGTGACTCCACCACCTCCCTGGGCAGCCTATTCCAGTATCTGACCACTCTTTCTGGGAAGAATTTTTTTCCTAATGTCCAGTCTAAACCTCCCCTGTTGCAGCTTGAAGCCATTCCCTCTTGTCCTATCACTAATTACCTGTGAGAAGAGACCAGCACCAACCTCTCTACAGTGTCCTTTCAAGTAGTTGCAGAGAGTGATGAGGTCTCCCCTCAGCCTCCTCTTCCTCAGGCTAAACAGTCCCAGCTCCTTCAATCGCTCCTCATAAGATTTATTCTCCAGGCCCTTCACCAGCTTCGTTGCCCCCCTCTGCACTCGCTCCAGCACCTCGAGATCTCTCTCGTATTGAGGTGCCCAGAACTGGACACAATACTCAAGGTGTGGCCTCACCAGTGCTGAGTACAGGGGGACAGTCACCTCTCTCCTTCTGCTGGTCACACTATTTCTAATACAAGCCAGGATGGCATTGACTTTCTTGGCCACCTGGGCACACTGCTGGCTCGTGTTCAGCCCCTTGTCAATTAGAACCCCCAGGTCCTTTTCTTCCAGGAAGCTCTCCAGCCACACTGCCCCAAGCCTGTAGCTATGCATGGGGTAATGCAGCAGGCACATTGTTTTCTGAAGGTTTAATAAAGGAGAGTGAGTGTCGCAATCCCTGCTTCGCAGGTAGAGATGTATGTGGGGAAAAGTGCTCTGACTTGTCCAACACGTGTGGTAGCAGAGCTGGGAATGCAAGTGGACTTGTGCACCTGTACTTCTCCCATACACACCAGGCAGTCTGTAATCAAAGTTTTATATTCTGCATATGTTACTTCGGTCTCCCACAGCACGTGTTGGTCTCTTGCCAGTGAATGCAGCTTCAGGGCTGCTTAGAGGCAGAGGATCCCTGTACCCCCTCTGTAAGCAGATAAAGTTTGCACTGGTCGCCACAACTGCCTGGCTGCGACGTGCTGGGGGAAGGGAGGAAAGTCAGCCCGCTAATTTCGTGTCGCTGGAAATATTGCTTTTGCAATCCAGCATTTGGTTTTCATTTGGTGGCTGCGCTCAGTTCATTTCTGCTGGCGCTTCACTTCTGATCCAATTGAGTTATCGATGCAGGCGAGGAGAAGGAAACAAACAAGATTGGTGTCAATTTTTTTTGTGGCTTTCATATTTTTTTTTCCCCCCACCTCCCTCTCGCTTCTTTACTTTCAAAGATCAAAAGAGGACAAAATAAAACTTTATATATAATGAAACACAGGCAAGGAAAAAATGGCAGCACACAAAATTGTTTTCAGTCTTCTTTTAAGGTTGTTGTTGGTATCTTTGATTTAGGCACCACATCTTTAATCAGGGTGTTGGAGGCGACAAAAAGTTATTCATCTAACCAAGTTCCCCTCTCACTCTCTTTCTGTCTGTTTTTCTGTCTCTCTTCTTTTTATTAATGTGGGTTTAAACAAGATTCTCAAAATAAAGTGCTGGCTCAATTTTGTTTTCCCAGCTAATAACCCAAAGCGGGATCAGCTCTTTTGCAGCTGACAGATCTGCCTCTAAACTAGATTGTCTTTCCTGCTGAATTCATCCATCATGCATAGCAAAAAAACCCATAAATAAAAATAAAAAAATAAATGAATAAAAATATATTTATTTTCCATGAGCTCATCACTCTCAACAGTAGCGGTGGCCTGACCTCATCCACGCTGTGACAAACCCACTCCCAGCATGGCATAACCAGGACACCGCTGCAATAGCTCACGCTTTTTGGGGTTGCTCTCATGCTTGGCTGCTGCACCCGGGGCAGAGCAGGGGCTCAACGGGACAGTCTCTTTGCAGGATATTTTCCAAGACATTTCCACAGAGCAACCAGCCTTGCTTATGCCTCTTGAGTGAGAACCAGAGCAAATTTGGGCAGCCGGCTCAGCGTGGTCTCCCCGAGAGCCTCGTGCTATTGCCCTGTGCCTTTCTCAGCATCCGCACCTTGTTCTGAAGAGGCCAAACCATGTTGCTGTTGAGCAGCTGATGTGCATAAACTTCACTACGTGCTACGGTCCCTGGAGCAGCATCCTGGCTGGAGCTGGAGATGCCCATGGAAAACAACAGCATCTGCTGAGTAATCCTTGTCCTGAATATCCTCCGATCTTCCAGCAGATAGCGGTGTAGGGGCTTCCCAAGGTGAAGGTTATATCCTGCATAGTGTTTAATAGCCCTTAGTGGACACATCCTATTTGCAAGTCATCTGATTTTCAATTTTTTTTTTAACTTCATTCATATTTTTTTGGCCTGCCTGACATCCTGCCCTGACCGGTTCTCTTAATTTAATTATACACTGCATGAAAAAGTACTTCCCTTCTTTTGTCTTCAACCTACTGCCTGCTAATGCCCCTGACCGATCGCTCGCTCCCAACATGCTGGGAAGGGAACAGCCGTTTGCCCTTTTCCTTCTCCAAGCTGTGATTTTATAGACACCCCATTGGCTGTCTCTTCTGCAGGCTGAAAGCTACCGGTGCTTTTAGTATCTCCTTTTTGGAAGCTGTTTTGCACTTCTGCTTATTTTATACCCCTCCCCGCTTTCTGCATAAATATAGGATACGTACCTATTTGTGCTAGACCTTCCCTCGTGCTGAGTGTAACACATCAATTAAACACGGTAACAACCTGGAGCTATCTGACGCGTGTTTTCTCCTATAAGGGACAGGCATTATTCAGATGGATATGAGCAAAAGGAAGAGGAGGAAATTAACAGAAAGGATTTTGAAGAATCGTATCAAATACCCAGGCAGCAGGGTCTGTTAGAAGGGAGAATATCCTTCCTCGCGGGGTGGTAGGAATCTGGTCGCAGTCTTTAACCCAAGGTTGTCAGATCTCTGTGGGACTTGCTGTGTGGGATGACGCCAAGCAAACAGGGAGGTGAGTTGATTTCTTCTTCTCTCTTAGGACCTACTTTTTACCTTGGTTCATCTCTTAGGTAACTTTTTTTCTGCAATCTCTGCCTCTTGCCTTCCTAAAAGCCAGCCTGCCCAGGACAAAAGAAGACCATTTTTGGAAAATCAATGAGAAATTGCATAAGGGAGAGCAAACCCTCATAATTTGGTAGTAGACGTGCATCATGAGGGGAAACCGGGACATGATATCTTTAACTGCAGGCCCCCAAAGGGAATATATTTGTTAAACATTATAATTACCCTTCAGTGCTGAACTCTATAGCAATTGAATCCACGGTGATGCACATTATCATTTCTGAAATGATGCTTTCATTTAGATAAGGCATGCAATTATACATCTTGATTAGGTCACTGTTCCCAGGAGCTTTGGGTTATTTATGATGAGTTGCCCCTTCTTGTAAATTACGTGGTGAGGCTGTGGATAGAGATATATTCCCTCCCTCTCCTCCCTTACCCCTTCCTCCTCCTCCACAGACCCTTTTGCTCCTCTTGTTCTTCTCTCATTGCACATCTTTGGGCAGGCAAGATCAAAGATCGAGTAATCCGAGAGAGAAAAATGTCAGGTACGAAGTGGAGGCATTGCCATGAGAAGTCAGACCTGGGAGGTCTTCTCGTCCCTTGGTGTCTTCGCAGGACCTGCTGGCTTTCATAGTGGTGGTATTAAGGCTGGGATTCCCATCCCCGTATTTTAGACCTCTAAGAACTGTCATCTTTTGCACAGCAGTCACCTCAGCTTTCTCTGTGATCAATGGCACTTCCTGAGGGTGATGTACGATATCTCATCTTAAACAGTGACCTGAAGACATGGTTTCCAGCTAGGCCCATAGGCTGTTCGTTCCCCAGTGCTCTAATAACTACATTGGCAACAGACCTCACACAGGACTCCCCTTCCCTCCTCACCCCTCCTGGGGGACGGTTTCATTGAACTACTGGTGAAATACTCCCAGTTTCCATAAGACAAGTGAAAGTGAGTTCTGCTCCTGGTGTTTAACTGGGTATTGTGTGAAGTGTTGATCAAGGCAAGAAGAGTAGATGTGAAAGCTCCTGGGGAATGAAGAGATGGGAAAAGGGCCAAAGTGACAGGAGGAAGATGATATTCTGAACTGCTTGTGGAGCAAGTCTGAAGAGTTCCTCCATGCTGGAAACTGAAGTTGTCTTACACTTTTGTAGGCAGTCCTAGTAAATCCAAGTTTAGGATTGAGGAAGATCGTCAGGACACAGCAAACCTGCTTTACTCTGAGGGTGGTGAGACACTGGAACAAGCTGGCCAGAGAAGCTGTGGATGCCCCATCCCTGGAGGTGTTCAAGGCCAGGTTGGATGGCACTTTGAGCAACCCGGTCTAGTGGGAGGTGTCCCTGCCCATGGCAGGGAGGTTTGGAACTAGATGATCTTTAAGGTCCCTTCCAACTCTAACCATTGTATGATTCCATTATATCATTTGGTAGAATAAGGATCCGATCCCAGAGATTTTGATTTTGATCATTGCCAATACCTACATGAAGGAAATCCAGAGGGTACCGGTCAACTAGGCATGGGAATGTGAAGTGTGATAAGCTCACCAGGCTCAGAAAGAAACAAGCAGGACCTGTGCAGTGCTGAGAAGCAAGACACTGCCAAGGATAATCCTATATGGTGGAGGGAGAGATGGGGCTGCGTTAGTGATAGGATTTTAAACAGCTCTCAGTTGTCTTAACTGTTTCCATCTGCCACCTTCAAAAGATGCCTTGGGGCCAAAGCGGAAGTCTTATGTAAGACCCGTCCCAGATGACCCAAAGGGTCTTTCCTAACTGTGTCTCCTCTGCATCCGCAGTTCCTCAAAACATACAGCACATCAGAAGCATATTAATGCAACCTCGCCCTTCTTCTCTTGTAGATGTTTGACCCTTCCCATTCTTCTGTGCATCACAGCAGCTCGTAATCACCTGTATTGGCCATCAAAAAGGTGGTTTTCACTTGGTGCATTTGGGCAACCCACTCTACCATCTCAATGCGTAGAAGCAAAAGCAGGGACAGGAGAGGTGCTGATACGTCAAATGGGACAGTGTTTCCCATCTGCAAATATTTATATGCAATAATTATCCCTTTTTGAGATAAAAAGAGCTATCCACGTGTGAAAAGCAAACTGTCTTATCTCTCTTTTTAAATAATATGTTTAGAAAGTTTGACCGAGCATGAAAGTTCATCTTTCAATATTGCTACTTGTAATCCAATAAGAAATATTTACTGTGTTATAATTGGTATCATTAAGCTTAGGTGACGTTATTAATATTACTAATTAAACTGCTATAAACCTAGTTTACAGTTACATAAACACATCATCTCCTGAATTGCCTGCCTACACGTTTTGGCGTCGGGGGGTGGGTAAAAGCAAATTCAAATGCAAATGATATGAACATACTTTAATCAGAGGATCAGAGAAATCAGACACAGAGAAGGCTTATTAGGTCTATTCCATTCTCCAGAGACAGGGGCGAGATTGTCTCCCCATAGAGACTCCCAGGAGCTTTGGCCAGTCTAACTCTAAATGCCTCAAGCAATGGGACTTCTCCTGTGTCCCGGGAGAGACCTGCCCACAGACTAACAGAAATGTGTCTTCGTATTCAGCCTGTATCTCCCTGCTAAGGCAGAAGTGCTGCAAAACAGTCTTGAGGAGGCTCTTGCAGTCATATCCCAGGGAAGAGAAGGAGAGAAACACATTTGTAAGGCATCTCTAAAGCCGTCTGTTAGCTCAGCAGGGCTGGAAAATCATTTTCTCCCTCTTGGTTTAGCTTTCTGGCAGGATTGGACCAGTCCTGGCACAGCTGGCAATAACTAGCCGTACGCAGCAACAGAGCACTGGAGGAAGTTTAGTGCAGCTAAGCATCCAAAAGTTCAAATGTTTGACCTAGTTTCTCTACAGCTGGAAAATCCATCTTCTATCTAGAATTTCCCTGACTTTGGCTACTTCAAAAATATCATGAGGACAGCATTTTCCCTGATCCGTTGGTATTTGGGTCCCATCTGGAGCCAGAAAGTGCAGAATCACGTGGAGCGTTTAAAATAGGAATGCCCCGAGGAGCCAGCTCCTGCTTGCTTCAAGTTTAGTGCTCTCTCTTCCTATTTCCATCACATGTTTCTCACTCGGTTGAATGGCTGTGGGACTATCTGGAGCTGAGACCAGAGGCAGAGCAGCCCTTTCATGATAGTGTGTTTCCAAAAGGGCCTGTGTAGGAGTGCAGTTATTGTAGAAACTACCTTAAATTATTTCAGGACCAATCGATGGCTCATCTGCAGAGCTGCACTTGTCACCGAAAACTCCTAAACATCCCAAACAAGCCTTTCTCCATCCTAATTGAAGGAAAAAGAGATTACTACAACCTCTGAGAAACAACTCCTCCAAGCAAGTTCACAGTTTCCATGATATGTATATTACAAAGATTGTTTTGTTGGTTGCAGGCAAGGTAAATGAAGATGGGAGACTTGCTCAGAGAGACCTTTAGGTCTCAGCTCACAATTCTGACTCGCAGCCAGCAAAGCCAGCTTTGCTCCTGACACTCAGCAGCACTTTGGAGTTCCCAGTTTTGTTTTCCTTTCCCCTGGCTATGCTCCCTCGGGGGCTGCACAATGAAGTCTTCTGAGCTTTTCTAATGGATATGGTTAAAGTCTGTCATGAAGATTGAGATCTCAGGAAAATACAAGTTATTTGCGCAGTTTCAGCTACTCTCTTGTAGCTTTTGCTGGCCACTGAGTCATCACTGCATGCCATCACTTCAAATGGGGCTGAGTGAGTGTCAGAGAGCCAGGATTGCATGGATACTCCATGCCCATTGAGGTCACTTGCGAGGGATGCGGCAGCAGAGCAGAAGGTTTGTGGTCGTTTGGAGGCCATGGAGCATTGCTGGGGCGTGTTGCCACCCTGAATCCATCAACCCCGTTTGGCCTGTTTGAGCTTCCTAGATACATCTTGAAGTAATCCCCAAACTATCAGGAAAAGAATAAAGTTTGTTTCATTGGATGAAAAGTATCACCATCTTGGGCAGCTCAATGTCTGGGCTAATGGGACGCAGCTGCGAGCTGTGACATATCGGTTCTCACCAAACACATACACACACGCAGATAATGCACACACCCCACGCATGGACACATGAACCCACATGTGGAAAGTACCGTCCAAAAATTTCTGCTAAAATCTACTTTTCGAAAATGTTAATCCCCACCTGGGAGCATCCTTTGAAATTTCTTTGAAAAGTATCACCAAACTCCTTCCTTTTCTTAACATTTCACTGATGATGACCATGTGTGTCTGTTGACTACGGGACGGGGCAAGTTCAGAAGGGAGGGTTTTATAGCATCCCCCAAAACTTAAGAAGCTGTGGGTTGGGAGAGAAAAGACTATGAAGCTTATCTAGGAGCTCTGTGACCGTGGAAGAATGGACCTTGAAGCATCTTCTCAAGAAAACCATAAGCTTGGCTCAACTAAGGTTTAAACTGCTTTCCACTTGCAGGATTTAGATTATGAGATCCCCATCGCTGACACAGCCAGACGTGAAGTGGTTGATGTTGTAAGGAGAGGGTTGCATTTGTATGACAAAGTTTTTTCAAGATATTACAGGGTGTGGGCAAGCTCATAACATCAAGTACCAATGTATAAAACAGTCTTTTGAATGGTGGAAGGTTTCTCTGTGTCTCTGGGGCTTCAGAAGAGCTCAGATGCCTTTTGTTAGAGCCTTATTACTGGAAGCCAGTCATGGCCCATTAGGTGCCAAATAAGGAACATCGCTTAAGGTGCAGGATGAATGGTCACTCAGTCTCTGCCTTTATTAAACCCGAGGTGCAGTGTGTCCCACTCAATATTTAAGTGGGTTTTATTTTCTCCTTCTCAAGCTTCTGTATCTCACATGGGGTGGGCTGTATTGGAGAAACACACGCATACAAAGGAAAAATTACCAGTTCTTGTAATAGCTCTGATTCTTCAGTGGAGAGTGACTTCGGGACTGATGAGTGTAAAAACCACTGTGTTTCCCAGCCTCTCATGACACGAGTGCAAGACCTGTCTGTGAACATCTCAGGGCTGGTCTCATTTTGACAGGGAAAGGAAGGATTGCACATGGTCATGTCACAGAGAGAGCTGAGAGAGCCCCTGACCTCCAAGCTCCTGAGAGCCTTCCGTGTCTAATCAGGGGACCCGTGAAAATACCCAGGTCGTAGGAGTGCCTCCTGACTCACATTTCCAGCACGGGAGGACCAGCGGGGTTATGTTTTCATTATTGCTTGTGGTTCTGATGCTCTCAGCTCTTTGGAGGTTAAGTCAAGGTCTCGGCTTTGAGATTTTGTTATTATAACCTTTCACGGGCAAATACTTCTTATGAAGTCTAGCAGGCAGCCTGTGTCCAAGAAAATGCCATTTTTTGCCCAAGCTGCAAGTGAACCAGAGCTCTGGCCATGGCAGCAAGGCTTTGGCTAACGAGCAGTGGTGAGTGTGTTATGTTTTGGCAGCCAGCTTGCTTATCAGATTGATAGAGGAGGCTGTAAGCAATTGCATCTGGATTTGAATGGGTTACCCAGCCTGCTCGGCTGCTTGGGATTCACGCCAAGGGAAAGCAGAGGAGTTGTGAGGAGAATACCCAATTTCCCCCTGCGAGGACTGATTTTAGTTTAATGCAGCCTCCTCGCCCTTAAATCCAATTAAAGGCCTATATTATGTCAGTGGAAATTTATGCCAATCCTAATATAGTCTAATAAGCCTTAAAATAGCACTTTGGTAGTGAAAAGCCCTGTGGTTTAATTTGATTCTGAGCCTAATAACAGGCTTAATATGAGGGAATTGGCCCCTTTTTATTTTCTAACGGGGCTCCACATGCTTGCTCCCTTTTTAGGAACGAAACGGTTTTCTCCAAATCACGGACAGGAGACGGCTCACCTCAGCAGGTTCCCTCTTTTCCAGTTGCTTCATTTGTTGGCCGTGGGAAGCCTCTCTAAAGACATCCCAGGTTGGAATCTGTAATGCAAAGCAGTGAACACCAGCCTGCAAAGGGTCTGGTTTCTCTTTCAGGTTTTCTGTGCCTGACCTTCCGTAGTCGCTGTGGACAAGAGCATCGCCTTGACTATGACTCAGTCCCAGTGCAGGATACGACCTTCTCCTATGCTTGCGGATACAAGCCAGCTTTTTGTAGATGCCGTCCGCTGACACTTTCAGAGATGCAGCCCTTCCTATCTATCCACACCCCTAAAACTTGATTTCTCTGCTCTTACTCCCTGTTTCTCAATTACTCGACCACCCTCTTCATGGTCCCTGAAAGCCGCAGCCCCGTTTTGCTCACGCACGGCTGCCCCATGGCTGTCACCTCTCTCTGTCCACAGCCCTAGCTTTGTGTTTCCCCTGGTCCCATCGTCTTTCAGGGTTTCCATCACTGAACCTCACTGTGCCCTCCTGCTATTCCATCATTGTAATGTCAGCGAGCAGCACATGGTGCCCTTTTCCATTGCTCGCTTGGAAGATATCCACGCTTTTCCATAAATTTAGGATATTTACATAAATATCTCTCAAACAACTGCATTATTGTCCCCCAAATTGTTCTCTGAACTTCCTCTACTGGGATATCTTACCAACACTTATAAATTCTTAAAGGGTGGGTGTCAGGAGGATGGGGCCAGGCTCTTTTCAGTGGTGCCTGGCAACAGGACAAGAGGGAATGGGCACAAACTTGAGCATAGGAAGTTCCACCTAAGCATGAGGAGGGACTTCTTTCCTGTGAGGGTGGCAGAGCCCTGGCACAGGCTGCCCAGAGAGGTGGTGGAGTCTCCGTCTCTGGAGACATTCCAAACCCGCCTGGACGCGTTCCTGTGCCACCTGCTGTGGGTGACCCTGCTCTGGCAGGGGGGTTGGACTAGGTGATCTCCAGAGGTCTCTTCCAACCCTGTGATTCTGTGATTCTGTGATAACTATATAAAACCCTAAGTTCTTTAGGCTTGCTAGACCACAACCTCCTACTCCTCCAGCATTAACACCTCATAGAATCATTGAATATCTCAAGTTGGAAGGGACCATAAGGATTATCGAGTCCAACTCCCTTCTCTTTGCAGGACTACCTAAAACTAAACCATATGACTAAGAGCATCGTTCAGACACTTCTTGAACTCTGAGAGGCCTGGTGAGAGTTCCTTTCCTTGCATGGAGCTGTCAGGATATAAAGACCTCAATGCTTAGGCAATGGTCAGCTTGGGGATGCTTTGGAGGGGCTTGTTTGGGCAGGGATCTGATCTTCTCCAAGACCTGAGCTGTGCAGACAGCCCATGGCCATGTGGGAAGGATGTCCTGCTGCCTGTGCCCACGGGCAAAGCTTGTGCTGGGCAGCAGCCAGGGTCCCGATGACGAGCTGAGATGGGGCATCCCCTCGAAGCCCAGGAGAAGAGCACGGAGTCAACTTGTAGCCACAGGAACATTTTTCCAAGATGGTAAATGCTTGGGCATGCTTCTTGCTGCTCAACTATTTGCTCAACCCGTCTGCGTCCTGATTTGAAGGGGGGGTGTCACCTTTAGCTGCGTAGACTGCTCTCCTCCGCCCGCCATCCTGAACTGCTGCTCAGCTTTATTGCACACTGTTAAACAGCCGCTGCTCTGCCGTCCAGAGATGACTGAATTTCGGTGGTGGGCGGAGGGATTTTGATTATCGCACTTACTAAAATGCGTTGAGATAAAAGCCTCGGCAGAAACATAAAAGGCCCTTTGTACTTGCAAGTTGTTACCGTTATTTTTTGATTAAGAACAATAGTAAACAGAGGTCCTCAAAGCTGCCTTCAAAAAACAAAAGACTGATTCGACCTTAAAATCAGAGAGCGCGCATTTTTTTGGAGGACCTAATAGATTTAGGTGCCTTTTGAGTCGCGCAGTCTGACACCCCAGCTGGCGCAGCTCTGCTCTCTTGCCTGAACTGAAGGCAATAAACCCTCCCCACCAGGTCCAATTCATCCTTGGGTTACTCTCTTGGCATCAAATGGTTTTACGCTGGCAGGAAATTTGGCCCAGAGCCCTGTTGAACAACGCTGCGGCTCTACGGTCCCAGGTGGCAGTTTGTGTCTCCGGGACTTCTTATTCGTGATGCTTTTTTGTAAGGTGGTGGAGGGGAAGGCGACTTCATGCTGCCACTTCTTTATCCCCTTCGCTTCCCACCCCAGCCCGCTCCTCTCTCTACCTAGGGGCAGGCTGATCGGTTAAGGGAGCTTTGTTAATGCCGTAATCCTCACGTGTGCTCAGCCTCACAAAGCTGCCACTTTCTCGCCCCGGCCGCGCTCGCGGATCCGTAATGTCCCGTGTCCAATCGATTGCCGTGCTCGCTCCGGCTGCCGGCTTTGAGCGGCTTCTCCAGCGAGGGCCAGATTGCTCTGGCAAGCTCATCCATCCTTCGGGGACGGGGGGCAGAAGGCGAAGGGATGGGGGATGGATGCCTGAGACTTGGGCATTTGGGACTGGGGGGAAGGGGGAGCTGGCAGTCAGCAAGGAAAGAAATGGCTGGGGTCATGCAAGAGCAGCATTGAGCTGGTGAAGGGCACGCAGTTGGCGTCTTCTTCACCCCCAAACCAAATACTCGTCCCTGTTGATGGTAACGCCAAGCTAGGTCTCAAGGAGTGCACGGTATTTAATTGTATCACTGTTTATGACCGTTGAATGCTCAACCGACCCTTTCTTACTCATCTGTCCCCCTGAATTCATTCTGACACCCCAAACTCTTGTGCATCTTCAGCGGCCAAGTACATGGAAAAAAGAAATTAATATGGACAAGTTTACTTCCCCTCTCTGCCCCCGAGTTTGCAGTTTCAATTCTCACGCTAATCCTTCCCATACAGGTTTTCCAAATTTTCTTGGGCCTAAAAATCTCTTTAGATACAGGTACACGAGAAGATGGGGAAGTGGAAGTTCTCCTATCCGAGGGACTGGGTCTGCATTCGGACATGTCATATTTATTTCTAATCCTGGACGCACCTAAATGCTAGATATAAAAATGTGATTTTTTTTTTTTTTTTTTTTTAATGCATAGTGAAGCTGTTCAGCGTTCTTTTCAAGGTTTTTATGGCTCCTTCTGTGCTGTGCACATTTAAGCCCAGGGTGATTCAGTCATCTGGTTTCACAGAGGACAAGTAGTCTAGTCCCAGTAAATTGCTTTACAAACTTCCTGAAAGGTTTCTAAAGTTTCTTAAGTGGCTCTGGCTTATAGAGGTATGGGAGAAGAGAGGGGGGGAAATGGCTTTATTTCCAAAGCAGTGTGCTGAGAGCCTTATGTGTTAGGAAAGTGCATTCTCCTCCTCATGTTGTTAAAGCTTTGTGTAGCACCACAACTCACGTACGTGTGTGTGTGTGTGTGTGCACTTTCCCTTCAATGCTGTATTTCAGTGACGGGCTTTGGGGTGCTCTTTCTTGAGGAAAGGTGATATGCACTGGGGCATGATCTGGGGCCTTTCCCTTCCAGTTTACCCTGCTTTCCCCAGTTCCGATGCTGGGTATCTCCTCCATCCCTCATTTACCTGTCTTCCCCCAAGGCTGGTGAATGAAGCCCAGCAGCAAAAGTCATTAAAAAAAGTCACATTAAAGTCAATTCATTGATTTATACCAGCGAAGGGTCATGGTCTTCCCGTCTGGGGAGACTAATCTCAGGAGGAAACACCTCATTTTCTGCCTGTGGATAGCAATGCTTTCCAGAAATGGGTGTTCAAGTTGAAACCACCCTGTTTGGCTGCTCTCTGAGCATTGTCTCAACTGGTGTGTGGCAGCATCAACTTCCCTACAAATCATAGAATCATAGAATCATAGAATCTTCATGGTTGGAAAGGACCTTTGAGATCATCGAGTCCAACCATACACACACCAAAAAAACCACAAAAAAACCCCACCACAAACAAACAACCTACAATCTCTGCCACTATAGCATGCCCTGAAGTGCCACATCTAGACGTTTCTTAAATACCTCTAGGGATGGTGACTCAACCCCCTCCCTGGGCAGGCTGTTCCAGTGCCTGACCACTCTGTCAGTAAAGTAATTCTTCCTAATATCTAATCTAAACCTCCCCTGCCGCAGCTTCAGCCCGTTTCCTCTGGTCCTGTCATTATTCCCCTGGGAGAAGAGGCCAACCCCCACCTCTCTCCACCCTCCTTTCAGGGAGTTGTAGAGGGCAATGAGGTCTCCCCTCAGCCTCCTCTTCTCCAAGCTCAACATGCCCAGCTCCCTCAGCCTCTCCTCATGTGCCCTGGTCTCCAGACCCCTCACCAGCCTCTGACCTCTCACGGAATACCTCTGTTCCTACAGCACTCATTGCATACCACTGCCCTCATTTAAAGCCAGTCCTTCCCTCAGAGAGTTTTGAAGTGGAAAACATTTTCCCTCTGTTGTTTGCTCTCCTGCGGAGCCAGGACAACCCTTCCTAAACCAAGGGAAGCTTGTCAGGAAGGCATCCCAGGCAGAGCCCATGGCCAGCATACACCTGAGGTGTTACTCATTGGCCTCTGAAAACTGCATTTAAAACCAAACACTGCTCCATCCTTTCCTCCTCCTGGGGCGTTTTATAACAGATACTGGCTGACAGAACAGATCTGGGGATAAGGCTGAGACTTGGTAGGGACCTGATCACCTTTAAGCAGCCTGGAAACACTGCCTGCACCACCTGGTTTTGTGCATTTTTGCCATTTGGGGCTGTGAATATTTTAATCATAATTAAACGTAAAAATACTCACGCATTTGGGAGGAGGGGAGGGGTTGTATCTAATTGGGATTTGGATTTAATTAGGTGAATAACAAACTCCTAACTTCATATGTATGGTGTGCCCCTTTAACCCCAACGAGATTTTGAGTGTAACGCTCTGTCTGATAAAAATGGGTTTCCCCATGGACTTTGTGTTTAACTGACCTGTGGCATTTATGAAAAGAGGGGAATTAGGTACTTAGCAAATGGTCACAGGTGGAAGGTGATTTCTTTGAAAGAAAAGATGCTTTTGTCATGATCAGAGAGAAAAGAATATCTTTTTTTTTCTTGGTGACTTAGAGGCACTTTTCTGGCTGATAGGAGGGAAGGTATACAAAGTGACAGTAACCTCTATAAACGTTTTATGGAATGATAAAGCAGCACTGAAAGGCAGTGGGCCTGGGGTCATCTGCCGTGAAACCCCTCAGGTTCTGAAACCACGAATCACGCATCAAAAATCATCAGATGTAAAAAAATGTTATGAATTTGGACCTCTTTGATTGTCTTATGGTTTCCCTATGTTTGTGCCTGATTTCCAGCCTTTCTCCTTTATCCTGGTTTCTCCTTGTATTCTGAAACTTCTGAGCCAGAGTTTTCTATGTTTGGTAGCATATAGAAAACGTGTGGCTGTTTCAAGACTGGCCATCCTCATTTTGAAATATTTGAGGTCATATCTTTAGGCTTTCCATCACCCACCCGAGGATTCAGCAGATCCAGAGAGCTGATTCTACCCCTCTGCTCTGCTCTGGTGAGACCCCACGTGAAGTACTGTGTCCAGCTCTGGAACGCTCAGCACAAGAAGGACATGGACCTGTTGGAGCAGATCCGGTGGAGGGCCATGAAGATGATCCAAGGGCTGGAGCCCCTGTGCTGTGAGGACAGGCTGAGAGAGCTGGGGTTGTTCAGCCTGGAGAAGAGAAAGCTCCGGGGAGACCTTATAGCAGCCTTCCAGTACCTGAAGGGGGCCTCCAGGGAAGATGCGGAGGGGCTGTTTGCAAGGGCAGGTAGCGATAGGACGAGGGGCAATGGCTTTAAACTAGAGCAGGGCAAGTTTAGATTAGACATTAGGAAGAAGTTCTTTACACTGAGGGTGGTGAGACACTGGCCCAGGTTGCCCAGAGAGGTGGTGAAGGCCCCATCCCTGGAGACATTCAAGGCCAGGCTGGATGAGGCTCTGAGCAACCTGATCTAGTTGAAGATGTCCCTGTTCACTGCAGGGGGGTTGGACTAGATGGCCTTTGGAGGTCCCTTCCAACCCAACACAATCTATGATTCTGTGATTCAGAACTTCCTTTTACACAAATAAGTGAACACTGGGATTCCAAGTTAATCACTTGAATCCAGAAGCTGGAGATTTCTGAATGAACTCTAAACCCCTGTGAAAGTCGCCCTGAAATCAAGAGAGCGGACAGATGATAGTGCATGCCATGCAGTGCCTCGGACAAAGCCAAACTTGCGTAAAGGCTCTAGGTCAATCTCTAGTGCTGGTTAGTTACCATAGAGACAACCAGGTCTCACTGCATCCTCCAGCACTCGCACTGTTACTGGCGACCCCTCCGGATTAAAGTTGGAGGGTTTTGGATCATTCTCTTTATTTTTATCAGTGGTGTAACACACCGTCTAATCCTAGATGTACCTCTCAGGAAGGGGAAAAAAAAAAAGACAAAAAAGCCAGCCTGCTTCCCCCACGTTTGTTGTGTAGGCCAATTATCCGAAGTGGTGACAAGTAGAAAAATGAATTAACCATAGCTTTGTAATGTCAGCGTTATTTATCTTGTATAAGCTTTGCCCAGCTCAGCTGTGGATCAGCAAAGGAGTGCTTTTATTCTTCCCTCCTCTCTTTGATGCTGTTTCTTTTTTTTCTGTCCTTCCTTCCGACTCTTGATACAGGTCCTTTGGTCCGCCACACCGTCATTACAAAATCTTTTTCTTCTGCTCTAAACCAGGAGGGTTTTCCAGATCAGATGAGGGGCTGAGGAGGAGATGCCCTGCAGGCGGTGAGGGAGGGGGGTCTCCCAGCTCTCATCTTCCTCATCCTTACCTTCTACCCCTGTGATAATGAAACCACTCCGTTGGGTTTATTTCCTCTGATCTCTAACTCACACAAAAAGTAGGTGCTGAGACTGGAAGCATCCTCTGTTACTTTTTTTCTACCCCCCCTGCCTTTTCCCATGCATAGTTTGCCGAGTCTATGCCCTCTTTCACCTGCTGGAGTAAAGACTTTCAAAAGAAAAAAAATGGCACTTGCTGGCAGGAGGCAGGAAAGCAAGGGACATAAAAATAGGATCCAGTCTGAAAGCAACGCGCTGGCAAGAAGCCCGCAAACACTTCAGATTTGAAGCGCCGAGTCACGGGGCGAAGAGGCAAGAAATGCATCCTTGTAAAGCAATAGTGAAGCTGCACCTGCTCAAAACGACGGTAGCCAGCGCACTGTGGCACTTCAAAGCTGCCAGGGAATGAAATAGTGGAACAAGATACTCCTTACAGGGCATAAAACTAGCTAAATCTTGCACTGAGGCGGCTGGGGCGCTGGGTGATGTGGGGAGCAAGCCTGAAGGATAATACGTGTATATCCCAATGACAGATGATGGGGGAATAAATAAATTATCTCGCAGTGTGTTTGAACCTTTAGGAGTGTTGCTGCCTTCCCTGGCTGGATTTTGAGACCATCTTCACTGCGTGAATGTCACCTTTTGATGGCTGCAGCCTACAGAGACACAAGGCCCTAGATGAGGGGAGACCTTCTCGCTCTCTACAACCCCCTGAAAGCAGGGAGTAGCCGGGGGGGTTGGTCTCTTCTCCCAAGGAACAGGCGATAGGACGAGAGGAAACACCCCCAAGTTGCACCAGGGGAGGTTTAGATTGGATATTAGGAAAAATTTTTACACTGAAAGGTTTATTAATCATTGGAAGAGGCTGCCCAGGGAAGTGGTTGAGGCACCATCCCTGGAGGTATTTAAAAGGCAGGTAGACATAGTGCTTAGAGATATGGTTTAGTTGTGGTTTTTGTCAGAGTTAGGTTGATGGTTGGACTCAATGATCTGAAAGGTCCCTTCCAACCTAGGCAATTCTATGATTCTATGATTAATAAATAAACCAGGCTCTTGATTCCAAAGGTGATAGTTGGGTTTGATGGTTCAGCTGCGTTAGTTTTCTCCATTGTAAATACAGTTATTTTAACTCTCTGGAGATATCTCAGTGGTTTAAGCTAGCCCAGCTCAGCCAGCACATCAGGGTTTCTCCTGGAGAAGTGGGGAACTGTACCAGAGCGGCATGCAGACTGTCAGCCGGCAATAAATCTGTTTCAAGCTCTTTTGTTGTTCCAAGCAATTGCTGAATAACTTCTCTGAATTACTTCCAGTCGATATCTCTTACATGAAAAGCTCGCAGAAAGCTCATTATGTTCAAAATTCAGGAGATACGAATTCTCACATGCTAAACATCCATTAACAACTGGATAAAGGCAACTCTCAGGATCACATTTCTATTGGGGTGGCTTTTTGCATACATGCAGGTAAAGTTTGCTTTGTGTGAATCATCTCTGACGCATCCTTAAAATAAGTGAAAATAAATTCTTGTTAATAAGATCTGGTAGCTGACGCCAGATATGAGATGGGCATGAGTGCAGAGAAAGCCCAAACACTATCAATGTTGTTAAATCATGTTGAAGAGGAAGGAAAAATACATCGTTTGTAGGTGATTTTTAGCTCCATGCTTGTACGGTTAATTTTGGAGAATGAGATATTTGAAGGGTGCGAAGAACAGCTCTATCTTCCCTGCCTTGGCACTCTCTCAGTGCGCTCCTTGCCATGAGACTGCTGAGTGGGCATTTCAGCGGATTTTTGTTTTAAATGTGACGCTATTGTTAATATTCTAGGTAAAATGTCGCAGCAGCTCTTTCAAAGGGGGCTAGCGCAGGGCTGCCGCTATGTAACTGGTGATACTGGGGTACTGGGGAAGGTTGCACAGGCGACCTCTCTGAGACTACTTACAACATGACCCATTCGAAAGCAGCATCGAACAGCTGCCCACAAACAGTTTCTCACTTTAGTACGAACAAGAAGCTGTACAGCTGGGTCCCATGAAGGTGAAATTATTCACCTTTGGCCAGCTGCTGGAAATGCTTTAAAAATAACCAGTTAAGCCAATGCACCAGTTATTCAGTGGTTACAACCTCCAGAAGGTAATTCAGATCTGAATTGCTCTGTGAAAGCGCCTGTCTTTTTTCTGTTGACTGGATTAAGACTAAGATGAGTTAATTCCCAAGTCAACACCTCACTAACTGTCTGAAACTCAGTGGGGTGAAAGCAAACCAATAACAACTCTGGTTTTTTCCCCCAAGATAAAAATGCGACTTTGTTTTTCTATGTTAGGATCATTTCTTGTTAAAGGGATGGTGAAATCTCAGAAAGAGAAAAAAGTGGAGTGTAGAAAAGTAAAAGTTAATAATTTATACAGTCTTTTGGGGTCTCCTATCATAACCAGCTTGTGTTTAAACCAAAGGCCTGTGTTGGTTTAGATATTAATGATGGATTCAAACAAGAGCCCCCAAAATCTCCGGTCCTTCTGTTTCGAGGAGCTTTCAACCATGAACTAGACTATTTGTCTAGCCACTGCAGAGACGATATCTTGCATCCAAGTCCGTCGTACAAACTTCCACCAATCAGTTGGTGTCTGTGATTTGAACTTCCCAGATTTAGTCCCTACCATTATTATTTTCTTTTGAGTAGCCAGCCCTTGAGATGGCTTCAGGCATATTCATATTTGAAGGTGTGATTGTTGCCATGGAAAGTTGAATTTAGCTACAGTGAAGGGGGACAGCAGTAGAGACCTCTGTCTGGGCTGGTGGCTAGCAGGGACTCCACAGGGTCTGTGCCCTGGAGGTCCAACCCAGGCTGGGTCACCCATTGCCTTGACCTGCTCCATTTAGATGAAGGTTGCATCTTTGCCATCTTTTGCTGACACCTTTCGTCTCGCTCTGCTCATGCTCCAGGCCAACTGGACATCAGCCTGCTACAAATTGGAAGCCACATAGTGGTGATGGTTTTGTTCTCATCAAGTGGCCATCCATGCCACCATGAGCCCAAGGCAAGGGCGGTGGTGGCAGAGACCAAGTGCTCTGTGGGGGTGGGGAGGGGATTTCATCCTTCCCTTTGAGGAGGCTGGTGCGATATCCTAAATCAATTGGCCGGCCTCTGTGTGTGTTTATACACTCATGTGTTAATTCTTCTGGGGCGACAAGCTTAACTGAACTTACATTAAACCCTTGACCAGTGGTCATAGATAACATCTGTGTAGGATGCACCTGCGCTACTGCTGGCCATAGCTTTGTGTGTTATCGATTTGGCTGCGTTGGCAGAGAGATGGCAGTGGGAAAAGGCAGCGAAAGAACCAGCAGGGAAAGAAATGAGCGGTGATTCGGGCCAGTAGCATTTGGTATTGTCCAGGCGCTTTGCCAGTGGGGATTTACCCAGGGCTGATCTTCTTCATCCAAAATCTCAGCATCACCCGACGGACACTTTTTTATCTATCTCACTTCCTACATCTCCCCAGTCTCCTGTCCTTTCGTCCTCCTTGGTGATGGCAGAAGCGGGTGTGCAGACTGCCATGCGGGCAACAATTTCATGTCCAGGGGAATTAACGGGATCTCTGAATCCCTGGCGCTTGTAGCTTCGACTCCCCACTGTTTTGAGCCGGAAGGTACCATACCTTGCAGGCAAAGGATCAAAAAACATTGTTGCCCTTGTCAGCGAGCTGTCACCAGGGTCCTGGGTGCAGCTGGGCATATGGGCAGGACGCTATTTATTTACTCGTTGCCGAGGGTTCATTATCTCCAGACCCCATTCAGATGGTAGTTTCCAGGTCCCGGGGGAAGCCAGTTTAGCACAGCAGATGACACGATGCCCTGGGCAGGAGGTGGATGGCAGCATCCCTGACTGCGCATCGCAGGCAGCAGAGAGGGAGAGCGAAGGGTCGAGGGCCAGGCGTGAACGTGGATGAAGGAGCCAAAAGCATCAGCGACGGTAGGGCTGGGAAAGCAAATTGCCCCAGTTTTCACAGCAACTGTGCCGGTGAAGGTTGCAATTCCTTGCTCAAAGTAAATGCCTATATTTATCATCGCTGGGACGATTTATTGCCCGGCTGGGTTCTTTTGAGAGGTGGAGGCTGTCCCGTCCCTGCTTTTCAATTACCACCACCTCGAGAGAAAGCAGGGCTACCTGAGTCCTGGGGGGAGGGCCGTGCTCCAGTGCTTATTGAATAGCAGCTCCCCCGGTTTATCAGCTTCAGGTGCGTGCCTCTGCAGTCCCTAAAAGCACCCTCTCCCGAGTCTTGCCGGTTTGCATCCCCAATCTGGAAAAGGACAAAGCGTTTGGGACCTGCTCGAGTTCAGGAGAAAGGGATCTCGCATCCAGTATTTAGATCTTCCCTTCCCTGGGCCTGCGGGAATGTGTTTAACACATGTTATTTACTTGATGCATGTTTAAATACACCTGTTCTTCTCAACCCGGGCATGTCTTTGACGGTGTTTCTGTAGTTGTAGTAGGCTCAATATGAAGACGTAGCTTTGTTTGCATACTTACTTTCCCTGTGTTCATTGCTCATTTAGGCACCCTGGGAACACCTGTGAGAATTTCAGACGCTGAATAAACTTTCAGTTGCTGTCACGTCTTACCCCAGAATTAGGTGCATTTCTTCAGCTTATTAAGTGACGTTCTATAATTTCTAATTTATAGTAATCTTGATATTCTCATATATGTGTTTGGTTCTCCCCTCACTTAGCACTGCTATAAATTGGGGGTGAAGTTGGTATGCAAGGGAATTGTCGCTGTATCCAAAGAACTTTCCTGCCTACCTGTCTCTATACAGTGCTCCAACAAAAAGAAGCCAGCCTGATTTTGTTGTTTAAAATTACAATGTACCCATCTGAAGTATAAACCTGGCATACTGGTGCATACTGGTTGATTTCTAGGGTTGTATGTACGTTGGCTGTAAATCCACTGGAGGCACTTGGGATGAAAGTTACTTAAAAAAAAATAATCTGTGCTATATTAAGTTTTGTGTGTAAACAGGTGCAAAGCAATGGGCTTTCTAGAAATAAACTCGGAGAGACAGCAGTTTTGAGTGTGTTGTATATTAGGGCAGCGTGGCGCAAAGGAAATGTAAGACTGGAGCCTCAAGGAGTTAAATGAATACTTTGGAGCTTAAGAACCTCCTGATGCTTCATGGGAAAATGGGAAAATATTCTATTTAGAGACGGTACTGCTCACACATCAGATGTTTTCTCCAGTTCTCTCTCTCTGTAATTTTTTTTTTTTTTTAAATTATCATCGGGGGCAATTTGCATGAAAGGGATCTTTGTATCTGAAGTGCCCATCTGCTGTGCAGCTTACCTCCCCCCTGACGACATAGCCATCTGCTTTTGACATCACAACCGGCTTCGCCGCAACGCCACACGGGGCTGCGGGCGAAGGAGCCGGTGACACTTTATTAACACCTTGCCTTGATGCCGCCCTGCTATTTGAAAGGATTCCCAGGCGCTTTCCCGCTGCGAACGATTATCTTGCACGCTCTAGACGGGGATGAGCTGGCTCGAGACGGCAGCGTGGCCACGGCTGGGGTGGTGCGTGGGAGGTGGTGGTGACACTACGTGACACGAAGCAGACTACCGGAGCCGTAAGCAGTTTTGAACAGGGACTATGATTTTTGATTTGCCTTTGTATGACACCTCATGTGAAGGAGGAGCCCCGTTGTCTCTGCCGCCTGGGAATCGAATAATAATAATTATGAGGCTGATGATAACACTTACGAAGCGGTGCTTGATTAGCTTCCCTTGCATCTGCTCAAGATGCTTCTAATTACGTAGCAGTGTCCTGGTGTCATTCATTCTCCAAACTAAACATGATTTGCCCTTCATAGCTCACCCCACCCCAAGCAGATAGCAATGCCCAAAACAAAACTCAGGAAGGAGAATGCCCACTCGGAGACCTTGCTCTTTGCATCTGAGTGATTTACCTGGTCAGGGCTCAGATACTACATGGGTAAGCACAACAGATCCAAAAAAGTGTTTCCAACAGCCCAGATGGTGATGGCTCAGTGCAAACAGTGCCACCTTCCGAAACGCCAGCTCTCCTCTCGCCGTGTGCCAGCCGGTGGGTAACAGCACGAGCTGTCACAATTGCTGCACACAGGAATCTGCTGTCATGAATTAAGAGAGATGCCTTCAGGTTAGGCTTATGACGCATCTGGGTTTCTGGGCATATATTTTCATTTTCCTACCTGGAAACATTGTCCGGGCGGTATTTGAGGTTTGGGGTTTTCATATGTGGTTTCCTTTTTTTTCACCCTCCATATAAATCTGCTGTGGGTTTCTCTCCTTCGGGAGTGAGCAGAACGACTGCACTGCGTCTTTGGTCTGGCTGCCATCCACCCAGAAACCTTGGGCACCTCCCAGGCACACGTACAGTTCAGCGGGGCAGCAATGCACTGTAAAGCCAACTTCTCTGGGAAGGGCTGGGCTCTGCACAACCCCTGTGGAGCGGGTCGGAACTTCCCACTTCATTTCACAGAGCGTGGAAGCTCTGCTGCAAGCTCTTTTGCCTTGTTATTTCATCATGGAATCATAGAATGGTTAGAGTTGGAAGGGACCTTAAAGATCATCTAGTTCCACCCCCCTGCCCTGGGCAGGGACACCTCCCACCAGCCCAGGTTGCTCCAAGCCTCGTCCAACCTGGCCTTGAACCCCTCCAGGGATGGGGCAGCCACAGCTTCTCTGGGCGACCTGGGCCAGGGGCTCACCACCCTCACAGGAAAGAATTTCTTCCTGATATCTAATCTAAATCTCCCCTCTTTCAGTTTAAAACCATTACCCCTTGTTCTATCACTCCCGTCCCTGAGCCAGAGTCCCTCCCCAGCTTTCCTGGAGCCCCTTTAGGGACTGGAAGGGGCTGGAAGGTCTCCCCGCAGCCTTCTCTTCTCCAGGCTGAACCCCCCCAGCTCTCTCAGCCTGTCCCCACAGCAGAGGGGCTCCAGCCCTCCCAGCATCCCTGTGGTCTCCTCTGGACCCACTCCAAAAGATTCATTTTTAGTCCATTTTTTAGGTCCATGTTTATGTCACCAAAAAATGCAGGATGATCCTAACTGAAAAACTTGTATCAAATTCAAGGCTTTTTTTTTTTTTCAACGAAAGCAATCTGCAAGCAAGACATAGGTAGGAATTTGGAAAATGTTTTGGATTTAGGGTTTTGAAATTAAACTTCTGAATTATTTCTCTTGAAACCAAGCTTATCTTCAAAATTCACTGAAATAAATCAACCAACTCTAATACTATTGAATAATATTGGCATGGTAGTGACATTGGTTTTGATGATAATAATAAAAGACCAATGCAAAGGAGGGAAAAAAAATATGTTTTGTTTCAGGTCAAGCAAATCATTTTGTTTTACCTGACCCGTTTGCCTTCACAAATCTTTCATTTCAGTAAGAAAAGTAGAGGAAACAAGTGGTGTGGATTAACCCCGGCTGAAATTAAGAGCAACAAGGGACGTTTTGCTTGGCTGGCAACCAGGACGGTTGAGCCTGGGAACGACCATGGCGTTCACGTACATACGTGTGCGCAGACACACTCCTCATCACGCTCCGTCAAGGGAGGGAAGTTAAATACGGGAATTCAGTGCTTCTGAGCAGGTTTCCAGCTTTGCCTGTTTTGCATGGGAAATGAAATACCCATGCATGGCCCTGAATTCCTCTTGAATTAAGACCTATTCTTCCCTCCCCCATCCCCGCCAGAGCAGGGGGAATTGAAAGAAGCAGCAGGGCAAATTGTTCCCCAAAGTTTTCCTTGCCAGTCAGAGGGTTCATTAATCTCATTGCAGAGCTGCTGCTGCACCAGGTGCACAGATTATTATAATATTGCCTACCGTTCCCCGCCAGGAGAGATGGCAGAGGGAGGCTCGTGTTGGATGATAACGCTCATATAATCCACTTACTGGAGGTAGTTTTTCGTTTTAGTTTGAATACAGCTTCTCCCTCTGATCGTGTCTCCGTCAGTGCAGGCATCACTCTGAGCGACTGGAAACTCTTAATCCTTTGCAAGCATCTGTCAAATTGTTTTCCCATCTGGGACCCCTCTTCTCACGAGCCGGGAAGCCTGCATTGAATTCGGTGGGAGATGAAAGCAAGCAGCACCTTGCGGGATCAAACACGTATTTATGAACTGGGTAGGAGGCACGCGGATGCTTTGAAGGGTGCGGTGCTCACTCCCCTTCTCGGTCCAGGGGGAGAGTGGGAAGCAAATCTTTTTCTTCCAAAATACGGCTTGGAGGGCATCGTGATAACAGAACAATTCCATGAGCAGTCCAATGCAGAAGCTTATCCCTTCCTCACCCTCTTGGAGCAAGCAGGACCCCAGCAGTGACAGGGCAAACCGGGGCGGGGGGCATGCCGATACTGGTGGGAGCTGGTGGGATGCCGGGGGCCGGTGCCATGCGGGAGCTGGGCAGACTGGGAGCAGCTGTTGGGAAGTCAGAAGGGGTGGGCTTGTTTGCAAAGGGGGATCGTGGGGCTGGGAGGCTGGGAAGACCACGTGGGGAAGCAGACAGCCTCTCCTCTCCCCGCCCCGACCCGGGGATGATGTTGGCGGGGCTTTTCTTTTTAGCCTAAGAATTTTTTACCTCTGCCCCGTGAAATAGGGAAACGATGGAGTTATTCAAGTCTATTGAAAGCAGCGCACAAAAGCTTCTCCAGGCTACAGACAAGCAACGCAGCTTCACTTAGTGGTGCAGGACACTACCCAACCGGCTGGGGGGGTTGGGGGCATTCTATGGTTCGATTATTCTATGATTTCTAGCTTTATGCTCTGATTTTTCTCTACCCGCCCTTGTGACCTGTCCCCTTCCATGCAAGGGTGGCCCTAGCATCCTTTCTTTAGTTGGTCATGTTAAATTGACTCTGTTTTATATCTTTCTCAAACAACTAGTTATGGCAGGCTTTCGGTTAGCCTTAATGCCTTGATCTATTACCGGGCTCGTAATTGTTTAAAACAGAAAGCGTCTCAGTAATCCCTTTCTTCTCCTTGGGAAGTCCAAAGAAGTGAAGCTTCCCAGATTGTGGATGTCACAAAACATCATACATTTGTTTTCCCCTTTTCTAGCAATTTAACACATTTTGCTTTCGCAGGGGTTCAAAAGTTCGCTCGGCAACAGTTGGTTCTCTGAGCTTGTTGCAAAGGCCTGTGGGTAAACTAAAAAAACCCCAACCAACACAGTTATATGGCTGCAGGACATAACAGCAACGAGCCACATTTAATGCCCTCAATATTACTAAAAATTTGCAAAAATGCAAACACAAACCCCCAGCATATACATGTTTTCGGTTTCTTTACCATATGTCAATATGTTCTGTGAGTAGTTAGAAGTCAAGCCTGACCTTTACGTCAGCCGCTTTCTGGATTTCTTTTAATTTGACCCAGCAGCTGGGATCAAAGCATCGGTACGTTCAGACAGGCTAAAAATGCAAAAAATCCTGTTCGTCCTTCAACACGCTTTATTATGCAGTTGGAAGAGCGCTTTGGAGAACGGCTGGGTGAAGGGCTGGATTAGCAGATGTTGCCCACATCACGTTGACAGCCCTGCGTTTATGATCAGTGCCACTTTCAGATCTGAAAGCCAAGTGTTGCACACCGCTCTCTTAAATGCTTGCAGACGTTTTAAGCAGTGGCCTGACATATGGGAAGCAAAAATTGTGCGGAATGCACTCAAACAGCAAAGTCACGGTGCAGAAACCGCTGCTGAAGACAGACATGGCTGGATGGATCGTGTAGGTGACGCACAAGTCAAATGGAGGAGTTAGAGAAAGGGGCGGTGGGCGCCTCCTGACAGAAGAGGTGGACAATGTCATGGGACCACCTCTACTGCTGTGGGGCGTTAACTCATTGCAAAACCTCATCTGTTTAGTGGCAGCGTCACCCGTGAAGGATGGTGAGCCAAGGTTTCTCTTCAAGAGAAGCTTCAAGGAATTCATGAATGCATTGGGTTTCACCTTGGTCTGAGGTACGTCAGGAGTGGGCAGCAGTGCACTACTGGGAGTTGGGCTGAACTGGGGCGCTCCTGGGGACAGGTTCTGCCTTCTGGTTTGGAGTTGGGAGAGCACCCAGCATGGTGGGGCCCGGGCTTTTCCTGGGGCTCCTAAGGGGGAGTATAATGCCCCTAAAGCATAATTATGATGGATCTGATGAACAGCCCTAAGCTGATTGACATTGCTTACCCAGATACCAGCATGCCCGTGCATTTATCCATGGATTGTAGCACACAGCAGTCCCTGGGTGCAGTCTTCCATCATCTCTTGTCCCAGTGCCAGTGGAGTTTTCCCCATGGATCCTCTCGGTAGCTGCAGAGGAGGTCTCCAGAGCATCCCAGCCAGATTGCTGACACAGGGGCCGAGCTGCTTGCTCGACGTGGAATTCTTGCTGTGTATCACCAGACCTGTCAGCAGCCCGCAGGAGCATTTTGCGCATAATGAAGGGAGGTGGCAGACTGTCAAAGTTTCATCTGTGCTTTACTGACTCCTCAGCCAGCTTCCAGAGAGGGTCTGCAGCATCTTCTGGGCTGTCGGCCATACGAGAGAGCTGGAAGTCTGGAGTATGTTTCTTGGCATTGCCCCTGGCTGCCGTGTCTCCTCCATCTCTGTCGCTGGAGCCAGGATGCTGTGTGCCGCTGCAGGCAGTTTGCAGGTTGTGTCTATGGTAGGATGGTAGGATATATGATATCCTATGATAGGATACGATCTCTGGTCCTTGTGTGACCACGTTGTTTAATTTCCAACACATTTGCCAGTGTGGTTTTAGCCTGAGCCAGTTTATCGTGTCTCAAGATGAAGCCCAGACCTGCTTCAAGGGTTAACATCTACCGAGAACCGTCCTTAGGTAGCAGAGTTGAGGCAGTCACCCTGGTTTGGTACCAAGGGTGTATATATGCACAAAACCAAGCTATGCCACATCACTGGGGACAGCAGGACTGCCTGTGGCTCATTTTATGTGCTAGTTCAGAGGGAAGAGAGGAGTGAGGACTTGCAGTTTGACCTATTGCTCGGCAGCGTAGCAGTGCTCCTGTGCTCCCGTGCCTCCACGCAGCACAGATCCTACCGAGCATCTGCCCTCGAACAAGAAAACCAGCAACACCCGCCCCCCGCACCGAAGGAGATTTATGAGGCAGGAGGGCCCACAACGCAGCGCTCGGTCCCACCAGGCACGAGCACGGCCCCAGCCCTTATTTCTTTCGCCGCGGAGGGTCCCCTTAACGGTGATAAAGGCTGCGCAGCATCGAACTTCAAAGACCGTGGGAGCAGACTTCTCCAGTCTGGGGCAAGGCGGGCGCGTGAGACGCACGTCTGGGGCCACATGGCGAGGAGGGACCGTGGCTCGCCTGACAGATGCACGCACAGATGCACCGTCATGGGACAGACGTGCCCCTCGGCAAGGGGCCGGGCAGCAGGAGAGGAGCCCCAGCCCCCGACTGTTGCTTTTCTCCCCCCACCCCCCGCCTATAGGTTCACCCTGTATTTTGCAGGAATTTTACTGCGGCTGATATTTAGTGGTCCCAAGCGAAGGGTGACTAGTGCCTGCTGTTGGCTGGGGGCTCTTTGGTGTGTTCCCGTCTTCTGGTTGGGTTTTGCCTAACGTGGATTCAGCTCACGTGCGCCGTGGCGTGACCTGATGGTGACAACTGGGGGATGTTGGTGGAGGTACATCTTCAGGCCCCCAGCTTCAGTCCTCAGGATGGCATGGAAACAAAGGATTAAGGCGGCGTGAAATAAATGCCATTAATTTCCTCTTCAATGGAGATTTCTTTTGCTGCCTGAGTCCTCTCACAGCACTTTCTCTGCAGAGAGGCACACGTGGACACGCTCCTGTGCCCACACAGACTGCTGCCTCCTGGGGTGTACTGTGACCTGCTAATACCACCTTGGAGGTGTTAAACTGCAGCTGCACTAGGTGCTAAAAGGTGTTTCATCATGTTAACTGTGCGGAATAAAAGAAAACATCCAAACAAAAAGCACTTATTTCTCCTGTCTTGCCAAGGTCTGTGCACTCTGTGTGGCTGGGCCATCCCCCTTGCTGCTCTGGGCGTTTTCAAGTCTTGTCATGCTGGAAAACATGGGAGCGGTTTAACGTTTGCTATAAACTTATATGGAATATGTAGTTGTAACATTTATAATTCCCCAACTGTCGCTGCTTTTTGGTTTAATTGTCATTTCAGTCAGTGTCGTATCATTTGGGAACTTATCAGTGCATTTACATTTTGTTAATTGGTCTGGCTCCTCTCGATTAGATCCGTACATCAATCATCACCTTGGCTTACCCCATCTGACCCATGTCCTGGCCTCACTAGCAGTGAAAAAACTTTCTTACCGTAAAACTCTTTTACTGTAAGGGTGATTGAACACTGGAACAGGTTGCCCAGAGTGCTTGCGGAGTCTCCATGCTTTGAGATATTCAAACCCGACTGCACAATGTCCTGAGCAACCTGCTCTAGTTGACCCTGCTGTGGGCAGGGGGTTGGACTAGATGATCCTCCAACCTCAACTACTCCGATTCTGTGGTATGGGGGGATCTTTACCCAAATAACATGCAGGATCTGGATGGTGACTTCCAGTTAATGAGCACTCACTGACTTGCTTTATTTGTGTTCTGAACCCCATCATATGGCATACCTGGATCAGATGAGGATGGCTTGAAAAGAACCCAGGTGCGAAAGGCTCTTTGGCACTGGTGCGCACCCGTAATGGAAGAGGTTGCAATTAGGATGTGCCATTTTCAACGTGTGAGCGTGCGTGGACAGGAGGTGTAAATCCGTACCCTTGAATTTGCAGAGGGCTGTGTTCAGTCTTGTGCGTTTGTGCGCAGGAGTCGGCACAAGCTCTCCCGTGCCCTGACTGCACAGAGCAGCGAGTGTCTTGGTCCAGGCTGGGAATAAGCTTTATTCTCCTTATGCAGTCTCTTGTGTCTTTTCCTTATTTTGCCATTTAACTGAAAACCCCGGTGGAGCCGCAGGGACCTGAGAGGAACGCTAATGCCGTGTGCCCGCAACCATGCTGCTGCAGCTTTTCCATTGCATATTACCCAGCAATGCAGTGTTGGGACTGCTGTGAGCTCTTATTAGAGTATAAAAGTGGAGGGGGAGAGGCAGCTTTTCTTGCCGTATCTTCCCTGGTTGTCTCCCAGGAGCGGGCAAGGCAGTCACCACAGCTGTGAGCAAGTTTTCAACACCTTCTGTGGCTGCAGATCAACTCACTGCCTTCCTGGCTTGTCCTTGGACTGGGGGACCTGCTGCCTTTGCTCCTCGACCAGAGATCAGGCTGCCGGAGGCAAATCCTTGGAGCGCTCCTAGGCAGAGCTGCTTCGGGCTTGGCAAACTTGAACAGGTCCAGAAGCAGCTCTTGCTGCAATAGTCCAACCTGCAAACACCCAGGGAGGCAAATAACTATATTTCAGAACAACACAAAGCCATTAGCATCCTCCTTTGTGGAGCCAATGAAGCTAATTAAGCTGCGTGCAAAGAACCAGAGGTTGAACTGGTAGGAAGGCATGGAGAGCAGAAGGTGATTTCACCAGAACAAGATTTTCCTGGTTTCCTTCATTAGTCAGAACCTTTGATCCTTAAACAGGCTTCTGGTAAGGGGCTGGCAGGGGAGAGCAGAGCTCATCCAGGGTCCTGCGGGATGTACTACAGATGCAACAGGTTGGACAGAGGGCTTTTAGGAGAGGGTGTGCACAGGGCTCTTCCTCCTCTCTGGAAGAAGTTTTGTCCAGTATCAGTGGACCAGAGATTTTTTTTGCTGTCGGTGATCTTCTCCTGCCCTGGCCCTGCTGGCTGGGAAATCTTACCCGTCCTTCCAGTGGGACAGAAACTTGCAGTTCCCACCACCACTAACTCTGCATCTGGAAGCCCAGGGAGAACACGGTGTCCTGTTTGGGTCCCATCCTGACAGCCACTCTCCAGTCCCACTCAGGGTTTCCCCAAGCCTGGGATGGTGTTGAAGCCCTGTGAGGGAAGGCTGGAGTCTCCAAGCCCAATTTTACTGGAATCTCAACCACATGACGTCATGAACCAATCTTCCCTTCACCACCCCCTCCAGTACGTCCCTAGTGCCCCAGGATGCCATAGGATCTGTATCCCAAGGAGGTGGTTTGGGCTATGCTATGGTCTGAGGTTGAAGGTGTATTCGGGCACAGGAAAGGTGGACATATCTTTGCAGACTAGCAGCATTATGAGCCAAAATCCCAGTCCCTCCATCCATCCACGTCCTTTGCAAGGTGCGTTGGAAGAGATGCCTTGCATTTCTGCCAAGCGTGAAGGCTGAACCGCCCTTTAGCTGGCCTCCAGGTTTGCTCTGCCCGAAGGATAGTTGGGATCCTCTGGTGTCTGCAGAGGAGAAGGGAGATGTGACTTATTTACCACAATGCAATCTCTCCTCCTCTCCGACAAAAAAAAAAAAAAAAAAAAAAAAAGAACCAACCTCAAACCACCAGTCAACCAGCCAACAAATAAATCAGCCTCCCATCGGGACGGGGGCTGGGGGCGATGACTTGCAGGCTGTGCCTCTCCCTCTCTGCAGGCGGAGGATGCTCAGAGATTCCCCGCTTGAGAGATGCTTCCCCTCAGGCAGGGTCCTCCAAAGCTCCCCCAGCAGTTGTGGGAGGAGGAGGAGGAGGAGGAGGAGGAGGCAATTACTTTCAAGGCAAGATGTGCCAGTAGATCCTAGTTAGCAGAGGTGTCTGGCGCCTGAGAGCGATGTCTGTGAATGAACCAAATTGGTAAAGCTGCTGCTGTCACACGCTACAGATTACGGCGGCTGCGCTTGTATTAACGCACATCATCTCACCTAAAGTTGAGGATTTCTGTCCCAAATACGCAGGGCCATGGAAGCGGAGCCACGGCACAGTGCGGCTGCTGCGGTCTCACCACATTGTGGATTCCCGGGGAGTGCAGGGCTGGGAGGGGGAGCAGGTGCACGGCTTCGGAGGAGGTGGGACCAGCCATTATCAGCCTGAGCATTAATTGTCGAATTAACATCACACTGTGTAACGGGAGTAAATACGAGTCAGCAGTTTCCGTTTCTTGCAGAAACCTCCTATTTCAAGGGCTTTGTGTCTGCTCTGATCTCTCTTCCACCTCCCATGGCAGAGCCTGGCAGGAGAGGCCGGTGTTGTCTGAAATAGCACGGATGGTTTTTCCCCTCTCTTGTACTGCTTCTGCCATGCAAAGCAGGGAGCAATACGGGATGAACACGCAGAGATGTCCCGGACATAGTTTCTGCAAAAGTGCTCCTCTTAATGCGATGCTGTATCCTGGCCGCGGATTGGGTGGAGGTGGCTCTCCCTCCTTTTCTGTGGGTTTTTCTGCTGGTCAAAGTTACCCGAAGCTGTTAAAAATCTGCTATACTTTCCACAATAAGAGGCAGCTGCATTTTGGGAGTGAAGTGATACTTACAGCCGAACCACCCTTTTCTCCAGGCTTCTTCATCTATGAAGTACTGCGGGTCCTTTGGGATGATTATAAGGTATTTATAGTTGAGGAGATGTATGACTTCGTCCTGACCGTGTGAATGATATCGCAGCGATGGTGCCTTAAACACAGACAGCTAGAGGTCACATTTGATTACATAAAGACTGGAATTCAACCGAAGCAGCTGGGAGAGATGTTCCTCCCTCCTTGAGAAATGACAAGCGCAAAACCATCCTTCCTGACTGGGGTTCCTGAGGCAGCCAAGAGCAGAGTGCCTCTGCGTCTGAAACGGGGTAGGGTGCCAGCGGCTCTGTTATCCTTGGCAGGGGCAAGCAACTTGTTAGTGGCGGCAGCACAGCCCAGCTGGCAGGGTTGAGAGGCCACGGCAAGCAGAGTGTCCCCAGCATTTGTCTTCCCATCCCCTTCCAGCGAGCTCATTAGGACGTATCTCATTCTGTGTTGATTGCTCTCCTGCGCTATTAATTTGTGGCCGTATAAACTCCTGCTGCTATTATACAGTTAGGTGATGCAGAACAAAGCTGCTTATTAACACGTGGAGGAGTGCCGGATGCTTGCAGGGCACGTTCTCCTGCCACATGTGGGAAGGGACACAGCTCCCACCATTGCCAGCTGGGCAAAGGCTTGGCCAGTCTCTCCAGAAGGAAGCCTCAAGGCTCAGGCATCCCCCATGGCTATGGGATGGTGGGGTGAGTTATGGAGGTTGATGCTTTTTCCCCCACACTCCGGAATGGAGATGCTGTGGGTTGGGTCTCCTGTCCTAAATGAATGTGCTGGCATCTCAGAATCAGAAGCACAGACTGGCAGGGGTTGGAAGGGACCTCTGGAGATCATCCCGTCCAACCCCCTGCCAGAGCAGGGTCACCCAGAGCAGGTGGCACAGGAACGCGTCCAGGCAGGTTTGGAATGTCTCCAGAGACGGAGACTCCCCCACCTCTCTGGGCAGCCTGTGCCAGGGCTCTGCCACCCTCACAGGAAAGAAGTTCCTCCTCATGTTTAGGTGGAACTTCCTATGCTCAAGCTTGTGCCCGTTACCTCTTGTCCTGTCACTGGGCACCACTGAAAAGAGCCTGGCCCCATCCTCCTGACACCCACCCTTGAAGTATTTATAAATGTTGATAAGGTCCCCCCTCAGCCATCTTTTTTGCAGACTGAAGAGACCCAAATCCCTCAGCCTTTCTTCTCTCTTTGTCAACCCGTCTTGCAACCTGCCAAATGGCACAGCATCCATATGGCTGGCATAAGTAGGGGAAGACCTGCTTATACATCCTTCCCATGGTGGTGAGGAGGAGGAACAAACCAGAAAAAGGGAGAGGAAGGTGGTAAGTGGGAAGAGAGACCCAGAACTGAGAGAACAGAAAGCCCTGCCAATTGGGAGCAAGGCATATAGATATGACGGGAACAGAGCAGAGCAGGTGAGAGCAAGGTGTGAAGTCCACATCTGTCACTCTCTGAGCAGCTGAGGTTTGCTAGCTTGGTTCCCTTATTGCAGAGACAACATGGGGCTGAGCAGAGGCATCACCAGTCTTTTAGCTTGATGCTGCTCAGATGTGCAGCTATCAGAACCGTCTGACAAATCAGTGACTAACCCCTAGCAAAGAAGAAGCCAAAACCAGAGCTGGGAGGGACCAGCTCCTGGTGGGACATGAGACCAGGAGCTGCAGGGTTGCATTCACTGTGGTCATCTGGCTTTGCTTTATAGTTGGAGGCAGAGGAAGGGCAATCAATGAACAAAACCCAAAGGATGTGAGGCTGCATCCAGGTAGTTCCAGCCAAGGGGGCAAAGGCAGGTGTGATGGTCTCTTGCTTATTACCTTGTGGTTCCTTTCCCTGTAGGAGTCTTTCTCATTCTCACCACCTAACTCCTGCTGCCCCAGCCACATTTTAGCTTCTCCCTGTCTGTAGTCTGCCTGCCATCAGTGCGATGCTCAGCCAGGCTTGGCTTTTCAAGGCAGCATCGCAGAGCTGCTTTTCCAGCCCCCTTCCAAGTGAGCTGCAGCAGGATTTCCGATGGCCTCGGTGTCTGTGAGCAAGCCTGACATAAAAAGGGAGGGCTGTAAGTCCTGCTTTCATGCCTTGTAACAGCGGGGAAGGGAAGTCAGACCTGCTCGTGCGGGCAGAGTAAAGTCTGCTGCCTGGTTGGTGGCCAGGAGGGGACACGTCGGCAGCACATCTTTTATGTCTTGCTGCCCTCAAGCTGGAAGGACAATGGCAGGCATGAAATTTCACTGCCATTCCTGTCAGCCTGATGGACAGAGTAGCACCTTGTGCCCTCCTGAGGGTGCGGGGAGGCCAAACAGAATGGAAACGAATTGTACCCGGAGGGGAGAAGCAGCTTTGCGTCTGGGGTCCCTTCTGCAGCTGGTGCTGGGTTTATCTTACAAAGTTACATCACCAGTGTTGCACACAACCTCAGTTCTTTGAGTTACAATGTTCAGTCAATATGACTGCTTGCATTTCATATATGCCCCACAGATAAGGAACTTAGAGGGCAGCTACCCCAGGGTCGTCATCGCCTTTCTAGCCGTCACCACTAGTCTGTGAAGGCTGTACCTCTTTTTCTAAACCATCATCAAATCTGTCCGAGTTTCTGTCATGAGTATAACCGAGGTCTTTGAGGTTTGGGAGAAACAAACAAAACCGTCTCAGAATGAGACCAGATGTGGTATGGTGGTCATATGCTGCACGTTTATGCAAATCTTGCTGTCACCTGTAATAATACTTGATACTGTGAAGCATGAGGTTTTAATCATAGTGATGTAAGTGACCTGGGGCTTACCATCTGTACAATTATCCAACCCTCCAGCAGCAATATTTGACCCATCAGAGACAGGGAGACATGTAGATATTGTAGTCAGGGTGCAATGCATCTATTATTTCCATAATGAAGCTATCATTCAGTTTAGGGTTATATCACAGAGTTGGTCCTCCACATATGGAAAAGTGTGTATCATGTATCTTGATGGAGGCCCAGGTGGTCCTGAGCTGATTGCCTCCTCCTTCATGTATTAAACCAGAAACCCTGGAGCATAAACGCAGGAGCCCCTGCATTCACAAGCTGACAGTCTCTGACCTGACCACTTGACAGTGGGCATCTGCATCCCACTGGGAAAGGAGTGACATATTCAAAGGTACTGAGGGTCGTCACCTTGGAGAAGCTGATGTCAAACAAAGGAGTGGCCCCAGGGATAAAGTCCCATGTTAACTGGTAACCACACGGGAAGCAATGTCCTAAGATAGGACCCAAGAAACGAACCCCAGGGTCTGGTAATTCTTTGGTGTGCATTTTGTCTGCCAATGGTGCTGGATAACCAGTGATGTTGGGTAAGTGCTTCTGACCTAAACCTCTGGCTGATGTTTACATTCGCCTCTTGTGGACCTGGTGTCCAGTCAAGCTCCCAGCATTCGATCACTCATCTGATGTGCTGACTCTTGAGCCCAGTGTTTTTTGTTGCTTTGAGAAGCCATTCCTAACATAGGATTTTCCCAAATTGATCCTGCCAAGATGTTCTGACTTTCCCTGTTAACCAGCAGGAGAGTTCAGGCTGGGCTTCAGAACAATTATGCGCAAGGCACAGAGTCAAAACAAAGGGGGAAGATCCTAAAACATGCACGGATGTGCTCTACTGTTCCTATCTGTGTCCTTGAGACATTTCAGTACCTTCCAGAAAAAGAAGTATCAGGTGCCAAAATGCTGGCTGCGGTCCCCTTCTCTCCTAGGTGTCGTTTCTCGTGAGATTTAGGCTGCTGTCTGGCTGGGAAGAGAACAGGGGTTATTCAAGGCTATTTGCTGTGGGATTTGGGGGTGATGTTGGGTCAGACTGTGGCACTGGAGCCTCAGGACAGACCTTCATGGGATTGGTGCCAACCTTTTCTGTAGGAAGAGGGTAGGCTCTCACACCTGTGCGTTGGCATGAACATCGACCAAGAGGATGCAAGGTCTTTGCAGTCTGCCCAGGTGCACTGCAGGTCCCTCATGTCTCAGAGCCCCAAAGTCCCCCCGTATCTGCAGTGGCAGGGAACTCTGTTTTTGAAGGTGAGCCACTGCGTCCTTGAAACACTGGCTCCAGGACCATTTGGGATGTGAAGTCAAGTGACAACAAATCTTTGGGTTGCCCTTACATCAGCTCTTTCTTCCTTTGCCTTTTTTCCTATCCTTTTATTGCCTTTATTATACATAGGACCTTTCTGAGTGGGGAGGTACAGCCATGAGGCTGTTATATAGCAACTGTCCCATGGATGATCAATGCGAAGGAAAAACAGTTATTTTCTCCGGTAATCCATGGGGTCCCTCTTAGTTGCACAGTCTTTAGGAAATGCCATTCCTTTTGTGGTAGCAGAAATCCTGAGGAAGGCTTATTTGTCTACAAGATACATGCCAGTGTGTAAACACGAGACTGGTGTGGAAGTTTTGGAACAGTAATAATTCTAGAAATATCACGAAGAAGAGTAAGACCTTTCCCTGTTGGCGAGCAAGCTCCAAATAGAGTAGTCTTTTATATATAAAAAAAAAATAACCTCTTATCTTGTGTGTTCAAGAGCTGGTTCAGGGCAGGCCTTGGTAGGAGAGCTCCCCTAAAGCCTGGGCTACCAAGCCTGCCAACTGGAAGCATCTCCCTGGGGTGAGTTCGGTGCTCCTTCCTGCTCCTTCCCTGTTATCACTCAGAGGAGGATCTTAGGGAGAAGCATGGACATCAGCCCAAACATTTTCCAGACCACATTAACATCAGGCAGTGACAAAGGCATGAGCAGAGCTGTTTCTCTGGAGTATGCCCCATGAGGAAGGGATTTGGCTCTCCATCATGCTCCCATGAGCCAAGCCAGCGGCAGGGGTTGGTGGTCGCTGGGAGCTGCAAGCTAAGAGAGACTGATGTAATTAGTGGTACTGTGCTTTGCTTGAGGCATAGCAGCCTAAGCTTAAATTTTGCACACTGAGGTAGCCAGGGCTGTGTCCCACTGGCACTGCTTCACTGGGTGGATCCATCTTCTCCCTCTGCTCTGGGCCCAGTACAAGACATGGAGCAGCTGAGCCAGAAGCTCCTTCCAGCAATGTTCTTCCTTGGGGCTGTAGGACTTTAACACTCAGGCCTCGCAATTCTCCAGGCTCAGGCTGTAACTACACAGAGCAAGCAGCGAGTCAAGATGCTTTTTAGGCTACTTATAGATATAAGCACAATGTATCTCAGTAATTGGTGTCTTGTCACTGGCTGAGGCTCTTTGGATACTGAGCCAACAATGTGCGCTGCAGCCCAGAAGGCCAATCGCATCCTGGGCTGCATCAAAAGAACCGTGGCCAGCAGATCCAGAGAGGTGATTCTACCCCTCTACTCTGCTCTCGTGAGACCCCACCTGGAGTACTGTGTCCAGCTCTGGAGCCCTCAGCACAACAAGGACATGGACCTGTTGGAGAGGGTCCGGTGGAGGGCCATGAAGATGATCCAAGGGCTGCTGTGAGGACAGGCTGAGAGAGTTGGGGTTGTTCAGCCTAGGGAAGAGAAGGCTCCAGGGAGACCATATAGCAGCCGTCCAGTACCTGAAGGGGGCCTATAAGAAAGCTGGGGAGGGGCTGTTTGCAAGGGCATGTAGCGATAGGACGAGGGGCAATGGCTTTAAACTAGAGCAGGGCAGGTTTAGATCAGACATTAGGAAGAAGTTCTTTCCAATGAGGGTGGTGAGACACTGGCCCGGGTTGCCCAGAGAGGTGAGGGAGGCCCCATCCCTGGAGACATTCAAGGCCAGGCTGTATGAGGCTCTGAGCAACATGATCTAGTTGAAGATTGCTTAGTGCAGGGGGGTTGGACTAGATGACTTTTAGAGGTCCCTTCCAACCCAACAGATTCTATGATTCTGTGAAAGCATCCCAGACTGTCTGGGTCACTGGGATGCTAGACATAGGTTTAAGCCATGTATCAGCCAGGTGACCTATATGGGAGACCACCATTTCTAGCAGTTATCTGCACCAAAGAGAGACCCGTTTCAGTCCAGCCTATTCTCCTAACCCCTTGGTGACACACTCTTGGGTCTTTGTAGGGGGTTTTGGATCCTGCAGCAGGGATCATCTTCTGGGAACAGGTAGGGGACAGTCACTGTGCTCCATCCCCTGCATGGGGGTACCGGGAAGGGGAACGGTGCCTCCCTGCTCTCAGGATTTCCAGCAGCCTGTTGTTCTGCTCTGATGTCAGGGAGGCAGCTTTGCCAGGGAAATCACAAAGGCAACCACAAGTGGGACTTAAAATAGCTCTTGCAAGGCGGAGGGAGGGGGGGAGCGGTGGGGAGACGGCTCCGCCTGCCACATTGACAACTTTCCGAGGGAGGCTGAACTCTTGCCTGTCAGTACTCTGCCTCTTCCCCAGCTCAAAATCCCAGAGGGAAAGAGGGATCCAGTGCCCCTTGGATACAGCAAACCTTCCCGTTTAGCGGGAGATTTCCAGTCAGCTGGGAGAAGGGAACAAAATCAAAGCAGCATCCTGAGGGTGGAACAGGGGTCAGCCCCTCCCCAGCTGGTGGCTGGGTTCATGCTGGAGCCAAGCCCCACTTCCCACATTCCCCCTCCTCCTGTGGCATCCCATGACATTGCCTGAGATGGCAAAGGCACCAACTCCGCGGCGCTTGGCTGGCCCAGACAAGTTCCTGCAGATGCCAAGGTTGGAGGCTACAGGGGTGGATGAAGTGGATGTTCAAACAGGGAAAGTGGCCACCTCACAGCGGGTTCTGTGACCGTGCAGCTGGGAGACTTCGTGCTTCCACATGCTAGGAATCACCTGAAGGCAGCATGGGCTGTACCTCTGCTGGTGTTCCTGGGAGAGGCTGGGCAAAGGAGTGAGCTCATCATAGCTGTGCAAGCCACATCCCTCCCCAAACAAGTTGGAGGTAGAATTTGAAGCCCTGCTCTGCGCCAGGGGATGTCCCTACTCACCTGCAAATCAATGTGTATCCCAGTTGGTTTCCTAGGAGGATGCAACACTTCTCCAAGGTGCTCTATGGGGAAGTTTTCTAACCCAACAGGTCACACCAAGACATCTCCCATCCAGTCATCTCTACCAGGGTGCTTCAAATCCAGTCCTTTTTGTCCCTCCCACAGCAAACACCAGTGGTGATGACAAGCTCTAGGTTGACGATGAGTTGGTTGGCTGGACTCCCTTTTTAGTCAGCGGGTAGTTCATCCTGTTCAAAAGTAGGTGCGCAGAGCTGATGGGCGAAAACACCTTCAAGAGCTGCCTATCTCCGTCGCACCGTATGGGAGCCTAGAGAAGGGGCTTTGTTACCACTAATTTTGAGACGTGTGAAGTTGAACGCCAGCACATCTCCCTTGGGTCTGAGTTGAGGAGACATCCTTTGGAGGGTCGCCAGCCCGGGGCCCCTCCTAACACACACAGCTGCGGTAGCAGGAGCAGTTTATGGCTCATACGTGTACCACTAACTGCATGCCTTTTCGGGAACAGCCAGCAGATAAACGGCCTTGCAGCTCCCTGGCTCTGATCATCTCCTGCTCTCTGCAGGCTGGCAAATCCAGGACTGATAGTCTGCCCCACCCCCAACCATTTTTATTTTTTTTCCCCTTTTCTTTTGCCAAGTTGCAACCTGTGTCTTGTAGGTGTGCTGATCCTTGTCTTACACTCATAAATATTCAGTGTCTGCTGTAGGAGCCTTTGGGCTGAAGCATGTCAGATAGCAAGAATCCTGACTTTGCTGTGCACAGAGCATTACAGCAGCTTCCTTGACCCACCTCCCAGGGGAATAATGCTCCAATACTGCACGTTTGTGTCCTTAAAATCGAACGCTTCAGCCAGAGAAACCTTTGACAGATCAGGGCTGAGGTGGCTTGCATTGGTGGCTGGCTGCATTTGTGAAAAATACTTCTGGTACAGAGACATGATGAAGCACCTCATCTTTCTCTGCTCTGAGATGTGGCATCTACCCTCTACATGACTCTGTCAGTGCACCTTCTCCTTCCCTACCCCACGGCTGCCCCAGACCCAAAGATGCCCTCCGCCTGCGCCGTCTGGCTCACCTCTCTTGTGCTCCCAGCGAAGCCAAGCTTGCCCCAGCTCTGCTGACCTGTTCCAGCCTTGCTGCTGGGTGCTTCTCTTTGGCAAAGTGGTGGAACACATGACCGAACATGACTCATTGCAACGGGACATGTGTGCATGCTTAACTCAAACATGCTGTTCCAGCCTTTCGCCTATTTGGGGCCCTAATTTGGAGATTCCACACACATCTGTTATTACCCCACCACTCTAAGCTCATGCTATGCTGCAGCCAACTTTCTGCTTTGGATTAAATTTACCCGGGGTTAAATAAGATCGCTGCTGTTCTCCATCCTGTGATCCAACCTGGGATTTGGACCTAGAGAGCAGCATAACTCTTAGGCTGCCTTGCCCTACCTATTCAGCTTCCCTGACTTCTAGTCTAGTGACTGTCTTGCCTGAATCATCCTCACTCAAATTCCCTCTCAAGTTTCCCGTAAAACAGGGCACTTCGAGGAAAGAGTTGGGGAAAGAGCTTTTACAATGTGTGTCTATACATGTGCGTGCTCAGATCTCACCCTAGGAGGGTGGCAGGTATTGCTGCAAATGCCTCTTGGCTCTTGTTCCACCTCTGGGTAGCTACAGTCTCCTGCCAATTTATCATGAATTAAGTATCCCCGCCCCTGTGCTCTCCTTCACCCTCCACTTGCCTTTCAGAGGAATGCACTGGCCTTGTGCCTCCGGGCTGCAATTTAACTGCAACTCATGCTGCATCTGCAGATAGATACTCGGCGCTGTGAAATACAGCATTGTTTTTCCTCCTCTGGATGGCCCTGGGCAGAGCAGCTGTAGTGTAACTCACTGCCTCCGTGCAAGGTGCGTGTCCTCCAGCTCTGTGTCAGAGCGATGGCTGGGGCTGACCCCTTGACGTCTGGCTGTACAGCGCTTGGAGGATACAGGGGAGCACGGAGATGCTACTGCTGCAAAGGCAAGTCATCGATATGAGATAGCTTGTGGGGCGGGTTTCGCGGGGAATAATGGGTTTAATATTCAGGGACTGTTTTGCTCCTGATGCTGCCGCAGCCTGGGCAAGAGCCTATTAAATGCTCAAGTATCTCTTGCAAAGTGCCGTGTGCCTTCGGCTGCTGGCAGGATCAGACTGTGTCCACGTTCATGCTGTTAATGTTCAAGGTTACCAATGTCGTCTTCTCCATTTCTCAGTCAGGATTGCCAAAGACCAAGGAAGATTGGTCCTAATTTCCTATCATGCCCTCATTGCTTTTTCCTTGCTGATGCCAGGAACATGCAGAACAGCAGTCCTGTTGCCAGCCCGCAGAAGGAAACCATTTCCCACTGCCCTACATACAAACCCCCTTGCAGACGGGAACTCAGGAATGGCCATAGTGGTTAAACAAAAGGTCCCTCATCTATGCTTGTGTCCCTGCTCTGGAAGTGGCCATCAGCAGATGTGGATAGAATGTATGAACAGAGCAAGCACAGAGATATCCTCACTCGCATCACTCATCCAGCTGCAGGAATTTGTGGCTTCCCGAGCCAGTGGAACCAGTTGAAACTCCAGCGTGTCCTGGATGCATCTATTTGCACTTACTGAAGTTATTTATTTTGCATGTGATGTCTTTGTTTTCTAGAAAGAGAGTACATGTCACCTGAGACTCGTGATGCACTAAATACATTAATTTTGTACATACTCAGGTGCACGGCTCACTTATCTAAACATGTTCTCCTTCGTGTGCTGAGGGAGAGAATCTGCACAGGGATGGGCACTTGTACAACAACAGAAGGAAATATCCACGAGGAGGAAAATAACTATCAAAGACAACCAGTGCAAATGACGCAGGAATGGTGTATTGCAGGACTGATCTGTTCAGGGGGTTGGAGGCAGGTACAAGATTGGCCATTCAGCATGACTTGTATCCCAGGAAGAACACCTGATTTGTTGCTTGTTTTGAACAAACCCACGGTGCTTTGTTATACGCCAGCTATTCCTTATACCCACCTAGAGTCAGGCCAGCTGGGTCCTGCACCCAGACATCGAGGATCAAAACCCATCTTCCCTGTGCTGCTCCTTGTTTCTTCCATCTACAGAAGGTGCTGAGATTCCTTCAGGTTGGCAAAGAAGCTGCTGACAGAATGCAAAACTTTCCTTCCTTCTCCCAGCTGAGGGAAAAGGGCCTGTGCATGAAGATACTCTGAGGATCAGGACACACTTCCATTCCTTCTTTCTCTGGTGTCCCCCTTGGGTTGACGTTGAGGTGTTTGGTGGCCACATGGCATGTGGAGGTGCCTCCAAGTCCTTGCAGGGCTTGTGGCCAGTGCCTGAGAGGTAGGACATGCTCTGGTATGGACTTGTGGCACAGCAAGGTGACCTCCATGGCATGCTTTGGAGCATGATCTTCACTTGTTTGATATCTTGGGCCTCGGGCCTGTTCCCTCCAGGATGGGAATTCAGGGTAAGCTGGTCTTGTTTCTGGTTTTCTGTCTATCCAAAAGGGATAGTCTGAGAAGGTCTGCTTATTTCTGACAAGTATCAGCTGTGTCTGTAGTATTTAAAATGGGTGGTTTTCATCACCCCTTCCACTCAGCTCACCCGGGAGAGGGATTTATTCTGACTGGTTTATCATCCGTAAATCTCCTTGGTTGACTCCATTTTGCATTTTAACAAGAAACAAGCACTTTATAATAACTGCAGAGATTAAACTCTGACGGACTCTCAAACCATTAACCTGAAGGAAATGTAACAATAAATTAAACATATTAATGAAGCTGTACTACAAGCTCTGAATTTGTTAGGTAAATTGTACAGTTATTAACAATGAACCCGACTTAGAGTAATCCATCACCAGAGAGGTTTGGGAGGTACGGAGTGGCGAGGGATACCAGCAGTTCTCCATCCTTGTGTCAGGATGGAGGTGTGTTGAGGTTCTTGTACAGCTAACCAGGGTAGTCATCCTTAGATCAAACATCTGAAGTAAAATTTCACCCAGATAGATTCACCCTGTCTTCAGTCCGACCTAGAAGGACTTTTATGTGGCTGCCATGTGTTTTGGGGAGCAGATGTTGAACTGTTTGCAGGGTGGTGGTGCGCAGTCCCTGTAAAAGAAGCATGGGGTGACATCTCAAGAAGGGTGTTTTTGTAGACGATATTACCTTGTGTATGGATTATGCTGTCCTGGTCCTTGCTGGGAAAAGGGCCTGGTGATGGTTATTTGTGATGGACTCTAAGACCTGGTCTCTATTGCCTCGTGTCCTCCACCTGATTCACACATGCTGTCACACACAAGGATCCTTTGGTGTGCTGGTGCTATGTAATGATGCCAGGTAGGCTGAAGCAGAAATTTGTGATACCAAGCCCAAACCTCTGACAACACGACACCACATTATGCCTCCAAAACCTTGCCATGTTTCTCCCCCATGTTCTCAGGAAAGCACAACCGCCATGTCCCATGGTGTCTGAGGAAAGAAGCAGAGCATGCTTCATTTTGCTGTGGCACTAAGGAAAACAGGGCACACGCCTGGAGCAACGGGATGTAGCACCATGTGTCAGCGAGTGCAGCACGTGGGTAAAGGCATTCATGAGTGCTGTGTCTCCCTGGTAGTGCAGGTGGCTGCTAATTTGAACAGTATCCACTATTTGAGTGGAGCCAGCAGGGGTGAGGAACAGGGATTTGTCATTTCTAGGAGGCAGCTTTGGGTCCCTGCCAGCTCGGCGGGGCTGGGAGCAGCTCCTCTCCTCCAAAGCAGCAGCTGCAGAGCCAGTCCCAGCCAAAACCTCCCCTGTGCATGGGGGTGCTCACAGTAAACGGTGAAAAATAAGGATGGGAGAAACCTGAGAGCTTGTCTAGCCCAGCCCCCTGAAGGCAGAATCAACTCTACCTGTATCCCCCTTGACAGAGGGTTCTCCAGCCTGTCCATCAAACTGCCAGACTGTCCAGGCAAGCTGTCGCATGGCTCCTTTACCCTTTCTCCAACATCTAAAGCCAGCCCTACTACTGTTATCCACAGAATACCCACACCAGATACGGAGAAAGGATTATTCTCTTCCTTTTTTCTCCTCCACATTTGAAGATGATTATCCTACTTCCGCTCCATCTTTTCTGAGCAGCCCCAGTTCCTCCTGCCTTGCCATGTAAGTTCAGGCTCCCCAGGTCCCCCCATGAGCCTTGTCCTCTTCAGCTGACCTCCTGAAGTGCCCCACTCATGGCCTCAGCAGTACCATCAGGGCAGCTGGACTGTGCCACATGCTCACATGCGCACGTGCGTGTTGTCTCTGGCAGCAGGGAGGCTGGATCTCCTCCAGCAGCCCAACACTGTTGACTTAAGCCCATGGTGTATGCTAGCCCCCCCTTGCCTCAGTCCTGCAATGCCACTGGGCCCGTGCTCCCCTTGTCTGCCTCTGTGTGCTCAACTATTGTCACCTGAGAGTATTTGCCCTCCCTGAGTTCAGTCTTCTGTCTTTTTCTGAACCATTTCTTCAGTTCATCCAGGTCATTTTGCGTTCCAAGCTCTGCTTTCCAGCATGCTCACAGCCTTTCCTGATATAACAAGCTTCTTCCTTTACCCTGGCCATTCAGGAAAATATAGAATCATAGAATGATAGAATCATAGAATGGTTTGGGTTGGAAGGGACCTTAAAGATCATCTTGTTCCACCCCCCTGCCCTGGGCAGGGACACCTCCCACTAGATCAGGTTGCTCAAAGCCCTGTCCAGCCTGGCCTTGAACACCTCCAGGGATGGGGCAGCCACAGCTTCTCTGGGCAACCTCTTCCAGTGCCTCACCACCCCATATCAACTAACACCAGCCAAAGGGCTTGCACATGTCCTTTCCCAGCTCCCAGGAGGTTGATGCACCCTAGAAAAGCTCAGCTGCCGTGGGTCGCTCTGGAGTAACTCTGGACCTAGTTCTCTGGAAATTTGGCATTGAATTCCCAGCGGTAGCAGGTGGGCGATATATCTTGGAGACATCTCACTTATATATGCTCCCCCCTGCATCTCATTATGGGAAGGACTCCCTCTCTCACTGCCAGCATCCTATGGCACCCTATGGCATCCTACAGCATCCTACAGTGTCCTGTGGCACCCTGGACTTGGTCCTTAGCAGAGCGAATCCCCCTCGACCAGGATCTGCCAGGCAGTGTGAACAAGCATGGCAGGATGGTTTTGAAGCAGAAAAGTGGATCTGGGTCAGAGAATTCTCCCCTTACGTTTGGTCCTACAAAGCGATGGAGAGTTTTCCGCGGTGAGGTGCCAAACACCCTTTGAAGTGTCAATCACATCATTTGGCATTGATTTTTCCTTTAAGGTCTCCTGGCTGCTCCCCTCCCAAGAGCCAGGCTTTCCGCTGACAGGCAGTCTTGCCTGGGAATTCGGATGCTGTGCAATGCACAGTGTTGCAGACACCTGCGTTGGACTCGGGCTCCTGCAAATGGGGTCATCACGGCTCCCCATATGAGCATGTTCCCGTACATGGCACAGGATTGTGTGCGTGGTCTTGGGGGCATTTCTTGGCAGCAGGTGATTTTCCCACCAATGTAGTGCGATGGCCTGAGCAAAGCTTCCGCGTGGCACAACGATGAGATTTTCCCCATGTCCTTGGATGATATTATTTTCAATAATTGTTCTTTTTGTGTCTAAGGTTTTGCTGGACTTACCAGCATGCATTTATATCACTGTCCTCTCCGAGATATATTTAAACTGTTGTCTTCACATCTTGAACAGGGATTCTACTCTTACTTAAGCAGTAGATGTCTCTGCATTTAAATCACGATGTTTTTTTTTTCTGGGACTGACAGCTGGGAAGTGCTAGGTGCCTTCAGCTTTATAATTACCTCTGTCTGTCTTGTCTGTGTGTTCATGCACACACACACGTGCAGTTGTGTGCCAAGCTGAAGAGGAAGCAGTGAATGCAAGCAACAGCTGGATCCAGTATGCGACAAGTCAGGAGGAATTGTTTTTCTTTCAGCATCTTTTTATGTACATCTCAGTGTTGCTCTTCCCGGCTGCAGCATCACAAGAATGAATAACCTCTGGAAATACTCAGCCTATTTTGGAAAAATGGAGGTTTGCTACGTATCGGTTCTGCCTGCATGAACTTGCCTCCTGCCTGGGGCTCGTGTGTCATGGCAGAGTTCCCTATGATACTGATGGTATCATATGAGGAGGCTGATGGTACTCATAGGAGGAGGATGCCTTCCAGTTAATCTTCACGGCAGAGCAACGCTGGAGACGGCGGGGACCAGGGGTTGAACCAGAAAGGTGGTTTTTGCAGCAACCATCTGCTTACCACCATCCCTTACCACCATCCCTGTATCCCTCGCACTGCCTCCCTCATCCCAGCTGTATTTCCTGATTTTTGAACAAAAAATGTCCAAGGAGCCTTCTATCACAAAGACACTTCAATTTTCCATCTTCAGGCACGTGTGCAGCATAGAGATGTCTTCTGATCAGAGAAACTCGATCCCTGTGGCTGGCTGGGCAGGCACAAGCTGGGGAGAGGAGGGGTGAGATTTTGGGAATGAAGGCTTTCACCACCAACCTGAGATCCCAGGAAAGAGCTGCGGTGGAGCGAGGTTTGGAGAGGCCTCAGCGCGTAGTCTGTTTCCTTTTCCTTTTAATGTGTTTGCTCTCTAATGTGTGTTGACACAGTAAATACACATGTTTGTACAAACATCCCAGCAGAGGGTTGCTTTGAAAGCCCCTTGCAGGGGATGGGAAATGTGCACGGCAGATGTTGGGAGGCGACCCACTGCCTGGTACGCGCCGCTTTTGCCAGTGATGTTGGAAATGTTCCCCATCAGGAGGAACTCAGGGGGACAACGTGAGGCAGATGATGCTTTGCTTGGACTTTTTGGACTGCTGCAGGGAGACAGGGAAGCTCAGAGCTGGTCAGGTGCAGAAAGGTGTCCCTTACCCATTGCTAAGTGTTGCATTGGAGATCCAAACTTTTGTTGAGTACATGCTGATGAAGAGAAAAGCATTGACAAGGGTTATATAGTGTGGGGAGAGAGATCCCCAAGGGGGACCAGCCAGAGCTCCCCTGAGTAAGGCATTTACATGTTGACGAAGCAGAGACTCGTGGGAAATGATGGACAGGCCCAAAGCTTTTTAAGAGGTGCTGCCAAAGCTCTCCTTTAACCAAGCACTGTGCAGCACTTGGAGTTGAATGGGGCAGCAAGGAGCTTGGCCAGAACCAGGTTCTTCCAGGTACCTTCATAGCTGATTAATGTGCTTTTGCACCTAAAGCTATGCTTTCGGTTGCATGTGGCATCTTATTTCCAACCATAAAGTGCATGAACCAGGGTCATGAGACCCTGAAAATGGGTTTAAGTGTGTTAAAACTGACCCCATTGGGATTCAAAGACTCATGAGCTACAGATGGGCCCACATGGTTTCACGGACCAAATTCCAACACTCCTTCATCACAGGAGGCTGAGGGGAGACCTCATCACTCTCTACAACTATTTGAGAGGACATTGTAGAGAGGCTGGTGCTGGTCTCTTCTCACAGGTAATTAGCGATAGAACAAGAAGGAATGGATTCAAGCTGCAACAGGGGAGGTTTAGACTGCACATTAGGAAAAAATTCTTCCCAGAAAGAGTGGTCAGACACTGGAATAGGCTGCCCATAGGCCACCATCCATAGGGAGGTGGTGGAGTCACTATCCCTGAATGTGTTTAAGACTCGTTTAGATGTGGTGTTGGGGCATATGGCATAGGGGAGAACTTTGTAGAGGGGGGTTGATGGTTGGACTCAATGATCCCAAGGGTCTTTTCCAACCTAAATGATTCTATGATTCTATGATTCCATAAGGTGCCTCATTACTGGCCACAAGCTGCTCATGGTTAAAGCTTAACACAAACAAGGCGGAGGTGATTTTAGAGAGTCCAGAGCGTATGACACAACTTCTCTAGTTAAAGACATACACTCAATATAGTTTTGTCTGAGCAGTTTATGAGCACTCATCACTTCCAATTGATTAACGGACTCTTTTTGCTCTTGGTGTGTTGTGAACTGGACACCTTGCTATACTGCAGCAGTGTGATGTAACTGGGAAACCCATGAATTAATGGGAAGCTCCAGCTCAGACAAGCCTATAGGCATGTAACAAGGATGGTGGGTGGAAATCCTTTGTTTCCTACTGCAGCTCTGCGCTGATGGCAAGCTCAGAGAGCTCTTACCTGCAAGCTGTCCCATGGCCCGTTTTCTGCTCATCTAAAAGAGGAGACAACTCTATGTCTGCAGCTCTTCTAGCTCTGCAGGAGTTGGTTCATAATTGTGTAACAGCATAGCATCCCAAGATAGACAGAGATCAAAGTACAGTTCTCCAGCCCTCTTCTTGTCATACGACATATTGAGCAAACAAACACTGCCCTCAAAATTAAGCCTTTCTGTAATAAACTGTCCACACGTCTTTTCCCACATGGACAGCAAGGAAAGGGTAGATGGCCCATCTGTAGGAGATGCCAGACAATCACTCAGGCTGAAATTTGTCTCACCTAATGCCGGTCATCAGCATTGAATTGAAATGAGTTGCCTTTTATAGGTAATGGAGAGAGACTGGCATCTCCAGAAAGCAATTCACTCCATCTGCCCGAGACACCTATTTAGGATGGCACGAGTCGCCCCGTGGTGAAACCTGTCTCTTTCCATTGACTAGAGGGGAAGCCTGCCTGACTCATTAGGCGCGATGTCTAATTTTCGGGAAGACCGTGTTAAACAAGATGAATCCCGCGTTTAGTGCATGCCTGGAAGGCAGGCAGGTAACTGGTGACAGCAAGACGTCTCTGGAGCCAGACAGAGCGGGGCTGCTCAGTCCTCTTCCATTTGTTTTCAGTTTAGTTTAGTTTGCCCCTCCCTCCCCAGCCTTTGCATCTGAAATATCCTGCTTTGATCTGGGTTACTAGAAGTGGCACCTTGTTTTGTCATGGTCCGGGGAATAGATGGGAACACTATTGGGGGAAATGTGGGATCTGAAGGGTTTCATAGAATCACAGAATGGTTTGGGTGGGAAGGGACCTTAAAGGTCATCTAGTTCCAACCCCCCTGCCCTGGGCAGGGACACCTCCCACCAGACCAGGTTGCTCCAAGCCCCATCCAACCTGGCCTTGGACACCTCCAGGGATGGGGCAGCCACATTTCTCCCATGTTCCTCCATCCTCAACACAGCTCCTTCTCTGCGCTGCTCAGACTTTGCAAGGCAGGTAGATTTCACTGTTCCCACTTTACAGATGGGACACAAAATGGGATGAATGACAGGGGAACTGGCACAGGACTTGATGCCCTCTGTGTCCTGATGCTTGTCTCAGACACCGGGGATTATGGCTGGCTTTGCACATGGACCTGGGGCTTTTCACTGCGGCTTCCCTCCCCGGTGAAGCTGGAAAGGTGAAGGGCAGTTTTTAACTCACAGGTGGGACATGGCAAAGCTCTTTGTTGCTGGTCAGGAACACACAACTAATGCACTAATGAGGCTGCAAAGGTGGTCTTTGGGGTCTGAATTGGTTGTCCTCAATCCTATTGAAGTCCCCTTACTAATATTTCCTAAAAGTTTGCTTCAGACCCTCGGAGACACAGAGATTTGGAAACAGTTGTTACGCCTGTCACCTCTGGGGTTTTTTTCCTCTCCCAGAGCCCCAGCTGCCCCTCAAAGCCCTCCTGTGCCAGGACACGCCACCATCTCATGGATCATTTTGGATCATTTCTTCACCGGGGAAGAACTGACATTCCGTGCCCTAAAATCCCCAAATCCCTGTGCCAGTGTGCTGGGGGCTTGGAGTAAACCCTGGGCAGCAGCCTGCGAGACTCTCCTTTGGTCATTGGAAACTCTGATGGGGGGACTGGGCAGGATGAGACCTATCCCAAAGGATTACTCCAGTGCTGGGCCGTCTCAAGGAGTTGGGATTCCTTTAGGGGACCCAGTCCATATAGCTGCTGACACCCTGTGGCTGTCGGGAAGAAATGCAATGCCTTTCACAGAAGGGTTGGGTGAATTTGGGTTTGAAAACTGTGTTTCCAGAAAAAAGAAAAAAAGCGACTGTTCTCGGAAGGAAAAAAAAAAAAAAAAAAAAGAAGGAAACAAATCCCCCAGACGCTTCCCAGTTGTGCTTTTTAGTGCTACCGCAGGGACAAAGGTGGCAGCTGGCTGGCTGGCAGCCTGCTTGTGACTGTCTGCTCTGCTCCCAAGGCCATGGGCCAAGGGCAAGAAGCTTTGAAGAGCTCCCAGTTTGGGGGACGGGTCGGGGAAGGCAACTGCAAACAAAGATAGAGGACATGGCCACCTCCTCACCAAAAAGAACTTCTTTAACTCTTTCTCCTTCCTACTCCATGTCCCTCCTCTTGTAGTTTGTTTGCCACCAACTGCAAAGAAGCTTCCATGCAGAATAACACGTATTTTCTTTCCCAGCTGCCAAGAGATCTGTGTACAAGTCTGTGTACAAACACAAGTTTTTCCCTTTTATAAGCAACCATCTAGTCCTCCTCCAAAAGAGCATAACAAAAGCAGAGAAAGAAAAAAAAATATGAAAAAGGAGAGGCATGATCATCTCTGCTTTGCTTCCCGACACAAAGGGGTAGGGGGGAGTTGTTGGCCCAGGACAAAATTGGCAGTCTAATAAGTTTTAGCTTTAGCCTTTGAAGATGAGAGAAGAAGCAGCCGATTGTCATAAAGGGAGCAGGCATGTCCCTTTAAACCACAAAGCCTGCAAAGATAGCCTGGAGTCCCAAAAATAAAGGCTTCACAGTGCCTTCCTCTGTCACTCCCGGACAGAAATAGTAGTCCAGTGGGAACCATTATGGCTGTGATGAGAAGCGCCAGTCTGCTCCGATGATTGCAGCTGGGCCCAGAAGGGTGCAGGAGGAGGTCGGCTTCTGGCTCCTGGGGCAGCTGGTCGGGCTCTGGTCTCCATCACCCAGACTGGCATCGCCTGTGGAGGCGAGCCCTGCACCAGGAACACGGCTCTTCCCTCCCGCTATGGAAATGAAGCACCTGAGCCAACGCAGGATTGCTCCCCATGGCCCATTTTGTAGCCTGTCCTTTGTCTCACCCTGTTTTAAACGTCCTGAGGAGGGCTGGAGGGCTCAGGCTGAGTTCAAGGCTGTGAATGATGCCAGTGTCCCAGGAGGCACCAATGTGGGGTTTTATGGCACATCCATCTCTGCATGTTGGAGCTGTGCCTCCTGCATCCCTTGCGGAGGTGTCCCCCCTCTTTGGGACAGCTGGTGACCCACATTCGTCGCTGTAAATTGCTCAGAGAGTGCTAATATCCAGTGCTGGGAGCTGCATGGCACGGGACCCAGGCAAAAAAAGGGCAGGATGAAACCATCAGGTAGTGAGGGATGTCCCTTCATACGGCCCTGGGGCTGGCATGGGGAGAGTGGGTGGCAGTGGGGACAGTGGGTGACAGTGGGTGGCAGTGGGACAGCTACTGCAGCTGCGCCATCTGCTGCACACGCAGAGAAGCTTCGGCCAGAAAGGGTCATTTTGGGCTAGAAGTGACCAAAAATAAGTGACAGCCTGTATCCAACCGCTTCTCCTTCCCCCTCCTTTTGCACTGGCCTCACAGGCGTTGCCGCTCACCTCCTCTACTTTTTTCACCATCTCCCATGGATCAAGCAGACCTTGGATGCAACTTGATAAGGGTTGGTTAAGTAACTATTAAAAAGCCTTTTTTTTTATTTTTTCCCTTCTGTCTTATGAGGGAGATCTGTAGAGAGAGAAGGAAACAAGTGAGCTCCAGGCTCACCCAATTTGTTTCCCTAAGGGATGGTGTGAAGCATCCTCAAGGAAGTGTGAAGACCTCCAAACCTGAGGTTACTGCCTTTTGTTTCAGTTTCACAAAACTGATCTAATTTTGCCACAATAAAACCTCGGAAACAGGGAAGGCTTTCCCTCAAAAGGAGATCAGGCTTTGGGAAAGAGTAAGAAAGTGGTAATTCCAGTAAGGGGGCTGATTTCAAGCAAATTCTCAGTATTTCAATTATTTCAAGCTGTTGTTTGGATGAAGATTCAGTGTGTAACCTCAAAATGCACAGTATTTTGCATATTATGTCTCCCTGACTTGGAATTTCACTAAATAACCTTCCAAACTTTGGAAATATGAAATACTAGCACTAACACACTCTGGCAGGACTTCAAGGGAAAGGAGTTGCTCTTTCTTTGGAGGTTTGAGGTCCTATTTTTTTTCTTGCCGTCACCAGTCCACATTAGCTCCTCTGGAGTCCCTGCTGCCACTGGTGTGTAAATCTGGGGTAACCTCATTGAATCTCTCCGGCACAAAGCTAGAAGTGATCACAGATGTAACTGGTTGCTCTTAAGAGTGACTCTGCTGAAGCCTGGGCTGTTGCTTCAGTGAAAGGGGGAATTAAGCTCTTACATCCCTCATCGTTCAACTTCTGCGCCACCATCTGTGCTGTGTGGCTGCGAAAGGGTGCCTTGGCTAGTACCCTGCTAGGAGGCAACCTGGGCAAGGACAAAGCCAGGAGAGCCGTGTGAACCGAGGGGAAGAGCAGCACAGATGAAAGGGGGAGTAATTATGCATCTGAATACCCTCCCTCCCAAGCAGCGCTTGGCAGGTATATCTGATCCCCGGGTCTTTTGTGTCATGACTGGCACTCGCTGTATTGACGCTGAACTCCTGACCTTGCTTTGTCTTGCACCACGACCTTATGTCAAAATGGCTTTGGGTAGAGTTTCATTGCCCGGGTTACCTCGAGGTCCCAGAGGAAAGTGATCCCTCGTCTCCCGTGAGTGACACGCTCTTGCTGTCTCTCCCCGGCCCATGGGAGATAGGTGAGGGCTATGGAGATACGAGAAGATCATGCACAAGCTATTCTTCTATCAACTTCCCATCCCCAAAGGTTCAGCTGGGTTTGCCACAATGCTCCCTGCCTTACTTGACATGTTCAAGAGAGCGGGGAAAGATCCTGTTTGGGCACCCCAGGGACCTGAAACACGGCAGTGCCATGAGCATCTCTGGGAAGCAGTCCTGGGCTTTTTCCCAAATTCCACTATTTAGGCATACAACTGCAGCAGAAGTGTCTGGGGTACGGTTTCTACTCTGCTAGTGACCACCCCAGGAATGCTTGCACTTAGTCCCCAGAAGTTTTCAGGCAGGATCTGTTTATTGATCTCCACTCATATGTGGCCAGGCATGAGCTGCTTGTACAGAGATAACGAGCTGTGTAGGTGAAGAGCAAGCCACAGGCCTTTGGAGGATGGAGGACTCCTGCAGCTCCTTATGGGATGCTACTTTTAGAGCTCAGACATCTCAATCTCTTACATTAGAACAAAAGTAACCAGCTGTCTTGCCTCTGACAGGACATTGCTCTGGTACTTGAAAAAGTAACCAGAGGATCTGGAGGAAGATACGGGGCACCAAGAGAGGTGCAGACCTGCAAGTTGGTCTGTTGGAAGAACAGTGCATCTTTTTAGCTCTGATCTGGCTTCCCTGCTGGGCTGTGGTCCTTGTGCATCACTCGGCTCAGCCAAAGGATCCTTAGAGATGGTCCATCAGGGCCTCCTTTGCACTTAGCTTTTCCAGGCTCTCTGTTTTCTGAATGTCCCTACATTTCATATTTCACCTGAAGTTCCGTTGGGGGAGAGGTTTTTGGGCTGGTTCAATGCTACAGGATCATGTTAGACTCACGAAAGCTGTTCTAACTCCTTCGATGGAGCAACTTAAACTCCCCAACAACTTGATCTAGGATCTGATTCCCAGCTCAGCAGCCAGACCCCAACTTGAATGGCTCAAGCAACCTTTCTCCTCTCCTAGGAGTCCCCTGCCTCTGTCTAAGTGGAATAATGTGTCAGCACTTGCCTGATAAATCCCTCTGGCTCTCTTAATTCTCTCTTGATTGTGCCTTGTTCCTTGCCCTCTGTGCCATACAGCTCCTTTAAGACAGTTCCCAGCAGACCTCCAAATCCTTTTAAGTGCACACGGAGGGCTCTGTTTCCTCCATGGGGTGGTCAGCTTTTCTCCCATAGACCTGTATTAATGCTCTGCAGACTCTGGGGTGCACTTGGCTGGGAGGAAATCACTCCTTGCCATGCTCGACCACTGCAATTCCACCTTGTGTCTTGTTTTACGCGGAGACTTTACACTGATGGTCCTGGCTGGTGATTTACCGGCATTAAAAATGTGCCTACTACACCGTTATTTTTAAATTCATTTGAATTACTTTTAGATAATTCAATCAAGGGCTTTGAACAGACATTTGGCTAATTCTGATTGATGTGCAAGGAACCCCTGTGATTAAGGGTCTGGATATACATGCTATTCTTATGCCATCAGAGGTAATAATTGCTTAACTTCCACAATACTTTTCATTTGAAGATTTCCAATGCCAATCAATTTTTACTCTCCCCAGCCCTCTCTGGAGATGCCCCTAATAATGATCTGAGAGCCATGGGTATGTGATCATACAATATGCTGTTTTCCCCCATGTCACGCTCTGACCTGAGGGGTGTACAGTGATGCACGCTACTTTGGTGGTATTTTTTGAGTCTATACTTCCTATCTCAAGAACCTCCATTTAACCTTTCCTGCAGCTGCAGAAGCTGTCCCCTAAAACTCATCCAATCCACAAACGTTTCAATGAAAAATGTGGAGAGGGATGCACCGACAGGGTAGGCGACGTCTCTAAAGTCATATGGCCAATTCATAGCTCAGCTAAGGTTTAAGATTCTAATTTTTCTAAGAAGTCCCTTGCTCTAACCCTGGAGCCAAATAAGAGGATGAAGGAGAATAGAGAGCATTTGGTGTAACCAGCTCAGGCTGGAGTAAGAGGCTGTGCAAAGGAGGTTGCTGGGAAGGAGGACTGTTGATATTCACTGCTCCATTGAGGTCATATCCAGCAACCTCCGATGCAATTCACCATGCTGGACTTGGCCCCATGTTTTCAGTGTGAGGGAGCTGGGTTTTGGTCTCTGGGCTCGGGACCATTTTTCTTCCTCCTCATTGCATGTTTTCTCTATATCCTAGTGCCCTTCATCCTCCTGCACCAGAGCTGAGAGCCCTAATGCCCCCCTCTCTTTGCTTTCTTAGCTGAGGTGGAGCGAGGGCCATGGCTGCTAATGCTTTCCTCCCGCCATTCATGTTTGCGCATGTGGCATCCTCAGAAGAAGGCAGCACAGCAGTAGCTCTCAGCATAGGTGGCTGGATGTTTTGGGGATCCTACGGGTCCTTGATGAAGCCAAGCGGCCACATAGTGTACACAGGGCCATTTGAAACCTGCACAAGCTGAGGTTGTTGTTGGTCCTTTCAGGAAGGACTGAGGAGATGGAGAGGGAGGGAATGAGCAGGAATGTGTTTGGTGTGGTCCTTTCTGCAGGAATTTGGAGAGGCAGCTGTTTCTCCATTTGGTAGTGACTAGGAACGGCTTGTAGCTCAGTGCTGGAGACTGCAGGTGAATCCAGCCAAATGATATTGGAGAGGACCAACAAATTGTCTAGTGGCCTTGGAAGAAAAAAAGCATGAGAGATGGCTTTGGGTCACTAACGAGGGACCAGCTGATGGGAAATGAGAGGAAGCCTTGGGAAGGCGAAGGCCTCAGTGAGACACAGCTGAGCAGAGATGGCTGCTGAGGGATTTGGTCTTCATGGAAGTTGGGTGATGGAAGAGCTGGCACTTGCTAGGACCACTGCTACTCATTGGGACTGGCTGGTGAGAAAGATGGTCTGTGCTGAGGCTGACCTGCACAGAGACACGTCTATTGGTCAGACATCAGAGACAAAAGCAGAGGAACCATTGGTGGATCAGCAGATGAGAACAGCCTTCAGTGGAGGATCAGTCTATGGGAGGTGAATGGAAGAGGTCTCATCCACTGTTCCAGCGCTGGGCCATTTTTCTGGCTGCTTGCATGAAAGGGGAGAAAGGGCAAGTGTGGAGCTTTGTCCACAGACGGTATTTCCCTTTTATCTGAGGCAATATTGGAAGATAAGCATTCGCTCTTTCTCTCTTCCTTTTTTTTTTTCTTCCTGGGGATAAACATAGATTATGAAGGTTAGAAAGGCTTCAAGGGATGTTTTTTATCTGATATTAAGTTCTTAATAGGTCACCTTGGCATTGAGAAGCCCAGGAGCTGAAAGAGTCAGCAATTGAATTACAATAACCTTTACAGAGCACAACCCTGTCAGTGGGGCTGGGGCCCAGAGATATGTGGGACCTCATTATCTTGACCTTAGCCCCAGGGATGTCAACTGACAAAAAGGACTGGACAGAGAATCTGAGTGGGCTGATTTCTTTGGAGAGCTTCTCTTTCAGGTTCCTCTTTCCCCTGGCCTTGGAGATAACGTGTCCCCGCATTGCTGACAGGAATTGTTCCCAAGCCATGACTCCATCCACGCGTCCAGCCCATAGCTCATAGCAAGAGAGTGAGGAAAGAGCTCCGGCCCCCAGATTACTCTGTTTTCAGTTATGTACTCACAGCCCATCACTCTCTGCATCTCTCTGTAGTTATTTAGCACAAGTACCTGACACAAATATCGGTGCAAGAGCAGAGCATCTTACTTGACCAGTGATACAATCTCTGGAATACGAGTTTTGATTTGTTTTGTTTAGAGAAAATAGGGAAAATGCGCAAATCCTCAGCAAAGCAGGAGCTTTAGTCTGCCTCTGATACGCTGCAAAGGGAAATTGCAGATGCATCTGTATATCTCCAAGATTGAATGTGACAAGCTATGATTGAGCTTGCTGCCCTCGCTGATGCCTGGAGCTGCACAGGGCACCGCGCCACCCGAGGTGTGTGTAAATGCCCGTAGTCAGATCAGATTCCCAGGGAGCAGGTCCTTTTGGGGGGAAGTCTGTGCGCCCCGCGTGTGCTCCCACGCCAGACTCTGGTGGTTGTGAATGCACATTCGGTGCGTGCCTGTGCTCATCTTTACATCACCGCGTGTCCCCTTGCTGGTGACCAAGACCCTGTGGCACATCAGGGAGCGCACCCTCAATCCAGGCAGATGAGCCTTGGTGGGCAGAGCGTGTGTACGCCTCTGTGTGTGTGTCTTTGGGTGCCTCCATGTCCCTGCCTGCCCTGTCTGCTTGAGTATTTCCACCCTTTTCCGTGCTGCTGTGTTGACGTGTGTTCTGCTGCCCGTGCTCTCCTGCCCATGTGTCCATGCCTCCCATTGCCAAAGGGCAGCTGGCTTCCTCTCAAGTGACACAATGTCGTGAGGATCCGTGGGTGTCTCAAAGCTCACCCCGTCTGGCCGCAGTCAAAGGGCCCTTTGTGGTGCTGCTCTGCACCCCCCGCCGCGGGGCTCCCAGCCCTCCGGGTCACCGCGTTCCCGGCACAGCGGGATGAGCTCATCTCTGGGAGGAATCTGGTCCCTCAGCTCCATGAAAAGACACTTATAAAGGACTTATATTCATGATCCAGCCCATGCTTCGATCCATCTGCCCTCATACCATCCCATATTACTACATGCCTCAATTTCGAAGCCATTCCATGTAAGGATTTCTACTGCAGGCCAACTACGTTGAGGTCTTTGTCTCTGGCCAGTCCCATTCACACACACACTGTGCTTCTGGATGTTTCTGAACCAAACGCACGCAGGGCTTTGAGCCTTTCTGGTAGTGCCACTTGTCTGAATTTTTTTTGTCTACAGTTTGACCCATGCTAAAGAGCTGACCAGAGGTAGGCAGGCATTTGGGGTTGTGCACTTTATGTGCTGCCACCCAATGAATGCTCTTGTATGTAAAAGTTTAATTTTCATACTTTTTTTTTCGTTTGCATTGTTGTTCCTTTAATCTCAGTCAAAACTCACAGACTCAAAGCATCCGTTTTTGTTCTCTTTCTGAAGAACCAGGCAGTAACAGGGTAAACATTTCAAAGCTAGCTGTCCCCTCCCCAAAATGTTGGCCATGAAAATGAAATTCCACCAGTTTTGGAGAAATGAAAGTGCCTGGAGATCTGTACCCTTCCTGCCAAGGTCAGTGGCTTTACGTACATCTGAATTCCTGCACCCTGAAAAATTGGAATATCTCATGATGTACCAGAAGACCTACAGAGCTAATGGGTCCAGAGGATTCCCTTTCAGCTCATGCAATAAGGTGCTGTGAGGAGCAGGAGATGACTTGATTGATGTAGAGTAGCCATAGGTGTGCTAGAGACACAACTGCAGGATCCAAAAGCCCCATCGTAGGGCACATGAATGGAGTGGCACTGGGATGACCTCTGAGATAATCCACTGGGGTCATAAATACGAGCATCCAGCAACAAGATGCTCTCTGTGAGTGCTGAACTTTACCTCTGGGAATGACAAATAGAGAATCTTTTTTCTCCGTGGAGGACCTGGAGGTGCTCTATAGAGCATCCTGTGGTAGGATATAAGCCTGATAAAGCAACACATGGATGAAGACACTCTGCTCTGTTGCCAGGGGGATTTAAATCCTGCAGAGCTCAGGAAGCAGACACAGAGGCTACACGGGCTCCTTCGGTGAAGGAACAGATTCATCCTGTGTTCCTGCCCTTCCTTTGTTCTGTCAGAAAGGTCAATGGTGGCAGGTCTTTCCTTGATGTAGTTTCATTCTCCCAAAGTACCCACTGAGCTGAGCAATTCTTGTAAGACCTGAAGCGAAAAGTTTAGATGTAAGATCTGGTGGCTACAGTGTTTGAATGGCCTCTTTGTTTGGCCAAACACATGCCTGATGCAAACATCACCTCTTAGAGATGCCACTTCTGTCAACATGAAGTTTCCTAGGATATATCTGCAGGTGAATGCTTTGAGTGCCCTACTTAATTTTCCACTGACAGAGGGCAAAGCACAATTTTTCGGTCTCAAATGACTTTTATTTTAGCTTGCAGGGTTGGGGTAGGTAGAGAACAAGTCTTCATGGGGTGCCTGGCAGCAAGAGCAACTGTACCAAGATGTCTGGGACCAAGGTGGCCACAGTCAGCGGAGCCTGGGCAAGGCCCAGGAGCTGTGATGTCTCCTGGAGAGGACAGAGGAGGAACAACAGGTTCAGGGCTCTAACTCTTGCACTGAGCAGCACAACCCCATCCTTGGGGGACAGCAAAGGCCTCAGCCCATGCCATAGGTGAGTGCCAGCAGTCTGTTAATAGATCGCCTGGCAGGGCTCGTGTCTGAACGCTGATCACTTGGCAGGCCATTACCTTGAAAAATGAGCTCTGCAGAGCTTGCCTTGTGTTGTTACAAACTAATGATTTGCATTGATTAGCACGTGGCTCATGAGTGTCTAATTTATCAATCAGGGAGCGCCAGGGGAACGTGTGTAAACCATGCTTTCAAAAATGATGTCATCTGTCAATTGGCTCGTGAATGTGAAAGCTGCATATACCTGACATGCTCCCCCTGGTGAGGGAGAAAAAGGACATGGTCATCTCCTTCCCTTTCCCCTTCTGCCCAGCTCTCTAGCTGTTTCAGTTTGGAGTGAGCCCCACAGTCCAGGTGCAGCCTGGCTGGCCACATATTAACCTGTATTTATTATTTTTATAGTACTGGGAGCAGCAGTCATAAACTAGGTGCTAGGTGCTGTCCGAGCCGAGAATGAAAAGCCGGTCTTTTATTTATATCTAATTTAGATCATAAATCCGTTGCAGCTGGGAGTATCTGTTGCTATAAAAGCGGGTGGGGAAGCACAGTGGTGGCACAGGAGTCACATGCCATGGGCTATGAAAGAAAGGGGACCTCTGTCAGCTAGGAGTTTGTCTCCTGGCTTGCAGGACCCTCTGGCCCAAAGCAGAAGGTTCATTGCAGCGTATCCCAGATCATTGCATGTTCACAGAATCACAGAATCACAGAATGGTTTGGGTTGGAAGGGACCTTAAAGATCATCTAGTTCCAACCCCCGTGCCCTGGGCAGGGACACCTCCCACTAGACCAGGTTGCTCCAAGCCCCGTCCAACCTGGCCTTGAACACTTCCAGGGATGGGGCATTGACAACTTCCCTGGGCAACCTGTTCCAGTGTCTCTCCACCCTTAAAGTAAGGAATTTCTTCCTGTTATCCAATTTAAATCTACCCTCTTTCAGTTTGAAGCCATTAGCCCATGTCCTGTCATCACACTCCCTGATCAAGAGTCCCTCCCCATTCTTCCTGTAGGCCCCCTTCAGGTACTGGAAGGCTGCTATAAGGTCTCCCCGGAGCCTTCTCTTCTCCAGGCTGAACAACCCCAACTCTCTCAGCCTGTCCTCACAGCAGAGGTGCTCCAGCCCTCTGATCATCTTCATGTTGTGAGACGGTGACCCACCATGAAACTGGACCACCAGGTAACCATGTCAAGGTGTGGTGACCCACGTCTGTCTAGGAGAGGAAAACTGATGGCCATCAACATTTTGCCCCACGTTTCTCCTGGCCCTGCTGAATTTAGAGGAATCCTCCTCAGCTCCGGGGTGCTGCGCTTGCCCTGCAAGGGAGATCTCGTATCCAGCAGATAGGCACGTCTCTGTTTGACCTAATTTTGCAGCCTGTCTGGATTACATGAGAGGTCAGTGGGTGAGTCCTCTGCAGGGATTAGACCCCGTGCCCCTGCCCAGTGTGGCCACCCGTGCTCCCCACCGGAGCCCGGCTGAGGGTGGGCGGAGGGAAGATCACAGTGCAACGCCTGCAGATGACAGGGATTAGCCGGCGGTATTCTGGGGAAGCTGTTTTCTTGTGTTTGCTGCTTGGAAAAAAGGCCCTGGGAACTGCGTGGATGGAGAAGGGGCTAAGAAGCATTCTCCTTGGCTGTTGCAATGTTGTAGCAAATAAGCCTTACCTGCTTGCTAACCAAAAGATTTAGATCTTCTAGATAAAAGAAATGTAGACCAGGAACCTGAAGGGATTGCAAGACCAACCCTTTTTGCTGTCCCTTCTGTCGTGTGGAGCAGATTTGTGCACTCAGATGTGCATATGCATCTATGGAGTGAGCTTGCTGTGTCTGTAGGTGCCTTCTGCAGGGGTATTTTTGTGTGTACAACTTTGGGTCTGTGGATATAATTGCATGAGTGATCACACAGGCACTGATGAGCTTGGGACAGCGTTTTAGAGTGAGCCTTGCCAGGATAAAAACTGGAGGGCACTTGCAAATTTAGGGTGTGGGTCTCCCTTAGAAGCAAAAGGCTGGTGTCGACTCTCCTCTCCAGATCAGCTAGCATCACCTCTGGTGAGAGGGGCTGCCGTCACGACACACTGGGATCCAGACAACATTGAAAGCATGAGTGTTGAGAAGACTAAACACCTGGTTCTCCAGGATCCTGCTCTCCATATGGCTGAAGGTGCTCTGAGATCTGTGTTTGGATGGGCTGGCATCGACCATGCAAGCAGCACCTTAAAACATCTGTACAAGAAAAGAGAGAGGGCTGCTGACTATTAGGCATGAGCAAGAGATACCTCATCTCTTGCTTTTTCAATTAGTCTTTCTAAAAGCCTTTTGGATCGGTAGATAGACAGGGCTATTGAAATGCCATGTTTTATTAGAAATTGATCTCCTGTTAATAGGCTTTAAGCAAATTAGAACGGATTATTCGACTGGAAAACACATGCCAAAACGGAGAGAAATAGGAGGAGCATGGAGTGTCATCAGCCCCTTCCTCTTCTTTGACAAGATCAATAGAGCTACATCATGTAACCCAAATCAATGGAAGAGCAGAAATAGATGATCATCATAATGGCTTGACATTAGATCATACACTGTCTGCTGTGTCTTTGCCCCCTCGTCATGCCAGGAGCAGCAGCCAGCAGTCCCGGCATCCGCTGGGGAACATTAGGTTCATAAAACAGGGAGGAACAGATATTGGAAAAGCAATGAAGTATTAGAGGCCCCTGTGCAGTCATAAGACTGTGGCTGGGCACTGCTCAGAGCAGCCTGGATTGATGTGCTGGGCTCCAGGGCTGCTTGGATCTCCTAGAAATGAGGTTTGCGGATCCTTAATCCAATAGTGAGAAATAATGATGGTGATTTCATTGAGAAACCCTAGGAGAAAGAGAGGCAGGGAGGACAAAGGAGGGATGCCTCAGGATACAGGGAGGACAGAGATTGTCCTGCCAGGTCTGGCTTTCCCTGCCCAAAAATATTTCTCCTTTCAGAGGCAGTGCCGCAGCCGTGTTCACTCCCTTGCATCCAGGAGGAGGCAGCAGGGATGGATTCTGTGACCTGTGGGGCTTTGCCTTTGAAATCCACCCTTGCAACCTTCCTGGCAGCCAGTTATTCACCTCCCCTGGGAACTGGGGCAATTTCATGGCCAAAATAAACCACCAGCATGACTTGAGCAGGAGCTGTTGGAGCCCCGGCTGGAAGGATTGGGGATGGCAATGATGAATTCCCTTTAACTTCATCAGCCCGGGGGCTGCTGACGCTGCACAAAAGCAGAGTGGCGGGGAGAGACGGGTTGGCTGAGTGAGCCATGGTTCACCAGTTCCTCTTCCACTTAGTTATTCATTTAATTATTTGCAATTACTATCATCCAACCAGCGTCTGCTCCTGCTGTCCTCCTGGCAGGCCATCATGATCCTGCTCCTGACCATGGTCTCAGGAGTCCTGGATGGATTTCAAATGCTTTATACACAGGAGTTAATGAAGAGGGTCTCGTTTTGACTCTGGTGGGCCAGGAATGATGCTCTGGGCCAGAGGTGATGGTTTTAGAAGAGTAGGAAACAGCTGAGCTCAATTGGCCCAGACGAAATGATCCATTCTTTTGCTGACAGAGGCCAGTCCAAGCTGCTGAGACAATAAAATAGAGGTGAGGAAGCAGCACAGTCCGGGCTTGAGATTGTGCTTTTGAAGTGATCCTGAAGATAATTTTGAAGACAATCAGTTGTCTGTGCTTAATTTGCTGTGATTCATACAGCAAAGAAGTCTTAAAGTGTATGAACTGAGTTTTTCTTGGATAAAACAAAACTGGATGACGTTAAAATACTGATTCAGTCTACGGGATCAGGCTTTGATGGGTCTAAGTAAAACTGAAGCACATCTAGTATGCATGCTGAAATTTAGCAGGAAAAGTGTCCCTTTACAGGTATCTCCTTTTCTGCTATGCTATTTACTAATATATACATACAGTTTGGGAGACGTTTTCCCAGCTCCGCTGCTGGCATGCTCGGTCACTTCACCTCTTTCTCACCTAGCTTCCACATCTGCACAATGAGGCTTTCCAAAAGAGACCGTCCCCATCCACCTTAGTGGAGGAATGACATGCCAACAGAGGTATGTGGCCCTCTCAGACTACAGGACAGGATCAATGCTCCAATCTGGAAGGCAGGTGTTTCTGTTGCTCTCGTGAGCTTAAAAATATTTGCTTTTTGCCATGATCATTGTTTGTCTTCCAGCAATGGGACTAAATGCTAGCACTAATTCCTTCTTTGTCCTCCAGCCCCACTGCTTTTCTTTGACCTTTTTGAGTCCATACCCATGATTGTGTCCCTCTCTTTTGATAACCATATAATCCCAACCTCTAAAACCCATCTCCCTCTTAGAAATGTGGTTGAGGCACCTGCCACCAACTTGCCCAGGAGACTGCGCTCAAGCATCACCTTCCTGTGGACCCCACAGCAGCTGGGGAGACCCAGATAACGCTGAAAAGCACCAGTCAAGTGATGGAAGGTATCTCTTACCTTCTTTCATCCATCAGGCCCATGGGCTCCTTGCCAGGATGCCTGTAGGGCTAGTCATGGCCAGGGTAGGAGCTGAGGGAAGGCCAGAGTCTGTGTCTTTAAAGATTAATAGTGTTGTTTGCTCATTAAGGAGATCGTTTTGAAGCCAACGCTAGCCAGAACATTCGAGTGCAAGCATCTGTTTGCTACTGGGAGAGGATATTTATTGTCTGATACTTCAATGGATGTAAATAAACAGCCAGACCTAGATAATGTTCAGACAAACAAACAAGCAGCTGCCAGAATAGGTCCCCTGGTAGTTGACCTTCGGGAAGCATCATGCTGATGTTTTAATAGCAGCCGGCTTTGCAGAATGAAGCCCAGTGAGTACAGCCTTCCGGGAAGCCGGATTAATATGCTGCCAAACCGCGTTGGTCCCCGGGAGCTCTGCACAAGTGTGTTTGGTTACAGGAGGGTAAGGGAGCTTGGGGTGCTGAGTAGAGCATCTTGTGGTCCAAGGAGCGTGTGCTTGTCCAAGACAGTGGGAACGGGTATTGCTGTGGTGGAGGGGATGAGTGTTTGTGGGAGTGTGCACATGTCTGGTAGTGGCGGTTGTGGTGGACTGAGCATTTTGAGACTCATGTATGGTCCTGGAGTCCCTTCCTTCCGTCGCTTCTTGCTCCCTTTCATCTTGCCTTGCATAGATGCTCATGGTTTCCAGGCAGTTTCAAGGAGAAATCCCCACTGGACTGTCAGTCAGGCTCTAATCCCACAGCCTAAGAACATCTTGAATATAAGAATACCCATACTTCAGTCAGAATAAAACTCTATCTATCCCAGCACCCCAGCTCCATGTGTGGCTTGTAGCTGATGCTGGCAAAGAAGAGCAGGAACTGAGCAAACTGCTCGTGCGTGCTTCAAATTCCCTGCAATTGGCAACTTGGGGAGCTTTCCGAGCAGAGATTGTATCAGTGTCCCTGACTTTAGTGGTGATCACTTGCAGGCTTTGATGAGAATCTTCTCATTTCCCCTTCACAGACTCTTCTGATTTTTTTTATTTTTTTTTTCTAATCCAAATGCCCTGGTTCTAGTGGGTGTCTGGGAGCCAGGAATAAATCTCTCTCTAAGAGAAATTGCTGTGGTGTTGTTTGATGCTCAGAACTGAGAAGAATGCACAGGGAAGGTGGGCTCCATGCCTGGGGTCAAACATAAGAAAGCCATAGTTTGAGACAGGTAAAGGGATGGCTTGAGTTAAGGGACAGATTTTTGTCTGCAAGCTACAATAATCACCTCTTTGCTGGTGCAGGGCTCACACGGTCTGTGCAGTGTGGGTTAATGCCTGCCAGACTTTCTAGCCTTCTTCTGAATTTTCTTTTTCCTTAGTTACTAGCTTTAACTAGAAAGAGAGGTTTCTGTGCTTATAGTTTTTGGACTGCATGTGCGTGAGCCCATGTGCATGTGTTTGCACATGTACGGTGGAATGAGCCCTCTTCCTCCCTCCCTCCCCCTCTGCAAAATAATGATTTTGCAGGCAATTAGGCCAGCAATAGCTGTTAAATCACTTCCGAGTATCTCTGTTTTCCTGGTGTGAAACCTCTGCAATCTTTTACCTGCACCGAATGCATAGGGGAGATCCCTGGGGGCTGTGCCTCCTGTCTGCGCGGTTTGTTAACTCCAGCCGACCATTTCTCTGCCTCTTCCATCTCTGAGCTCCGTCTCCTCTAATGGGGCCTGGCAAAGGCTGAGGACAGTGCCTGAGCCCTGGGGTGATAATTGGCTGCTTACATATCTAGTGGCCTACAGATCTGACCCTGACGATGCTGAAAAATCAAGGTCAAAGCAGCAAAGGCATAAGGTTTGTTTAGCAGAGTGATCAGTGGAGAGAGCGAGGATCTTCTGCAGCCTTCTGACGAGAACAAGCAGCCACAGGGGACTTGGCAGGGAGAGGAAAAGCTGAAACAGCAGGCGAAGCTCAGCAACTGCTCCCTGAGAGTGAGAACTTGGTGCAGGAAAGCCCCCATGGGAAATAGGAAAAGCTCCTGCCATGGGAGCATTCGAGTTGCCCTGGGCAGAGCCCCAACAGGGGGACTCCCGTGTTTGCCAACCTGCAGCCCTTTCTGTCTCCTTCCTTTCTCCTGCCTGTCCTCATCTTGAGCCCGTTGGCCTCTTTGCCCTTGACCTCATGAGTGAATCATATCAATGTCCACCTTCAAGAAGAGAGACTCTGAGGAGAACAATTCACCCATTAGGGACCACGGACACAAGCGAGCCCTTTCCTCCCAGGTGGTCAGAGCCAGCGGGAGGCACGGATGCTCCGTGTTGGGCTTCAGGCCCTGGCGTCTTCGTGCGTTGATGCTGCCGAGTGCGTTGCTGTTGTCACCAGATCCATTAAGATGAAAAACTAACTGCAAATCCTCCGGTGTCAGTTGGCCAGCCCAACAGCCAAAGCCTCCATGTGTGCCCACTTCTTCGGAGGCTGAGCATCCCGATGGGTTGCACACAGGATCTGAGCATCCCTGAGCACTATCCGCACACTTTGCTGGCACAGAGAGACCCTCTAACTCTTCTCTGCCTTGTTTCCCCTATTGTTCTAGGGGAAATGAGGTTTCTTTGTTGTCATACAGCATGTGGGGAGATCGAGGAAAGAGGAAGATAAGAATCATATATCATATGTTCATATAACATATTTATATATGCTCGTATATGGTATATCATCAAATATCATTGCTGCCCTTTGCTCTTACAGGCTTTCCAGACCCTTTGTCATTCCCTCTCTCCCTTTCTCTTTGCCTTTCTGATATAGAAGATGATTCAGGCTCAGTTTCTTGGCTGAAAGGTTGATACAGAAGGAACAAACTCATGGACTGTGTGCCAGGGAACAGCGGGAATGGGTCTTGATACCATAAGTTCTCCACAGCTTGTTTTTTTCCTTTGGGTGGGAAGGGTGCATTTTGCTCAGCTATCAAACTGCACAAGTGCAAACCAGGGACTGGGGGCCTTTGGTCAGGAAGGTATGGAGATCGTGATGTGGAACCCGAAGCGGATCTGATACGATTTTGTGTCTTCTAGGGAAAGCTGCTGTAATGTTTGTGTTGCTGGAGGATAGGTGATTTTCAGAAACTGAAAGGCTACTCACTGAAAATGTAACGAGGGAGACAGGCAATGTGGATGCATCTCTGAAATACGTGGCCAAGGGTTTGCTGAAGTCCAGAGCCTCACAAAGTCCAGAGGGACCCAACACTCCTGTGGATAGCTAGATTATCCCGAATTGTGATTATACTGTTGAAAGGGATTAAAAACCTTCTCCAGCTTGTTTTCAGCCCCGTATCTAGAAATTGGTTTTAGACAAGTAAATAAAACTCCAGTGGTTTGTACACTTTCTTCTGTATCTCTGGGTCACTGTCAGGGATAGACTGGGACTGTGTGTTTGGTTCCTTCTCATAATTCCAGTTATTGATGTTCCTAAGTGACACCTTGTTATGAGATGTGGCTGGAATCATAAGGTGCCACATTTGTGCAGGACTGATTTCAATGTCTGATATATGTAATCAACAAGAGAAATAGTCTGTGTTGTGTTGTACACTCTGCAATAATATATTGCCCCATGGAATATTAGCAATAAGAACAATAATACTGTCTGACTAGTATTTGAGTGAGTCAGTCCTGCAGAGTCTTGTGTGTTTTTTTTAATCTTTTGCTCATCATCACCACAGATTCTGCCCTTTGTGCCATCATTTTCAGCTCAGGAGATTTGTCCAGGCAATGACAGCAACAGAGTGATAGTGCCAGATAAAAGCGAGTAGGGTCTGTACTGTTCCACAGTGCTCTTGTGTTGATGGGACCAGCAGAAGCAGTTAAACTTGTTTTGTCCTTATTTTGCAATGACAGTGGTTGTTGTCCAAAAGACCTGGACCACAATGCATTTCTCCAGTGATTATTCTACAGTCTCCATAGAAAGAGGAAAAATACTCATGTTCTCTCCCTGCTTTTGTTTTTTTGTTATGCAGATCCGTGTGGATGGGACCACCAAGAACACTCTGGAGTATGAGATCGTGCAGGTGGTGGATACTGGCCCCATATTACGGGATATGGCCTTCTCGATGGATCACGAACACCTCTACATCATGTCTGAGAAGCAGGTAAGAAAAGCCGTCAGTCCATGGTGCTTTGAAAGCTTTAAGCTTGATCATGTTATGGACGTCAGAATTGCACATGAAGTTCTGATAGTGAACACAGTTACTACACACAGTTACTACAAAGATGTGCTCTGTCGTTGGTCTCATGATTTTTTGTGCTTAGAAACCATTGCATTTACACACTGACGCAATTTTTGGGAGGCCAGAGGCGGAGAACTAAGGGGGCAGAACCCACCTCCAGCATTGCTTTATGCAGTACGCGTCCTACTGGCTACACGACAAGGAGTTCTACTGCATCTGCTGCCTACCACATTGCTCTCCGCCCCCATTCAAACTGTGGCTACATCTGCCACAGATATGGAGAAGGGTAGCGCTGAATCACTTGGCTCCAACTGGAGTATTTGGAGAAGCTGGAGCCTCTTTGAGACACAGTGATCAAGAATGTAGGACGTTGCCTGCCAGGGCGCAGGCCAAGTTTAGCGTAATGTTCCTGTTGTGTTATTAGTATTATTATTGAAAATACTAACAGCCAGATTCCAAGGAAGGACATGGAAGTCTGGCTGATTTCAGCAGAGTGCTTGGCCTTAGGAAGTTTGCTGTTTGGGGTGGGTGGAGGAAATAGTTTTGCATGCTGGAAGCCACCAGTCCAAGTGTGACATGTTCACTGATACGTTAGGGTTCAGTGATTCTTTGAGCAAGTATTAACCGCCTGACCTTGGATCATGTAAGTGGCACCAAACATAAAACATCCACTTGATGTGCTTCTTTTTGCCTTCATGAATTGCCTGGAGGATGTCTTGCTTGGGAACACACATTCCCGTAGCACTTTCAGAGCAATGTGGTGTCCTCCCAGTATTACCCAGTTCTTTAACACCGAGATCCCCCCTAGATGTTGTGTGGCGTGCTCTGACGCTCTGACAGCGTTGCTCTGCAGTGGTCAACAGTCAGAAGTCTCCAGGATGGAGATGGGCTGCAATGTCCGCTCTTCTCACCCACCCTTGTAGCAGTTTTACCACCCACTAATTCCTCATTTAAAAAAAGTAGCAGTGAAGAACAAAAAACAAGTTTCTTCTTCATTTGCCATGATTTTATAGACCCTCCTCATATCCTCTTCTGGTGTCTCTTTTCCAGGCTGTGGCTAACACTGAAATTATTAGCCTTTACCTAAGCTAAAAGAAGTTTTCTCCTGGCCCATAAGGCAGGGATACGTGCGTTTTTTGGAGGGAGGCATTTAGCGGGGTTGCTGTGGTCCAGGAGCTCAGATGTGGCAGGCTGGCTATCCTTCTTCCCATGCAAAGTTGGTGCGTTATAGTTTCCAACCTATGACTGTCATCTCTTCTGCTTGAATAATTCTTTTTTAAAATGTTTTGTGTCTCTACAATGTCTCCAACCATCTCCCTAAGCTATGGATACCTTAAAGTTGGAGTGGAGAGGGGAGCAACTCTGTACATCTGTCTTTATTAAAGAGGCTGCAAGATGTTGATAACTCAGAAGAAAGGACATGATGACAGAGCTGGGACTGCTTTCTCATCTGCTCCATGCTGGGCAAGGATAGGATGCACCTCCAGTGCTGAAGTGAAAACAGTCCCAGTCACCTGCTGGGATGGGGTGGGAAGATGGAGGCAGGTGTTGCTTGTGAGCTCCTGGAAGATGTTGGTCAAGACATGGTTCCGCTTTCTTGTCCTTTTATTCAGTGGATACTTTTTTTTTTGAGCAGAATGGGGCTTCCTGCATGGTCAAACCCCTTAAGCGTGACAATATGCCAATAATCAACCCACTGATTTCAGATTTGCCCAGAGTTTCCTTTTTTTGTAGGCCCGTTTGGCAACAGGTCACCTCAGATAGCATCAGTGGCTTTGTTCAGCCCTTCAGATTTACGGAGACAATACATTTGGCTCCTTTGGACTGGTTGGTCTCATAACACACCCAGGAGCTGACTTGATTCTCTCTAGGGAAGGGCAACAGGGCAGCACTGTTCACTCTCACTTCCTAAAAAAATGAGTTCTGGAACAAGAGGAGCAAGTTTTCCTCCATAAACTTCCTCCTTCCTTGTTGTTTTCCTCCAGAAACTTCCAAGAACATATTCTTGCTGGTGTGTTGACTACCTGCACTGCCTTGACCATTACAGCATGAACAGACTCATTTTGTGTTTGGCTATTCTGAAGCACAAGCTTAGGCAGGTTTTTTTTAGGACCATAAGTTGCTGACAGAGCCCTATAGAGAACTCAGGAGTCCCTGTGATTTATTCAATCATCTCCTCCATCTTTGATGCTGAAGGGTCTCTGTATAAGAGATGTTGGTGAAAAGGGCACAGATTGTTATTATTTAAAATCTGATCCGATTTAGTGAAACACTCAACACTACAGAAGCCTTTGCCCATTTCTGATTTTATCTGCGATGTAGCAAGCAATGCGAATGACAGCGCTGCCATCACGGCAATACAGACGCTATCTGTGTGCTCCTGATATAACGCACTTCAAGTGCTCGAATGAATTAGCATTTGTAGAGCCTCGGTGGCTGAGAGTGAGCGCAGGGGTTTGCCTTTGCTGGAGGCAGGACTGTGAATGGCGTGGAGCAGTGCAGGCTGGCCTTGGGGAGCATATATCCATCCACTGTACATGCCATGTTGCACAGTTCTTTTCATAAATGGATGAAGATCTGACTTATCAGAGGTTTTCACCGCCCACAGAAATCCCCAATATTGTGAGGTCACTGGAGATGAGGGAAAGGAGGGTGATGGCATGACCCGACCTTTTCAAAGGCAGGCAGGCACCAGGAATGGTCCTATCCCTGGGGAAGGAGGAGGTTTCTCCTCCCTCTGTCTGTTGGACTCAACCCTGGCTGTGCCCCGCAGATAAGAGGGATTCTGTTGGGTGTGTAGCTACTCCATTAAAAGCAGTTTTGCCAGGCTTGGTTCCATCACTCACCAGTCTTCAAAAGGAATGAAGCCTCAATGATAAAGCCAATTTCTCCAGCTTGTCCCAGTCCTATCACGGCTCTGGCAGTCCCAGCAAGTATCGCTCTTACCACGCCCCAAACTATTCTGCAATGAGGCATTTGGACTTAGCTCAGCAAGGCACCCTTTAACTTGAAACACCTTCAAGGAGCTGTCACTATAAATCTGGCTACTAGAAGAGGCTTTCTCGTGCCAAAAAAATATATCCCCTGGCCTTTTTAAGGTCAATATCTTCATGGGAGCAGTTTCCACAGTGCACTGTGGGCTCCTTGGGTTACACATGGGAGTTTTCATCTGGAACTTACTCTCTGAGCTCCAAGGGGAATGGGGAACCCAGCTCAGCCCTGTGGCCTGTGGCTGGAGCAGGTCCTCCCTTGCAGCTCCTCTGAATGCCAAGAGGTGATGAGCAGCACTTTTTGGTGCTATCAGATGTGCTGTGCTCTCGGGAGCAGGATACAACAGCTTTTCACCGTCAGAGGCTCCATTATTTGTAAATACATGTTTTATAAGGGGATTGTTTGAACAAGGGAGACAGGAAGATTTGTCACTGAAACCCAGAGATACAGTATGCAAAGGTCCCATCATTTCACAGAGGTGTGGGCGTATGTGTCTTTTGAGTATGAACATGTGTTTCAAGTCCCTGATAAGACAGTGGGGAAGGGTTGGTGCATTAGGACATTAGGAAGAAGTTCTTAGACATTAGGAAGAAGTTATTTACAATGAGGATGGTGAGACACTGGCCCAGGTTTCCCAGAGAGGTGGTGGAGGCCCCATCCCTGGAGACATTCAAGGCCAGGCTTGATGAGGCTCTGAGCAACCTGATCTAGTTGAAGATGGCCCTGCTTACTGCAGGGGGGTTGGACTAGATGACCTTTAGGGGTCCCTTCCAACCCAACGCATTCTATTATTCTATGATTCTATTCTATGCATGGGATCTGCCATGATTTATCAGGAGGTCTGCAATTTAGCTCCAGCCTTCACAAAGCTGGATGGTGTTTCCCACTGAACGGGGGTCTTGCGTGGCAGAGGCAGGGGCTGCTCCGGGGTGTCGTTTCCTCACTTATCTGTCTAAATGGCACTTGTCCTTGTATTGAGATGTTCCCTGGGGGTCACGGGGGTATCGGTACATTGGAGGCTTGGGCTATTTCTTTTTCTTCTTTTTTTTGTTTCTGGTGCACAGACACCGGGGAACCCTCTGCCTCACACGCTGATCCAAGGGGATGAGGAGCAGATGGGAAATACTGCTGGAGGAGCACGGGAGGCCTGCAGTGTCTCTGCATTTTCTCTGCTCCCCATCACACACGCACATGCTTCCTCAGGTCCCTCTACCTCCTCTAACCCTCTCCCTGAATGTCTTTCTCCTCCCAATTGAGAAGCTTGAGCCTACAAGCTCCCTACAATTCCCTGGAGCTCTCTGCAGGGATTGAGGTGCTTCTTCACCCTTTTCTCACTGTCCCTGGTCCCATGCCTCTTTATGTCCCTGTCCTCTGATTTGCAGGCTTACATTTGCTTTTCCATCACTCCTCCACTCCTGGAATCCCTGTTCCTTTGCTCTCTCCTCTTCCAGCTGTCCCCACGCCGCTGGCTGGCCAACCCTCCTTGCTTCCTTGATGCTTAAGCGTTGACACGCACGTGCAGCTCTACATGCCAGGAGGTGCAGGATGCTCCTTTTCCTGTTGTGGCTTTGGACTGGTATTTGGAAGGTCACTTCCATCACCCCCTAAATAACTTTGTTTCATCACGTTAGACTCCTGGGTCTCTCCCAGTGCTAGGTGTGTTTTGCAAAGCTGACACAGCACCTGGAAGCAACTCCAAGACATGAGAATCTCAGCTCTTCCCTTTGATATAGCAGGATCAAAGGAAAGAGCTAGAGAAAATGAACTTAAAGGCTCAAAAAACAGAAGGCAAAGAGCAAGATGCCCCAACTTCTTATCATTAAACTCACAAGGCTTTGAGCTGCCTCCTACTTTTTGTTTACTAATGGCTCGGGAAGACTCTGTTCTGCAAACAGTTTATGAGTAACCCTACGTTTGACTCAAGGAAGGAGATTTCTTGTCTCTCTCTGTGCAGGCAGGTTTGTTTCATGCAGATGAGTCAGCTTCTTCCCTGTAAACTAGCAGAAACTCATCCATGATCTGAGAATAAATCACATCTGTGCGGTGCTATCATTCCCTAAAACCATTGCAGTATGTTGAAGGTGAGGCTGGTAGGGTCATGCATAGCAGAAGCAGATAGGTATTTTGGGGGCTCTTTTAAACTTTGCCAATGAAATATCAAATAAATATGCACTCTAACTGAAGCCTGGCAGAAACCACATTTGGTAAAAATTAAGTAACAGTATTGCAAATCATGTTGACAGGGTCTTTTTGGCCTTTCTGTGTCTGTTTCTCATTAAAATGGGGAAGGCTTATACCTATTTGTCTCCTGAGATTTATTCTTCTTCCCTTTGCCGCTGAGTCACTATCTGCAACAGAATTACTGTGTGCAAATTAGCTGCAAAAGAAGAAGTGGCGACTGGCTAGTTTACTTCTGATTTTGTGACCACTGATTAAAATCTTGTCTGCTGCTTTTGTTATCATATCAATTAGTTAAAGCCATCATTAATAACTTTGCTTAATTATAGCTTAATTTCTTCAAATGTGGTCTTTGCGCAAGATTTCAATTAGCATTAACTCCTAGGTTTGGAGTGGCTGTTTCCAGGGGATTGTCAGTCTGAGGCTGTCCCCAGAAACACTGGCTCAAGATCACAAGTTTTAAAAATAACTCCACAGTTTTTCCTTTTAATTTGCATTTGTTTGTTTGTGAGCCGTCAGGTTGTGTGCAGACCATGTTTTTCATCATTGGTCCAGAACCAGAAAAGACAGAAATGATCTTGTTTGAAAAGGGAAAGCTGAGATTGTCTAATAGGTGTGACTTTTTGACCTGGGGATTTAAAAGCAACAGAGACACCTATAAACTGTAAATTTTTGGCCATGCAGTTGCAGATTTCTATTATTCGACTCTGCTGTCTTCTAGGCTCTTGGAGTATTGACTGTCAACCTGTAGAAGGGGTTACTGTGCATAGTCTGAAAGATGACCACTCTGGACATCCACCCTTTGGAGATGGTTCAGTCTTCTGCAGGACTCCACTATTCAACTTCTGAAAGCTGAGAAGGAAGGCTGTTGACAGCATAGTCTCTTCCTTGGAGTAATTGGCTGTTCCTAAACCAGACTGGCACCCTAGATAAGATCAGGGTCATCAGAGCTTCTGAGACCCAAGTCAAGAGTTGAAATGCATGCTCTCTTTGCAAAGATGTGTCGTGTTAGGCTCTCCCTAAATCCTCAAGTGGACTCCAGACTGCCCATTTCATTGCCCAGCTGCCCTGCTCTTGGATAGTCCTGCACAAAAGAGATAGGGAAGAACAGTTCCTAGAGTTCAGGCAATCTCTATCAAGCAATGAGTGTAATCCCAGTTGGAAGCAAAGGAAATTTCTGTTCTCTTTGACTGTTCTTTCCTGCCCCTAAAATACCACTCATTACCCTCAGCAATATCAGAGGCTGAACTCTGCTCTCCCTCGCATTTGCTTTCACCCAATTAAGGGCTCATTAAATATGGTCAGATGCCCTCTAAGAAATGACTGCATAGATGGAAAATCCTGCATGGATGCTCAGCTAGGGATGGGAAAGACACTGTGTTGAGTGCCTGTGTTTCTCAGCCAAGAATGATAAAAGCGATTTGGCCCACTGGCAAAACTGTAGCACATTGTGCTGCTGACTCTTTTGAAATTATTCTTTATCAGCAAAAGGCGTATTATTACAAAAAGTCATAGTTTTGCTTGATTTTAACTCATTTTCTGCTAGCACATGGGTATCCTAGGAGTAAGGAGTTGTGGGATAATTAAGGGAATAGGGAGTCCCTTAACCTCCTGCTGGGTTGGTTGTGTGTTCCAACGGGGATGTAAATAAAGCAGAAAGCCGGGGTGAGCAGGTGAGGAACCAATTCAAGCTCTTGGAGTTGTCCCAAATGAGCCATTTATGGCAAGGGAAGAAATTCTGCTGGGAAGCTGTCTCCATCCCATGAGATGCATGGGCATTTGGAATTTCATCTCCCACTGCCCCTCAGCCTTGGGATTTTCACGCTTGAATTAAGCTCTTTCTATGCTTTGGAAATGCTTTTGCAAGCCAGTTTGATGCTGTATTCAAGTGTCCCACTTTGCCCTAAAGCAAGTACTATGCTAAATGCAGTGGAAAGGGAAAAAAGCTTTGTGGTTGAGACAGTCCAGGGTTTCGGAGACCTAGACTCATACCCTGCCTTGCTCACAGAGTCCTTGCACACCTGTGGGCAAAACACTGTAACTCCATGTCTCCTGAAGGTTCAGAAGGTATCTCCAAGATCAGGACCTCTTTTGGAACTCTCTGCAATTCCTCTAATGCCTGTTGAAACTTAGGTCTCCTCCTGACACCTGAGGCTGGTGTGCATGCACTGGTGAGAGCTGGAATGCTTTGCTGGATCCCAAAGTTCAGAGGGACTTTTGTTATGTTGCCATAAGGTATCTAGTCTGAGCTCTGCTGCGTGTATTGGAGAGGGAAATGCTTCTTGAGAGAGTAATTGTCCTCCTCTTTATAGCCATCCTGTAGGTGACATTAAGTTATAGCTTTCTTGATCCCATATAGAGGAACGCAAGCTGCGTTGAGGGGACCAGCTAGGAGCAGTTTGACAGTCTTTCACCGGAGGGAAGGATTTAACACAAAATGCAGGTCGGTATCCCTTTGCTTCATGCTTGACCTTGCTTATGTGTGCCAGAACCCTGTCTCTTCCAGACCTGCCCCATCCCAGAGAAATGACTTCTCTGCAAGCACATTGCATTAATCGTTGGGATGCAGCTGGGGGGGAGTGTATCAATGCAACCGCTCAAGTACTTTGAATACATGTATCTTAGCCACGGACAGAGTCTAAACCCTGTTTGCTGGCAAGACATGAATTCGTATAACCGCCCTCTGTGTCAGTGCACCGCTGGTGAAATTTTACGGCTGATGAGCAGAGGGGCCTGAGTGACACGTCCTTGGTCATGACATATGCCTGTGACAGAGTATTGCCTCGGAGACGAATCTCACAATCACCCCTGCGTCAGATTTTGAATGGTCTTATGTCCATACAGATACATTAACACAATTTAGTGCCTGTTACAGTCTTTATCATTACAAGACCTACGTTCAGTCACAGTGGTGGCATATTTGTGCCTGAGCTCTACAGTTATGCCCTCTTCTACATGTCCAGCATTTTGGGATAGAACTGCAGTTTTCACACTGCCATCTGTGGATCTGCATTTGGCTTGAACTTCAGCAATGCCTAATGTCAGCATTCATCTCTTAGATTGCCAAAGAGTCACCCCCTTGCCAGGATTCTTCCTCCACAGGCTGCTCAAAGAGGCAGCACAGGAACTAGAGGATGCACAGAGGCTTTTGAAGGTGCTGTGTTCCTGTAGAGGGTGGTTTAATTCAACTTTGGGACTCCTTGCCTTAAGGTGGGCACAATTGTAGGGAGTTGCCTTGGGGTCGAGACATGAGGAATCACGGAATGGTTAGAGTTGGAAGGGATCTTAAAGATCATCTAGTTCCAACACCCCTGCCCTGGGCAGGGACACCTCCCACTACACCAGGTTGCTCCAAGCCCCGTCCAACCTGGCCTTGAACACCTCCAGGGATGGGGCATTGACAGCTTCCCTGGGCAACCTGTTCCAGTGTCTCACCACCCTCACAGTAAAGAATTTCTTCCTACTGTCTAATGATATGGGATGGGTCATTCAGTCTAACCAGGTCTCCCTGCTCCTCTCCCCTGTGTTTTTAAGTGGGAACATTGGTCCTTCTAATTCATGAGGCTCTGCTTTCACAAAGTAATAGCTACCCCCTGCCTTGCACAGAGGACAAAAAGTGAGTAAGACTGGAGGAAAGAGTGAGCAATGCCCATAAATGCAAAAAGCATTTGTGGAGTCATTTCCCGTGTGAGAAGCGGTAGGGACTATCGATCCTCAGGAGCGGGTGACGGGTGGGAAACAGTTCAGACGTGTCCCCTGGGGCAGAGCGCTCCCCGGCACACTGCGTGCGGGTCATCTGGCACTATTGATTGCGGTGTTGTTCCTCTGCTGTGTGGCCTCTCTGAGTCAAACACAGACTGCTCAGCAGAGCTACTGCGCTGTGTGGGGGAAAGGAGGTGGATCTGTGGAGTTAAATGCATCGCTCCTCTGATTTTCAACTAAAAATCAACTCCTGTCTCTCTGAGTCCCGGAGGACTGGTAGGTTATGGTTTCAGCTGGGAATAGGTCAGAGCATTAAGGGCAGCTCAAGGAATTTAGCTGGAAATCTGAAAATCTCCATCCTCCCCTCCCCCAGCCCCTGACCCTGTAATAGACCCAGAAGAAGGGGAGAAGAAAGAGGAAACCTAAGAAGCTGGTGATTACATGTGAAGCCTGGCAGATCTGTAATCCTGGACTCCATTAAACATCTGTCTCCTCCAATCTCACTGACAGCCTGGTCTCCTCCTCTCCACTGCCTCGCGCAGACCTTACGTTTGCAGGTCACTTGAAAGCACCGGTTGTTAATTATCCCCCCTGCTTTGGTATTCCACTCCAGCCCAGCCTGGGCACCAGCACTCCCAGGGAGGGAGGATTTGGGCAAGACAGAGACTCTGGCTCAGAGGTATAGGCACTTCCTTGGGTTTAAACTCTTGGGTTTAAAATCTAACGCACGCTTGAGTGTTTTCCCAGATCGGTGCACAGTGGTTGTCAGAGACCATTCTCTTAATTATTGCATTTTAAATATGCTTCAAAAGTTGCTTCCTTTGCAAACTCGTGTATCTTATTACTTTCTTTGAAGCAAGTATTTGCTCTCTTGGGGCTTTTCCTTACACCATAAGTGCACAGAGTTATAATTTTCTAATGCCTGTTCTGTTTTTCCTGTGACACCTCTGAACTCCTGAGCATGCTCCTTGTTACTGGGGATTGATAGGTATTGCATTGTCAGACTCAGGGAGAACTTTTTTAAGTGCTCCAGAATTTGCTGTCTTCTGCACTCATGGCTTTGAGTCTTTCTTGCTTTAGGCCCCTGCTAAATATCTTTCATCACTTTATATTACTTGATATAGTCATTATCATCATAGATGTGTGTAGCAGGAACAGGAAAATGAAATACATTCCAGAAGCTGCCCTGGAAAAGCAAACTGGCTTTTATGTTCTTTTCTATTAAAAAAGAACTTTCAAGTCATACTGTGACATTAAATTTTTTTGCAGTTTTTTTCAGGGTTTGTTTGGGTTTTTCCCCTATTTTTATGATTTTCCAGTTTGTGATTGGAGACAAGTGTACCCAAGTACCCGGAAAATTATTTTCTTGTTTTATCTCCTAACCAGATGAGGAAGTAATGGGAATCCTTGAGACGTAATTTAGTTTGTTTCGCTTTGGTTTTTTTTCTTTAGAAAGATTTTTTGGACCAGCAAACTGAGCACTCGGTCAGTTCTCAGTTGTATATGGTATATCTGTATTTTTTTTTGCGTAGTATAGGCTTGGCCTGCTTAGTCACTTGTGTAGATGGACAGTGCAGCTCAGGAAGACACCCAGTGCCATAGTGACATCACCTGGAGTCCGGGCACACACCTGTGCTTCTGTCGATATGATAAATGTAGCAAGGGCCGGGTTTTTGGGTACTTTGGAAGATTTGAAGGGACAGGAAAATCAGTGCAGAGAGTTGTGTGGATAGTCGTGTGCTCGCGTGCCCATTCAGTGGGTGCTGTACATGGACAGGACAATTTCTCTGTCAAACAGTCCATGTTTCATTGACTGAATAAGAGTCAGGTTAAGGTTGGGACTTTTTTAAATAATGGTCCTCCTAGTTCTGCTGTCTCATCCCAATCCCAGCACTTTTCACATCATACTGGCTCCCTAGAAATCCGTTCCCTTAATTCAGCTGATGAATTCGCTTCTTTTCCTCTAGTATTGAACTCCTATGTAAATACCTGCTCTTGTGTCTCTCCTATGAGAGTTTAGATCCACGGATGCCTTTGTGATGTGTTTATGAATTTGTAAACCCCTTTGGATTTCTTGAGGATGAAAAATAGTGTTTGTACAAGATCCCTGCTCCCATGACATCATTTGGGAAGCTTTTTCTGGAAGGAACCTTCCAAGCACTTTTGAAGTTCACGTCAGTAGTTTCTGCACCAAAGAGCAAAGGTACCCCATGTGTTGCCTCCAAGCATCACATCAGGAACGTGTTTTGATGGAGAATCAACTCTAGGGTGATTCACATAACTAATGTTGGATTCACAGAGCACTGGCACAAAGGAGACAGGCAAACATTTGGACTGACGTAGCCTCCATCAGGACAAAGTATATTTTTTTTCCCAGAAGCTATACTAATAAACGAAATAAACCAGGGAACAGTCTCTGGCCCTGTGACCAGATGCTGCAGCGTGGCCTGCGCCTGTAGATCTCAGCTCTCTGACACTCCCAAAAGAGGGTAGCTCCATCCAGACTGTGTAGGCAACAAACCCAAGCCATTCCTGGACATTGTTTGAGAGACTGCAATTTGGACAGCCAAAGCCATGCAAGAGACCATGAAGAATCTGACAGCGTGGACTCTTATGGCTCTGCAGCACCTCTCCAGCTGTAGGAGGATCCATGGGAGTCTGTTTTTCCTCCGCACCACGGGTCATCCTGAAGCCTTTAGCCCTGGGAAGGGAAGCCTGTGTAGTGTTATCTTTTATTGGGAGTTTTTAGTGCCAGCAGTTAGAGGGATCCTCTCTCGGCTTCCTCATGATATAAACTCATCTGCCAGCCGTTGGATGGAGAAGGGGTACGTAACTCCCTGATTGCTATTTTTGCATTCCCTATAATTGTTTCTGAAAACAGTGTTGACATTTAGGCAAAGCACTTCAGGCAGCTGCTGCTGCAAACACTGAGCACTTTGAGCCTCCCCGTGTGTTCTGTCTGGGCTGAAGCGTCTCCATGCTCTGCCACAGCCGGCTCCCAGCGAAATACTGGTAAGGGACAGGATGTCTTTCACCCACAGGATGCAGTGTCAAAATGATCCGAGAGAGATTTGAAACCCCTTTCGTCTCTGAAACAGATGGGGGGATGTTTTTCTTTTCCCTCTGAAGGGAGCTGTGTGTTCTGTTTTAGAAGAACAGCCCTCCCAGGCTCTCCTTGGCTTGCAGCCCTCTTACAACCATGGCATCTATTGCTAGGCAAGGAGGGGTGAAGAAGCAGGTAGCAGAGCTCAGGGCACACTTTTGGGCAACTGGTGGGTTATGGCCCATCAGTCCTTACCCCTGAGCACCTTTGCTTTCATTGTGGCCTCAACTGACACCATTGAAACCAAAGGGCATTTGGCAACTGGGTCAGACCAGAAACTGGTGCGAAGGAAAACTATTCTTGCTCTGTGTGAGCTGCTTGATGTGTAAAGGAAAACCATCTCCTTCCACACTACGACACCAAGAGAGGGTTGCGGGTTCACGCGTCTGGGCTATAATCGCCTCCAAAGTGGCCTTTTTCTTTGCTGCTTCAGATTTTTTTTTTTTCTCTCTCTCTCTCTGAGAGCGTTATCTATCCCCGAGACTTTCACCTCAGGCCATTAACTGGCAGGTTGGTCATTACAAACCACTTGGCAGTGACTGATTGTGGGGGTCTCTTTTGCCACGGAAAATGTGGAACTGATTGTCTGGGTGACCCCATTTGACCTCGGGAATTCTGCATTTAACCTGGCTTTAGACATAATAAACTCCAGTAATTAGCAGAGAAATTCAGCAGTGACATGCCTAATTGATTGGAAATGCTGGTCCCCCATGAGATGTGAAGCTGCGCTGGGGGGAGCCACCTGAGAGGCGGCAGCGTGGGCTGTGAGGGGGTTGTCGGGATGCTGCCAGGAGGCAGGGAAATGCAGAGAAGGAATGTGAAGCATGTTGTAGGTTTGCTTTTCTTTCCAGCTGAGCATGCTGCAGGTTTGCTTTTCTTTCCAGCTAATGGACTTGGTGAACATGCTATCCATCACTAATTACTTATCCTTTTACTCAGCGCTTTCCCAAGGTTGAGCTCACACCTTTGGGAAAACACACCTAATCTCTGCGCAGACCATCTTAACCGTGTGCTTGCAAAAAGAAAAACACTTTCTGTGATCCTCATCTGAAAATCCATCAGTTTGTGCCCCACCAAGGAGGCCCGTGCGGGCCCTGTTTGGGAGAACATCATCATTTTTAGGTCGTGGGTTGATGATACCTTATCACCCGTGTCAATATGGATGTGTAATATCCCTTTCCAGGTCTTAAATTTGTGCGTCTAGACTGATGACAGTTGAAAATGAAAACATTTAAAATTAATTTCTTGTTTTGGTTTGTGGTTAAAGCTGGCTAATTTACTGCCCTGGTTCATGGCACAGCTTCAGGATGACTTGTGTACACACTTCGGAGGATGGTACTCTGAATGGCTTGTAAGTGGAGGAGTGATTACCTTCATCTGCTATTTCAGTGTGGGTTGTTGTTTGGTTTTGGTTTTGGTTTTGTGGTTGTTTTTTGGGTTTGGTTTTTTTTTTTTTAAAAATCATGGCTTTCCTGGCTCCTTCAAGCAGTGGACAGGTAGTCACGCGGACTTCAGGTTAAATCTGTACCATGACCATTCACGGGAGGTGGGTTGTCTTGTCTGTTAAATTGTTGTGACGGCACTTGGCACATCCTCACCATGGGGACGGCAAGCTGTCTCCCAGACAGTCCTGGAGATGGTTTGGGAATGACCATGGCCAGTGACTGTTTCTGAGGGGCAGTTCGGTCGCAGCTGCTCCATTTGCAGGTTAAAAGAGTTTAATGATGTGTACATCTGTTATCCTATACTCACTGGCCTCAGCACCAGAGAGCAATGCAGGGCAGGTTAAATTTACCAGTGCAGATACAACTTTACAGAATAGCACAAACACAGTGTTATGTGATTTGTGTAGGTGGGCAAAGTCTCCATACTACTGCACAGGATGGGAGCTATTGCAAGCTGTCAGCTTGAGCACTTAGTGCTTTTGTCTTGTGCTTCTAATTAAATGTTTGAAATATTGATTGAGAACTGAGGACTATCTTATAAACAGGAGCAGCAGAGGAGAAGAGCGGATACGTGTTTGGGGAAAGCCCACACGGCCCCCTGGAGCAGACTTGCTGGGCGCAGAGGGGTCTCTGAGCTGACAGCATCCTCTGGTTAAGGCTGTCTGCGGATGTACAGGCGTCCCTGGAGGTGTTTGTCCGTACTTCAGGGATAGCTGCTTGTTAGCCACCTCGAGCACATCCCTGACCACAAGGACCTCATGTTTGCATGATGCAAGACAAGTGTCTGTGTGGTAAGAGACCTAAGAGGGGCTGGGAAGGTCAGCTGTGATGTTCTCAAGACCTGTCAATGGCGCTGACACCCGCTGGTGTCTCCTGCTGCCATTCAGGTCCCAGGAGTTCACCCGTCTCTATGCATCCAACCTCCTTCAGGGCTGGTTTGCTTGAGGTGCACCACCTCCTCCAGGCAAAGGGAGCCTCCGAAAACCAATCCAGGGCTTCAGGGACACTTTTATACACTGGATCAATAAATTAAAAAGGAAAAAGAAATACAGTGACAACACCATATGCACTGAAGCATCCTGCGGAGATTGCGGAGTCTCAAAACAAACATTAGACGTGTAAACAGTGTATCAGCATTCCTTCGCGAGGGTAGCTGCAGATCCATTTATTGCCTTCTGATCATTTATTTTCATTAATTTTTATAGCTAAACGTATAAAAGTGCTTGTGGCAAATATCGTAGGCTCTCCCTGCTCCCACCCAAGCCAAACAGCCCCCCTTTCTCTTTTCTGGACTTTCTTTTTAAAGTGACAATCAATCAACCTACTACTGATTGTGGCATGAAGTTTACACAGTCAACAATTTGCACTGACTCCTTGCCCCTGTCTTCAGTGCTCAGACAGCTTTCGGGTGTTATTCTTTCTATTTAGAGGGACAGCAGTAATGGCTGTGGTGCAAAAAGGTCTTTTAAATACTGAAGTATTTGTATTTGATGTGAGTTTGTGTGTGTCTTTGCTTCCTCACACAACTGTTTAGGAGAAGGAAGGAGTACTCACACGTGATAAAGAACTGCAGTTTTGAATCATTTTTTCTTAAAGCAGAGGAACTATTTGTAGGTTTTAGCATCGACAGATTTGCCCCAGAGTCCTAGAAAAATAGCAAACTTCTTGACTGGGCAGATGAAATTTTCTTGCTCAGCTGCGTCGTGTCCCTGGAAATATCCTGCGCATTGCAATGGGACGATTTTATTCTTTTTTGGTTTTTTTTTTTGCCATCCTGCCTCTCCAAGTTATTAACTTTTTTTTTATTTCGCTCTGAATTTAGTCCTCTACTTGTGGGGAAAAAAAAACCATATTTGTCTGTCTCTGTGATTTTCTCTTCACTTGGGATGCTGCTCTTTCTCCTGTTGGCCATGAGAGTGATCACGTGCAACACAGACCTGATGTAGTTATTTATTGGCTCCTTAATGATTTCTTAAAAGATTTCATAAAAGGCTACAGCATTTTCCTAACTAACTGCCATCTCTTTTGGGTCAGACTGGGAGCAGGCTGTGGGTGAATGAGTTGCTCTAGCGGCAGGAACCCTGTTGCATCTTTCCTCCATCGTTCAACAGGTGTCTTGTGAGATGACAGGGGTGATTGGAAGGATGATGTACAAGCTCATCATAGAATCATAGAATCATAGGATGTGTTGGGTTAGAAGGGAGCTCTAACGGTCATCTAGTCCAACCCCCCTGCAGTGAGCAGGGACATCTTCAACTAGATCAGGTTGCTCAGAGCCTCATCAAGCCTGGCCTTGACTGTCTCCAGGGTTGGGGCCTCCATCACCTCTCTGGGCCACCTGGGCCAGTGTCTCACCACCCTCATTGGAAAGAACTTCTTCCTAATGTCTAATCTAAACCTACCCGGCTCTAGTTTAAAAGCATTGCCTCTCGTCCTATTGCTACGTGCCCTTGCATATATAGGACACACAGAAAACCTGGACCTATTGCACGCATGTGGATCTGCTGTAATGCTCCTGCCAGGTCATGGGGCAAAAGAAAAGCCGCATCGCACAGACATCACCGGCACTCGTCTGAGTTACATCCCTCTCTCCAGCCTAAAAGAAGAGGCAGCATTGTGCTAACACAAGAAAGTCAACACCTGCTTGGGTTAAACAGATTTCTGCAAACCTCAAAGTAACAAAGACAGAAAGCAGGGAAACTGCCTTATTTTTGTCTAGCTATAAGCATTGGCAGATGGTAAAGCGTATAGCCTAACTGTCCAGTGATGAACCAACATGCAGCATTTTGTACATATATCTCCATGCTTGTGTAGGACCTCAAAGGGTGCTACAAAACATAAGCCTTGTTCTGTAACCCCTCTGTGTGCTCAAAATCTTCTGAAGTCGCTGACATGTTTGGGTACCCCAGTATATACTTTTATAAATATATATATATATATACAAAAGCGTAAGAATCACCTTATCTTCCCTGGGGAGCACATCTGGGATGGAAGGCAGCATGTGTGTGGCAGTGCACGGTACCATTACACTAATGCATCTGCAAATGCACCGGGAGGCTGGCGAGGGGCTATTTGGATAATGGAGTGGCTGGGCTAATAGAATTAGCCTCGCGTTCACGGCCTGAGTGGGGAGGAGGGGAACTGTCCCTTTCAGTCTTCCCAAGCATCTCCTGACATCTTATTCCCCCATGACAGCCCAGGAAGGGAAGCAGGAAAGGAGGAGTCTTCAAGCGGAGTGAAAACGTGCTTACTGCTTGAACACAGCTGGTGCTTTCTCTCCCAGTGATCAAGACGGGGGGAACCAAATCACCGGGTGGTGATGCCTTCACCTGGGTGAGACGTATGAGCACAGGCTCCAGGTGTCCTGAGCCACTGTCACGCTTCACAAACACCCCTCCCGCAAAAGGGGCAAGGTTGGAAATGCATTTGTCACTTGAGCTCCAGACAGCAAACGATGCTGATTTAATTAACTGAGTGAGCCCTGCTGGCTTTGTCTATGAGAGCTCAGGACATCATGATGTGTGGATGAGTGGAGGCAGAGTGCGGAGTGCGAGGGGAAGAGGGCGAAGACACGTGGCTGTGGGACCATCAGAAGCCATCTCAAAGCACTTTGCATCTCACAACCAAAAGCCCTTTACAATTAGTCTTGATGTGATTTAAATTTACTTCGAGGCATCTGCATAATGGGATATAATGCACAGGAAATGCAGTCATGAGCTTCTGAAATCTTTTGGGGATTGACAATTCCCACGGAGCATGAAATCTCCCTTGTACTGCAACTGGAAGAGACTCCAGCCTTTACAGAACATTTGTTCATGGGCAACAATGCCAGAAACCTACCTACCAATCTCTCGGACCTGTCAGCTCTATTTAAGAAGTGCCCATCATCATGGTCTCCGGGCTTATCGTTTCTTTTCTTCCTTTGCTATGGATTTATTAGGACCTTGGACTTGTTACTTAGACAGTTCCCCCCAGGCAGGAAGATTTTCATCTCTAGCAGAGCAAAAGGCAGAGAAGTGTTGCTTTGCTGTCAGTCAGGGGAAGACCAGGAGTTGCTGACAGCTGGACCATCTCTGCCCACACTTGGCAGGCTTGGTGCGCAGGTTTGGTGTGAGAGAGATGGGTCCTACTTGTAGAAAGTGACCTTGGCCAAGGGCCTGTGAAATTTTAATGCTCCCCACCAAATATTGACTCTCCGAGAGCGTCTGAGTAAGCCTTTTGTGGAGAAGTCGATATTTGTCTGATGTTTCAGTGGATAATGTTGCTTTTCTCTGAATTTCCATTGGACTCTGCTGGCCTCTCCCAAACTCGTTGCACAGTATCAGAAGCAAGATAAAAACGCGATTAGAAGGAAGCGTTCCCTTTGGAGGGTCACTGAGTGTTGTTTACTTCTCCCTGCCTTAAGGAGACTTTCTGCTGGGTGCACCCCTCTCAGCTCAGCAGTGCATCTGAGCCCCATACCTCAGCCTAGGTATAACCACTTTCAGCAGAGAGCAATCCTCTTCCATTTGGCTTTCCATGACTCTCTTAAGGAATATGCACAGACGAAACTTAGGTGCTCAGATACCACCAGAAGAATGCAGCAGAAACATCACAATCACATAGAATCACAGAATGGTCGGGTTTGGAAGAGGCCTCTGGAGATCATCTACTCCAACACCCCAGCCAGAGCAGGGTCACCCAGAGCAGGTTGGACAGGAACGCGTCCAGGTGGGTTTTGAATTGCAATAAGTGCAAAGATGTCAGCAATTTTGCATGACCAGTGTTGTTCTTCTTCCCACTGGACATTATGGCAGAACAATCTTGTCACTCCATCACGAGTTGACTTGAGTGGGTCTGGTCTGTTCTTCTAGGTAAAGAAGCTCTGGATTAGATTTTTGGTAGCCATATATTGTTAATAGAAGACACACATATAGATGTGTTGCTGTACTCCAGCTAACCAGTTAAATCCTGCAGCAAAGACTGTGTTCTGCCCCTGTGGTATGATAATTCTGCCATCGCGGGCAATTTAGTATCTGTCCCATACAGGTCCAAGATGCAAAAGAATCCCGGTGGGTTGAAAGTAAATATATTACCTTTCAGGTAGCAAAAACACTGCTGCTGGTTAGATTCTGCTGGTTTACCATCCGTTTGGGATTCAGTCCAAGTTAACTGTGCCTCTTAAAAAAGAATAATCCTGTAAACAATGTAGCACTAATATACTGAACAACTAAAGCGCTTGTTTCTGATTGAAGTTGAAATTCATTATATTTCCATCTGCAAGGCAAGCAGAGCAGATTTCAAAATAAGTGATAGAAAGAGCTAATTTATATTTCTGTTTGTGCTTCCAGGAGTTAGAAACTAAATCCAGGTGCACAAGAAGAGGTAGAAGCCTTTAATTTCAATGGCAGCTTGGGTGTCTGATAACTGTAGGAGTCTGGACTTAAAGTAAAGGCAAAGGAATTGTTTTCAGGAGCAAAAGGCAAAGAACTTGAGGGGGCATCTGCATTGCTGTTTTAAATTTATGCAGATCAGGACTGAAGTTCTATAACAAATCTCCAAGTTGTCCCTACTTACTGGCTGTTCTTTTCACCTCAGAATGACTCAGACGGTATGAGCAAAACTTTTGAACAGATTAAACCAGCAGATATGCTCCAGGACCACAGCCGATGCTAATACATAGAATCATAGAATGGTTAGACTTGGAAGGGACCTTAAAGATCATCTAGTCCAACGCCCCTGCCATGGGCAGGGACACCTCCCACCAGCCCAGGTTGCTCCAAGCCCCATCCAACCTGGCCTTGAACCCCTCCAGGGATGGGGCAGCCACAGCTTCTCTGGGCAACCTGGGCCAGTGCTTCACCACCCTCACAGTAAAGAGTTTCTTCCTAATATCTAATCTAAATCTCCCCTCTTTAAGTTTAAAACCATTACCCCTCATCCTATCACTCCACTCGCTGACCAAGAGTCCCTTCCCAGCTTTCCTGGAGCCTCTTTAGGGACTGGAAGAGGCTGGAAGGTCTCCCTGGAGCCTTCTCTTCTCCAGGCTGAACAACCTCAGCTCTCTCAGCCTGTCCTCACAGCAGAGGGGCTCCAGCCCTCTGATCATTTTTGTTGCCCTCCTCTGGACCTGCTCCAACAGGTCCATGTCCTTCTTATGTTGGAGATCCCAGAGCTGGATGCAGTACTCCAGGTGGGGTCTCACCAGAGCTGAGTAGAGGGGGAGAATCACCTACCCTGGCCCGCTGGCCACACTTCTTTTGATGCAGTCCAGGGGATGAGACAGGGTACATCTCCTGAAACCTATGCAGTGTGTGCGTTGGAAACATCTGCAATGTGTTCTTTGAACACATCTTGTGGATCCCTTGCGGATCTTCACTCCCCACTGCCACCTTCTACCGCCAAGCTGCTTAGACTGCTGGTGGCTGCCTTCAGAGATCTGTGGCGTGCCTGAAAGACATCCATATCTGGGACTGAGATTTTTGTGGTTGGTCACCTCAGCAGTGGATACCCACCACCCAAGCAGGGCAGAATAGGACAGCTTGTTCAATATTTATCTGGCCAAGAAAGAGAGTGAGTGATGCTTGTATGAGCAGAGTCATATTTAAAAGGTGTCTCCATTTGACTGGAGGTCATAGTGTATACTCTCCTTGAGTGGTGGCATCATTTCCTAAAAAAGCTTTTTCATTAATTAAAATCCCTTAACCTTACATCGTGCTCAGGGTTTGGTACAGAAGCTTCATTTTTCTGATCAATATATATTACCATATTTCCTAGAAAGAGGCTTTCACCCCCTCAATTAGCAGATAAAAATAATTGTGTGCATCTGAAAGCATTTTGTGCCTCTAATATCCATTAACTAGATCAGAGCTGCAATTTTCCTGTTCTTATGGACTTTTGTCCATATCAGTTACCCAAAGGAACATAACGCATTGTTTGGTCTCATTCAAATGACATTTCAATAAATGCCAGGGGGAAATGATGATTCTGTACTGCCTTTCTTTTTTCTTTTTTCTTTTTTTTTAACAGAGAAAGGGGATAAACTAATGAGAAATGCCCTAGCCCATGAATCGGGAGTTTGGGTATTGAGATTTCTACATGGTCTCTGTGTGATGCTGCACAAGTCACTAACGGCCACATACAGCTCCTTGCAGCAGGGTCTGGCATTTATTTTTATGTAGCACCCTGGGCCACTGATTTTGATGAGGTTTCCAGGCAGGAACATGCTTATTAATTTATCCACATTATTAATGGAATTGGGCAGGAGGGGGGAACTGTTTTCTTTCAAAAACCTTCCCTCTCTTCCAACTTTCAGCACTCTGGGAGGCCTTTAGGCATCGTGGGCACTCAGCGTCCGGGAGCAGAGCCCTGCAGGTGGACTCACACACCAGCAAAACTTCCTTCTTTCCTCCCGCTGGGCTGGAATTAATATTCTTGTTTCAATCCCTTTGTACTGACAACCTAAAAATTAATTGCCTGTGCACATGAGAGGTGAATGACCAGATGCCCAGGAAAGCACAACAGAATTATTGAGCGATTCTGCTTTAATTAAGTGCATCAGAGAGCTGGGATTGGTGGGGCCCGGTGCTTGATGCCAGTAACAGCATTGAGAGGACATGAAGGGATGACTGCTGCCAAGGGATGATGGAAGCTTCTCAAGGAATATAGAAAGCTATTTTAATGCTGGGTTCCTTTGAGAAAGCTGGAGCAATAGCCAATAACCATAAAACCACTGGGGCAAAGCTGCAAACGCACCAGGGGCATCCCTCAAGCACTTAGCTCAGAGAAGGAGACCTTTTATCAACGGGAGGGGAGCACAATGGAGCAGCAGCTGTGAATTCCCTGCCAAAAGGGTGGCAGGCAGCATTTTTCAACCTCTGCCTAAAGTTGTCACCATCCAAACCACCCAAAAGGGAGCAAGTTGGGGAGGTCCACTCTTCTGAGTCCTACTCCCTGCTGAGCCACTCATTTTCTAGAGACAAGTTGGGTAAAAGAGTTACCCCCTGCACACCTTGGCTCCCACTATGTGAAAGCTGTGCTGAACTAACCACTCACAGTAAGAGTATTAAATGACATCCGTTAGTTGGTGGACTGAAGTAGTGGCTACCAAAGGTGTCTTGCACAATCTTCTGCTGATGGTTCCTCTCCTCACTCAGCAGAGCACAAGCTACCAGGGCCAAGCTCACCAAATTCATCCCTGTGTGTTATATGTATCTTACAAAGGACCTGCTCACTGTAAAATGCCAGTGCAACACCCACATTTCCAAGTTCCTCTTTGGTTCTCACCTTATCTCCCTTGGAAGACAGGAAGCTCCATGGCCCAAGAAGTTTAGCAGCCCAGAACTGTAAGTGTGGGCTTTATGTTTGTAAAGAGCTTCAAGCCAAATGAAAAATACTACCCAAAAGGAAGGGTTTCCTCTTTCTCCTTGTTTGTCCTTCCCACCACTGGCTGGGAAGAGGCTGAGTGAAGTGCAGCCACCACTGCTGGTACCCAGCTGACAGAGGAGCTGAGGCACCCCGGTTTCCTAGTAATGCATCCATCCTTCTGGAATGGGGTGATCACCTGCTAATGTCCTGTGGGTAGAGCAGACCCATTTAGGCAGAAGTGGTGGCATTCATCTTACCTAACTGTAGCATGTTTGTCTGCATCTAGATAAACCATCCATACAGTTCTTGGTGGGAGAGAGAAACTGGCCCTTTCTGGGTGAAATACACTCAGCTTCCTGCAGGTTCAACCTTAATATAGCACGAACTACTCCCAGCAGTAGCTACATCACTCCAGTGATTATAAAGGGAGTCCGAGCACCTCATTTGCTGGGAGGTATGTGCATAGTCTGCGAATGAAGACAATTCTTACTTTAGGTGTCCTGTACACCACAGATAAGGCTCTCTCCTCCATGCTCTTTTTCACTCCGGGTGTCCCTGTAATCCTTACAGAGATGCCTGGGACTCTGGCTGCTGGGCCACCAAGGAGTATCGTTAGATGTTTGTCCAAGGCTCCCACCCAAAGCAAGAGACCAGGCTGTTGTCAACCCTTCCGGTTGTCACAGTGGCACAGTGTTAGCAAGTGGCCTGCCTCTGCTGGGCAATAAATATATTTTTCCCCAGGGAAGTAGTTCTCAGCCCCTTAGTAGGGAGCAGCAGTTCCCACTGCCCTTCATTCGTCTCTGTCCCCAGCTTTCTTGCCTAGATTGTTGCTCCGTGCATCTGAGGTGGACTGAACAGAGATCATTGTGGGGACCGCTCTCCAAAGAATGACCATAAACAGATTCTAGGAAGTCACATATTAATATCACTTCTTCAGCGTTAAGTCTTAGGGCTTGGTCTGAATACTCAAGCTGCACTTTGCTTACAGCCATCGAGATTTTCTTGTCACCCTATTCTATTCTGGCTACACAAGAGCTCCCGGCCACTTCATAAAGGAGGTGAATGAGAGATGACACAGCTTCCAGGGACACAGATCCCAGACTATGAGATGAGCCATCTGGAGTTAGTAACATGGCTCAAGCATCAAGGAGCATCAGGATGACTACCGCTAGTCCTCCAGTAATTCGAGCTAGCTACAGCATTTTAGCCCTCACTTCAGAATCTCCTAAAAAACAAACCCACGTCACTGCTGTAAAAAATGTGGCTGGGGATCCCAGAGGCAAAAGTGCTGACAAAGAACTCCAGAGAAATTAGAAAAAAATCAGTGATCCATGGCAAAGTCCTTCAAGGACATTTGTAGGGCTATTTCTCAGAGTGCATCAAGCACATAGAGATACAATGAATTTGTGGAAATGGCTCCCTGGACGAGCTGAAATGTGGGAGATCCTTGGTTTGATTCTTATGGACAAATTGCAGAAGAGATCAGGACGCTCCTCTGAAAGTTTCATTCATCTCCCGGGCTATTTCCATTCTTCTCTAACCTTCTGGGTGGTATGACTGCACATGATTCAGTAGCTATTGCTCACCTGGGATAGGTCTGTGCTCTCCACTGTAGATATGTCTGTGTTATCATGATAGAAAATGCATGGTGTAATATATCTAAAAACCCAGTGACTATTTTTGTGCTGAATTTACGAACAGCCAGAAAAAAGCGTGATATTAGGAATGGATTTGTAGAGAACTGACTGTTCTACAAGAGAACCTCCACTGATCCTTAGATGTTGGAGGAACTGTTAAACTTCTCTTGAACCCTGGAGTTGAACTTCAATGTATAAAATTGCTCTTCTATGTAGCATGAAGATAAACTTAACACCGATCCCCAGACTGAGTGATAAGGATTTAGAAACAGTGGAGGGTGGACTTCAAGTTTGATTATTGGCTGAACAAAAAGAAAATGCACATTATCTTTCATCTATCTATCTATCCATCTATCTATCTATCTATCTATCTATCTATCTATCTATCTATCTATCTATCTATCTATCATGACTGAAATCTCAAAGATGCTGTCAAGTCTTGCTAGAGGTACAATGGAAAGGCTGGGCATAGCCTGTGAATGGAATAACAAAGAACTCTAGGAGAGCAGTAAAAGATGAAAAACAACTTCAAGACGGTGGGATTTTGGCATATCCAGTGTGGTGTTGCTACCACAGATAGCAACCATCACGGGACCAGCACGGGACCACTGGAAGCCTTCAGGCAGTAGTAGAATTGTGGCCAGACAGGAAACTGCAGTAAAAAATTAAGACCATCTAGGGGTCTTCACTGAAGCTGAGTGCGTAAAGACCTTGCAGGACAGCCCTAATCCCAACGTATATGCATTTGCTGCGGCAGCCCAGGGCACTGGCCCACGTCCAGCGTGGTATCTCAGTGCCCGAAGGTGTGGAAGTAATCATCTGGCAAAGATCAGCTCCAGCCTACTTAAGTGGAAAGTGAACATCCATCGATAGTATCTGAAGTAAACTGTACCTCTGCCTTTTTATGTCCCCACAAAGATACTGCATTTCTGCCCTGCTCCTTTAATTCTTACGGCATTCTGCTTATTTCCACGGTGCGTATAAACTTTCAGCCTGTTCGTAAAAATACGACATCGCAGCGTGGTCTGCTTTATATCTGTATATATATGGAGACACGAAATGCTGCTCCCAGCATGCAGAATGAATAAATTCTGGAGTAATTTTTCATTGTTGCTTTTATGAGTTTCAAGGAAAAAAACTAATAAATAATTTATTCCAATGAAATTGCTGTTTATTACGCTGCTTGCTGGACCGTAGCTAGCCCAGTCAGCACGTGGGATCCTGGACATCTTCTCTATGTTTTTTTCTCATTATGTTTGTGTTTTTTTCAGGGAATACATGAAGTCTCTGTGTGTGTATATGCATACGTGTGAGAGCATGTGCACATGAAAGCAAGAAATAGGATAAAAGAGACAAAATTTCCTTCTATCTGTACATGCTTTCTGTACGTGTGTAAAAAAGAGATCTCACCCTGTGTTTTAGATGTGCCGGCTCCCTTTATAATGATGGATTCATGACACCTCTCTTCAGAATAAGGCTGGTCACTGGTGGTCAGTAGAGTTCCTGGGGAGCTTTTCTTTTCATCCTCACACGGCATTTAAAATATGCCAGATGAACAGTGTCCTTTTTGCATATACATATGCGTACAGGGTAAACACATGTGGTTTTTATGTAGTGGTCTGTAATAATATGGTTTTGTGTGTGTGTATAATTAGCGCAATATAGTTTTGCTTACTGTGCACATACAGGTAAGTATATGGGGTGGGGTGTGCTGTATGTACGTATCTGTGTCCAACCACACGACACACGACTATACTGGCATTATGTGACACGGCATAATAAGGTACTAGGAAAAAAACAGAAGGCAAGGAAAAAAACAGAAGGACGGGAAAAAAGAATGAATTTGTGTATCTATCTCTCTTGAGAGGGTGTCTTAGAAGTACCAAAAAAAGTGACATTCAGGGTTATCTTCCCAGCTTTTTGTAACTGTTGGGGAGCTAAGGTTACCTGTGTGCTAACATCTTGCTCCGTGTTACGCAGTTTAAAGTGGAAGGCTCTGATCCACGTGGCTGTAGCTAAAGGTGGCTTTTTGCTCTCTTTGTGGAGCCCAATCCGCCTCAGTGCTGATAAGGCTGTTGCAATATGGGTATTTGCATCCTGGTGAAGCTCGTGACTGATGTTGGGACTCAGTCAGGGGAACGGTCCCACGGTCCTCAGTGGCCTCACAGGTGCATGACTTGCACACAGGGGCAGGAGATGCAGTGCAAGTGCAAAGGGATGAGCAACCAGGGTTTGACAGGGCTTTGCTGCTGACCCACAAGGTAAATAATTTCTCTTTTTTCTCTTTGTTATTCTGATCTCTAGGAGATCAGCGAATTTCATCTCCAATGCCTTGAAGGTCCTTTCTCCTTGCATTTTCTGCTGCTTTTGTCCATTTAGACTTGGACCAAAATGTCTTTTACTACTTGTCTGCAGCAGGGCCCAGCGCAGCGGGTTTCTTCTCTCAGCAGGGGACTCTTGCCATATAAATAAAATAGTACAGATAAATGATTACTTTGCCACTGGGCTTGTTCAATGGCTGGTGCTTAAATGAAACAACCCACAAATTCACTCAGAGGCGCACGTAAAACAGCGAGCGGGGAAGAGCAATGCCTGAACTCTTCCCTTGCTAATTCCAGCAGCCAGTTTGCATTGGTAAAGACAGACCTGAGAAAAGCCTGGGATGTGACGTCCCTGCAAGATCAGGTCTTAGGGAGATGAGACTACAGCTAGGGGAAACAAGAAAGAGGGGAACAAACAGGGCTCTGGGTCGCTGTTGCTCTAGATTATTGCTGCCGGTTGCTCAGGCACGCTCTGTATGATTACCATTTCCAAGTGAGCCCGGATCTGTATTTCCCTTAATGTGCCACGGCTGCTTCTCCTGACCTCTTTCACGCTGCCTATTACCTCAGCTCCACTTCCCCTCCTTTCTGATCGAATTACTAAAGCACACAGTGGAGTCTCTTGGCTCAACAAAATTTAATGACAGTGACAACAGAGGAGGATAATAAAGATAAATCAGCTGCTCCCAGGAAGGAAAGATGAAGTAACAACAGAGTGAGTTAGAAGGCTGCACCATGAAGTGACCCTGGCAAGTGCATGGTCCTCGTCATCCCTTTCATCTCAATGTCTGCATTTCTTCCGCTTTTCGGGGAGTTTGATAGAGAAGAGGAAAGAGGAGAGGGGACTGAGGCACTAGAGGTTTCTGAACACACTTGCTGGGAATCTTGAATCTTGGGCGCCTCGCTCCACCTCTTCAGTGTCTCCTCCCCGAGGCTGGAGGTTGAGAACAGACCAGAATAAGTCTTTCACTGGGCAGACTGTAAAGAAAACGCCAGCTGTGGGGTTTTCATCTCAACTGTAGTCCTGTGTACTAATGTGACCCACACAGTTAGTAAAGGGAAATGGTGCTTGTAAAGGAGCTCCAGTGAGACTGCCTTCTTTCTCAATGTCTATAAATCCCTGGGCACACCAAATCATGTTAATCCAGCTTTTTCTCATAAGGTGTTCTCATGGAAGCAAAAGGAAGCAGGCTGATGTCTTTGTTTAGCAAGGAAACCATCCTTGGAGGGAGTACTGCGAGAGGTTGGAGCTCGTGTCCAGCCTTGCCTACCAGCTAAGGTTGGAAGAGGGATCTAGGGCTTCAACAAACATCATTCAGAGTGGGACGGACACAGAGGTCATCTCATCTCCCAGGTATAGCGGGAGAGACGAGGTAGTAATCAACCTGGATCTGAGTTTCACACCTCACCCAGACCTCCTCAAGTGGGAAACCAGCTCCTGGGACTGCAAGCACTGTACCCACCACCTTCACATCCCTCCTAAAGACACGCAGGGACAGAGCCTGGAATGACTGTGCCTGTTGCAATTGCTTTTCTGACATTCACCATGTTTCCAGTTGCAGAGCATTTGCTGTTTAATGATAACTCCTGAATAAAAACCACCCTTCTAATTGCAATCACATTCCTCGCCTCTCCCCTCCCACCAGGTTGCTAAATTGTTAAACGTTTGCTGCATTGATCTAAGCAGCTGAGCACGAAACAGTGAGCTGTAGTTGCGACCTCCCGCAAGCTCAATAAACTTAATGGACATCCTCAAGAACTTTAACTGGGAAGATTTAGTTCCCGAAGAAGATGGAAACGAACACCCAGAGCAGCTTTGTCTGCCTGTTGTCCCTCATTTTGCCAGAAACAGCTGTTCATGCTGGGATTAGCTCAGAGGTTTGTACCGAGCAGAGGCTGACTCACAAGAACAAAATCAGGAGATCATTACATCTCAGTGCAGGCTCCAACTGCTTCAGGCTGCACGGGGAGAGAGAAAATTAACTGGAGTAGGAGCCCAATGTGCAGAAGCGCTGCACAACTTTTGTGTGTGACAGACGAGCGGGAGAAGGGAGCAGCTCCGCTCTGCAGGACCAGTGCTGCAGGTCTCAGGATGGAGCTCCAACCTGGGGGATGGAGGAGATGGCTGCTGAGAAGACAGAGGTGGTTTGTCATACCGATTGTCTTGCTCTTCTGCCTTCATTTAATAGAGCCCATTTGTTCAGGATTCATGTAAGACAGGTGCTCAGAACAGGAGGAACAAAATCAATGATTTTCAAAGACCCTAATTACTCAGAAATTCCACATCCCTCCAGTCACTGAGCGCAGCGTTGCTGGTGTGAGGAACAAAGTATTTCCCCTTCTTATCAAGGCAGGTGGCAGAGTCTTCACCATCGCATGCATTGCCTTTCTAGGGGTAATCTCTGGTCACATTAGGGGCATTGGCTTGGTGGGTAAAATGTGTGGTCTGGGTTGGGAAATCATGTTGGATCATGTAAGAGCTGGTGAAACCCGCAAGTGGAGAGCATGTGCAAAGACACAAGACAAGACTCCGCTCTGGTGAGACCCCACCTGGAGTACTGCATCCAGCTCTGGAGTTCTCAGCACAAGAAGGACATGGACCTGTTGGAACGGGTCCAGGAGAGGGCCACAAAGATGATCAGAGGGCTGGAGCCCCTCTGCTGTGAGGACAGGCTGAGAGACCTGGGGTTGTTCAGCCTGGAGAAGAGAAGGCTCCGAGGAGACCTTAGAGCCCCTTCCAGTACCTAAAGGGGGCCTATAGGAAAGCTGGGGAGGGACTCTTTATTAGGGAGTGTTCTGATAGGGCACAGCGTAATGGCCTCAAATTGAAAGAGGGTAGATTTAGATTGTATATCAGGAAAAAATTCTTTAATGTGAGGGTGGTGAAGCACTAGAACAGGTTGCCCAGAGAAGCTGTGTATGCCGCATCCCTGGAGGTGTCCAAGGCCAGGCTGGATGAGGCCTTAAGCAGCCTGGTCTAGTGGGAGGTGTCCCTGCCCATGGCAGGGGGTTGGAATTAGATGATCTTTAAGGTCCCTTCCAACCCAAACCGTTCTGTGATTCTGTGACAGCATCAGATGAGCTCTCTCCATCCTCAGCTGATTTTTGCCATAAATAAGGAAGGAACATCATTCTACCCAACAGGAGAATTTAAAACAATATGGATTATCAGAGGCATTATAGCAAGAGAGCAGCTACTGGTTTAGCAAAAAAATGTGGCTTTATAACAACATATTTTCTAACAATGATGGGACAAAAGGAGAGAAGGAGGTTAAAAGGTTGCTTGGACACTCTTTTACGGTAAAGCTGTGTTTGTAACTCAGGGGCTCCTCTCTACTCATCCTGGTCAGAGGATAGCTTCTGGTTGGAAACATCTCTGCAGCCTGCTCTTATAAGGTCTCAGTAGCCCACAGGGCTTCAGCAGACAGACTCTCACCCCCAGTTTAATGATGATGTGAACTCAGGGTCACCTTTCTCTGTGTTTCTGTCTTTAAAGCTAGAACTTCCTTCCCCCATCAGCCCTGTAACATAATAAACAATCACTCGAAATGATCAGTAAGCCCATTCCTCCATGGGTAAGTCATCATTGCCCGGAACTGAGCAGTCTGCACTTTCATCATCTACTGATGGCTGATGGCTTATAGCTTAGTCTTTTTAGTCTTTGTTTTTTCTTTTTTTTTTTTTTTTTTTCACTACTCATAAAATAATTGATGTCATGGCCCAATAACCAAACCACAGAACACCAAAGACCATAGGAAATCCCCACTGACAACAAGACCTATACTTGAGACTTGCAGCATCAGGGTTTAGGTAACTCCATCTGAAGATGGTATTTGCAAGCCGTCCAAACCGACCTCGTGACAGTTGAGATTGCAGACAGGTTAAAATGTAGTCACCTCCAAGGAGACTTGTTCACAGCAGCAACATGTGTGGGACAGGCAGCTGTAGGACACAGAGCCCAGCTGAAATGGCAGGAGCAGACATTGCACTTTGGTTTGCTATACTTAATGATCTTGAAGTCCAGCACACGCTTCCATATTGGTCAATGACCTGGAGTTCATAGAATCATAGAATCACAGAATGGTTAGAGTTGGAAGGGACTTTAAAGATCATCTAGTTCCAACCCCCCTGCCCTGGGCAGGGACACCTCCCACCAGCCCGGGTTGCTCCAAGCCCCGTCCAACCTGGCCTTGAACCCCTCCAGGGATGGGGCAGCCACAGCTTCTCTGGGCAACCTGTTCCACTGCCTCAACACCCTCAAAGCAAAGAATTTCTTCCTAATATCTGTTGTGTTGTACTACTCAGCCTCACCAGTTCTCCCTTGCAGGAAAGGTAAACGCATACTGGTATATACATGCTGGCATCGTCTCTTTCTTCTCCAGGGGGGAAACAGATGAAAAGTTCATGTTTCCCCTGTGTTAGGTCACAAAGTGTTATTTTGGGCACCTTCCAGAACTAATTCATTACTTGTCATCTTGCGGAGTGAGGACAATGTAAGTCTCTGCCACATGCCGTATTGATCCCTTGACTTGATTAGTCGGTGTATCGAATACCCCTGCTTTTCTAATCTAATTAATGCAAGATAAATACTCCGTGTTGGGGCCTGGAGTCACGTTCTAAGAGTAATCAGGGAGTGGGACTGATTAAAACCAGAAGACTTCAGGGATAATTTATGGACTACTTGACACTGCTGGCAGGTTGGGGTACTTTGGAGGGCTCCGTGTGGTCTCTAGCAGGCTCCACATCCAGATTCTTCCTCATCCTTCAGTATGAGAGCTATAAGTTTGAGGGGGTCTGTTCTCTGGGGTGAGACACCACCAAGGGGGTCAGGACCTCTGGTTTCACATCCCACAGCAGTGGGACAGACTGTGACAGCATGGAAGAAAAGACACTTTCTTTATGACCTTGAGAAAAATCACCAAATGACATGGTTTGGTAAAAATATACAGCAATGGCCACATGAGTTTTTGCTCTTGTTCAGAAATCTGCAAGAAAACTTAAATAAATGATTGAGATGTCGCTTAACTCCAGATTGTCCCTGTTTCAGTCCAGGTCTTGGTGTTTCAAGACAAGTGAATGCTCTCGATCAATAGGTATAACTGGACTGGGGAAGGTGATGGCATTAATTTGCCACATGCATGAATTAATTAACTCATCCCCACTATGAGGTAATTACAATTGCCATTGTAATGAAGAGGGAAAAGAGGCAGGAGGATTTTTCATGGCCAACTAAAGGGAGTGTGGGAACTCCTGGGGATGAGCTTAGTCCCAGTCGCCTCCTAAGGTAGATCCTTTCTCTTGTCGGAGAAAGCCTGGCTGGGTGAATTGTCATAAGGGATTCATCTTCCCCCTGCTTTGTGCTGTCTTCCATCAGTGGGGGGTCTTACAACACCCTGGCAAGATGAAGTTCATCCCTCCACGTCTTGATGAACATCTGGGTGTGGGATCACCTCCTGCAGCTTCTCTCTGAGCCTGGGAACACACTGCAACAGAAAGCAGGCAGGCTGTGGAGGAGAAGTGAGGAGTGGAAGGGTGTAAATCCAGTGCTGTCTACGGAGAAACAGGTCTCGAATGTCTCTGGGGTCCACTAAAGGGTGGGACAAGATTCTGCTGTGAGATGAGGAAAGGTGCGGTGGGCAGTGAGGGCTGGGTCAAGGTCCGACTCCCCTGATTGCAATCATACCATGCTTGGGATGGCGTGAAAATATTTTCAGGGAATGGGGAGCAGGGGCACAGGGTCACTGATGGCAATGGCAGGGCCATTTATTCCAATTTCTTTCTTTTGCATATGAGTTTTCCCAGGCGAGAGCACAACGGACACAGCCAGGGGAAGGCAAGGGCAAGTTCAGCAGCCAGATGTAATTGCATTTTCCTCCGCAGTTGCCCCCGGGGCTGAGCCAAGGCCCTTCTGCGCTTGTCTCTCTCCTCACAATGCATCATAGAGAATTGGTGTAAAATCTAGTTAAAAGGCCACTCTCGGGTCTCAGCTGCTGCGGCCTAAATTGCGGATGAATTTTTCCTCTCCCGTATACGCCTGACGGGTTTTGTCATCCAGACCCATATGGCTGGGCTACATTTCTTCTCTCAGCTTGGTCATTGGTCTCTCGTCACAGCCCTGCTAGCTGCTTGCAAGCTCTTTCCGAACAAGGCTGTACTTCAGGCTCCCTGTTTTACAGCAGTGTCATTATGGAAAGAGATCTCTCCCTACACATGTAAAAGGGAGCCCAAGATTGATGGGGTGTTGGAGTGGGTAATCACAAATCCAGCTGCCCCGAGGTAGCTGAGAACAGAGATGGTGCAGGGCAGGGGGGAAAGGGTAGTGGGGCCTGAGGGAGCTTTGTAGGGTACATTTATCACACTCTTGGCAGAGAGATGCAATTTATGTGGACGGAGCATAAATCCTGTTCGAGTTGCACAAGACTCCATATGGGCAGCTGAGCACCTGGATCTGCTGCGATGCTGGTGCTGCCGTGGTCATCCTGCCAGCTTTCTGGCTCTTCCCCTTGCCTTTTTTCCATTGCTCCCTCCCTTTCACCCTTTGATACCCTCCATCCTCTACCCACCTCAGAGCCAACCCTTGCCCAGGCTTATGCAGCAGTGCCGGCTCTCTCGGTCTGGGTGCAGGTGAATGGGAAGGGCATTTCCCTGCACCCTGCTCACCATGAAACATCTCTGCTGGAGTTAGTCTGCTGGAAAACCTCTGCTTTGTCCCCATCAAGGACACCTGGAGCAGGTTCTGCTCTAGGGTTTGCTCTCCAAAGAGCAATAGAGTAGACATGGTGCTTAGGGACATGGTTTAGTGGTGGTTTTGGCAGTGTTAGGTTAATGGTTGGACTCAATGATCTTAAAGATCCGTTTCCAACCTAGACAATTCTATGATTCTATGATTGATTCTAAAGACTTCATGGTTGCCAAGATGTTGCAATAGGCAGTGTCAACAGCGTGCTCTAGCAGAGCCCTCACGAATGATCTCATTTTGCTTATCCCCAGACCATGAAGGGCATCTCTTATCTCCTTGGCCATCCCAGTGACAACTTCTCCATGCCATGCACCACAGTGGTAGGTGCATATGCACACCCCCCTTCCACTTCATCAATGCTGGCCATAGGTCTACCAGCACTCAGCCTTTCACACAGACAGGATGTAAATATGTTTTCTGAGCCCGGGAGTTGTCGCTGTGCTTGTGTTGTAAGCCCATTGGGTCCCATGGGCTGGTGATTGCACATGCACCCACACAGGTCTCCACCATGCCCTACCTCATGTACCCCAAAAGGCACCTGTCTCTGTGTATCACGGTCATCATGATGATGGTTTTGGGGCACAATGGTTGCTTTCAGGGATGCATGGGCCCTTTTGGATGAGGGTATGGCTGTTGTAAAGCATAGTACTGCCTGTCCAGGGATGGATTTCCTGGGGATAAACATGCTGTCATACTGGTTGTTGCTGGGTTACATGCTGTATCTCCATACCCTTCCCAACAGTCTAGTAATTTTCCTCCCAACATCTGATAGGAAGACTTGTCTGCTTTTTCATAACCCTGAAAAAACTCTTTTCCTTTTGGTCTTATGTTTTGGAACATGGAATAGTAGTTTCTCCATTATTTTGTCCCTGTCATTGTACAGTCACTCTTCTCTGGATTTAGGCCATCCTTTATGCACCACAGTTTCCACTTCAGTTTACAACTGCAGATTTGCTATTTGGCGAGAGTCTGCAGACACACACACGGAGGGGTCCTAAGAACTTGGAATAAGCCTTGGAAATGAAATAATAAATACAGAAACTCCTCTCTTCCCCACACATGCTACGTGTTGCTTCAGCAAATGTTGAATAAATCACCGAGCTATGCGGTAATAAATCTTTCATGAGATTAGGACCATCTGAACTTCAGCGATTGTGTAGGGAATGTATAAATTTCACATGCAGATATAGTGTAAAAAAAATCTTTAGATTAGTTATTAACTTTGGAAACACTTGATGAGTTTTGATTCATTAAGTGTTTCACAGTCTTGTTAATTTAATAAGTACCGATGAGGCTGTAATGTAAGACAACAATCAGTAATTTGGAGGGGGGAAATAATAAAGTAGTCATTACACAGCCGAATGTTTAATCAAAGAATGTGGAAACTTACAGTTTCACATTAATTTGAAAAGGTTGGAGATTTAAAATTAATATTAGCTCTGACACAGGGAGGCTTTCTCTACAAGCAGATAGGGCTTATATAATTGCTTAGAACAGAATTAAAATGCCTGTAATTTTAATGGCCTCACCTCTTCAACTGGATCCCCAGGCTCCACAGGTATAATAGAAATACAACAAAAACAGTCGTGGTCCTTCAAATCCCTGAGTACAACTCACCTATGGAGATGTGGCTACCTGTAGCATTTGGGTGGCAAATCACAATGCAATTAGACTCCTGTTGAGGAGAGCCCTTGAGTACCTGCTTAAAAGTGAGCAGGTACTGAAGTACCACCCTGGATGGGAAAATCCGTAGCAAGGAGGTAAAGAACTTCATTGAATTTTGGACTTCCAAACATATTGACAATTCACAGCCTCAGCAGGACTAAGTGGGATGTTCGGGGGAAACTTGGGCATGGATTAGTGCTCAGTGCTCCTGAGTCTTGCTCTGTGTCTGGTTCCACCCAGCCTTATCTTCGTGTTACCTCGTGTCTCATGCAGCATCACTGCTTTCCATCAGCTGTCTCTTGGTTTCTGGTTGGTCTGTACTTTTTTTTGGGTTAAACCCATTAGCTTTATGCAAGAGAAACTAGGAAAGAAAATAAAGTTTCTGCAAGACCCTTCCTTCTGATCCCTCTGTAATTTTGGGACTCATTCCCAAATTTCAATAAAATAAGGCACAGCCAAAGATATGTGTGTTGTGATGACTGATGGTGGACACTGTTCTCTGTTTGGGAAAAGATTAAAAAACCTTACCCTAGAAGTGATCTGGAGAATATAGACAGGCGAGGTACATTGGAAACTTGCCTGCAGAACAACTTGCAAATGGCATGTTTGCTCAGCGTATAGCAAAGCCCCAATACCCAACAGAAATTGTCAAATATTTGGCGTTGTTCCATAACCGGGTGTAAGAAAGGCCATGTGCAGATAGAGCTGTCAGAAATAGATGTGAAGAGCTAATCTATCACTTTTCGTAGCTTTGCTCTTCCCTTATCTCAGTCCACTAATTTTGTAGGGTTAAGATGGTATTGCAGAAGCCATGATGACACCCGCAGTAGGCGAGTGTGGGCTTACGTGAAACGTCATGGTGGAGTTTCCAAAACCATAGGGATGTGCGGATGTCCATATACATGGTGTCTGCATATCTAAGGTGATGTTCTGGGATATATCCTCCAGAACTGTACTCAAGGCTTAACAACAGACAAAGAAATGACTGGTCATTTGTCAACCCATCCCACATTTTGCTCAGAGCCTGGAACTATGTATGAAATCAGGGAATTTCGGCAGCGATCAGCAAATTTAATAGAATTAGAATCATAGAATCATAGAATTGTTAGGGTTGGAAGGGACCTTAAAGATCATCTAGTTCCAAGCCCCCTGCCATGGGCAGGGACACCTCCCACTAGATCAGGTTGCTCAGAGCCCCATCCAGCCTGTCCTTAAAAACTTCCAGGGATGGGGCTTCCACCACCTCTCTGGGCAACCTAAATTTCAGACTTTGGTATTCTTCTAGTGCCCTGTGCTCGAATGGAGAGATCTCCCAGGAAACTGAGGCATAGCAAGACACACTAAACTCCCCTATTTCTACTGTGGAGCCGTCTCCATCTGACTTGTCACCTGAGACAGTAGGGAGATCGTAATTCTTACACTGTGATCCACCATATTTAGGTGTATATACTAGGATTAGATCCTTCCCCAGAAGTTCATGTTTCTCTCCATTGTCCAAGGAGGGAGCCTAGGCAGCTTGTTTGCACGTAGCCATCAACATTTCACCCACTGAATTTTATCCACAACTGCGTGGCCATGTTTGTGTCTGTCTGTGCCTGTGAGTGTGTTTGTAGCATGGAGAAAAAAAGGTCTAGGTGGACATTGCTGATGAGTGTCCAGCTCCAAAACAACAAAACCTAGTCATTGCATAAGTATTTCTGAAGCAAGGGCAGCTGGATGCGTTCTTAGAGCTGCTGTTGCTTCACGTTTTCCTGGGCAAATGTGAAAAGTCATTCTATGACTGTTGATTTTCACTTTTGTCCTTATTCCTATCGGGTGCAGTCTACCCATAACTCTTAATTTGGTGCAGTTGTATGGAGGACAGGGTAATACTCTCCGGCTAAGGAGAGTGGGAATGATGGTCTGACAAGCCACAGGAACAGACAAATGTGATCTAATTTGTCCTCTGCCTGGACTCAACTTAAGTAACCAGGACGAATGTGTGCAGCAACAGTTTGTCACTTCTTTAAGTGGGCTGTCCAGACTTTCTCCCAACCAAGGGCAGTGAGAGAAGAGCGAGCAGTTGCCTCAGAAAGCCAAGTGGCTGGAAAAGCCAGCTTGTGATTCAGCTTGGAGAGCACTATTAGCAGGCTGAAAAAGTGGACTAATTAAATGAATTTCAGGCCTGTGTGGGCTCAGCGTTTGCTTTGCTGCTGCTGCATGTGTCCCTTGGGACTCCGGAATATGGAAAAGAGCTAACTTTGATAAATCAAGAGTAGAAACCCTGTCCAGTTTGCAATACTCTTTTGTTCTGCCTCCAGCGCGCAAATTATCAGCTCTAGTCTTGGGGTGAAAAAGGATTTTTCCCCTCTGTGGAAACTACCTTTTACTGCTCTGCCTGGGAAGCAGTGAAGATGATCTTCATTATATTCTGGAGAGAGAAAATAGCAGAAAAAAGCAAAGTTGGTCTCTTTAAAGGATTCTTTTTGTCAGTTTGGTAAGGAAGTATGTATGGTTTTGTGGATTTCAACCACTCTGGAGAACAACCACCCTTTAAAGACAGACAAGAGACCAATTGAGGGGAAATGCACAGACTTAATCTTCTTGTAGACTTTGATCACATTTCCATTTTCTACTCCGACAGACATGTAAGTGGATGACTGTGACCAGCAAAATGTGTGCTGTGGCCTCTTTCAGTGGACACTAACTATTATTGTCTACGTGGACTTAGTATGAGCTGTTGGGTCGGGTCTCCTTAATCTGGTCAAGGGCTTCAGACCCATTGTCCTCCATCTTGGATGCATATTTGATGTTGCAAGGTATTGGGTAAAGGGCTGCTGTCTTTTCCCTCTCTAATATATAGCTGCTCATTTCTTTCCCTTCCTTTCAGGAGACTAAAATGAAATTATTTTTTGCTTTACAGAACATTTGAACCATGATCATTGTGTGGTTTAAAATCAATTTGGTAAGGGAAGGAAAAAAAACAACAGAAATATCTGAATTTCATTTTGATGCCGATTCACGGGCATATTCCCTTATTGAGGACTGTCAGGCATAAAAGGAGAAAAATTGTTTACTATCAGCTTTTATCCTAACTTCCACTTGTGCATAGATGCAACCTTCTCCCAGTTTTTTACATTATTTCCTGTGCCCACTGAACACTTCTGTTCTGTATTTTGAATCCAGTTTCCATTGGTTGTATCCTTAGATTGACACGTCATACTTTTAAATGATCCACGTTCTTCCAAATAAAGTTCTCACTAAGATTTTTTTATGGTTATTTTTATTATGGAATTTCAAGGCACCAAGAGACGAATAACGATAAGGAAGCAAATGTACCTGATATTTATAAGACTATTGCAAAATATTGTGTATCCTCAGGTGGTTATATGTTCTGCAAAGAGACTTATTTAGAATCATAGACATCATAGAATCTTCATGGTTGGAAAGGACCTTTGAGATCATCGAGTCCAACCATACACACACAAAAAACTCCCTACAATCTCTGTCACTAGAGCATGCCCTGAAGTGCCAAATTTACATGTTTCTTAAACACCTCTAGGGATGGTGACTCAACCCCCTCCCTGGGCAGGCTGTTCCAGTGCCTGACCACTCTGTCAGTAAAGTAATTCTTCCTGATATCTAATCTAAACCTCCCCTGCTGCAGCTTCAGCCCATTTCCTCTGGTCCTGTCATTATTCACCTGGGAGAAGAGGCCAACACCCACCTCTCTCCAACCTCCTTTCAGGGAGTTGTAGAGGGCAATGAGGTCTCCCCTCAGCCTCCTCTTCTCCAAGCTAAACATGCCCAGCTCCCTCAGCCTCTCCTCATATGCCCTGGTCTCCAGACCCCTCACCAGCCTGGTAGCTCTCCTCTGGACACGCTCCAGCACCTCAATGTCCCTCCTGTACAGAGGGGCCCAGAACTGAACACAGCACTCGAGGTGAGGCCTCACCAGTGCCCAGTACAGAGGCACCATCATTTCCCTGCTCCTGCTGGCCACGCTATTCCTGATACAAGCCAGAATGCTGTTGGCCTTCTTGGCCACCTGGGCACACTGCTGGCTCACGTCAAGCTGGCCGTCCACCAGCACCCCCAGGTCCTTTTCTGCTGGGCAGCTTTCCAGCCACTGTTCCCCAAGCCTGTAGCATTGCTTGGGGTTGTTGTGGCTGAAATGCAGGACCCGGCACTTGGCCTTATTAAACCTCATACAGTTGGCCTTGGCCCATCAATCCAGCCTGTCCAGGTCCCTCTGTAGGGCCTTCCTACCCTCAAGCAGATCAATGCTCCCACCTAGTTTGGTGTCATCTGCAACCTTACCGAGGGTGCCCTCAATCCCCTCATCCAGATCATTGATAAAGATATTAAACAAAACTGGCCCCAAAACCGAGCCCTGAGGGACACCACTGGTGACCAGCCACCAAGAGGATTTCACCCCATTCATCACAACTCTCTGGGCACAGCCAGTTTTTCACACAGCGAAGAGTACACTTGTCTATGCCATGATTTGCCAGCTTCTCTAGGAGAATGCTGTGGGGGACAGTGTCAAAGGCCTTACCAAAGTCCAGATAGACAACATCCACAGCCTTCCCCACATACAGAGGGCGGGTCACATGGTCATAGAAAGAGATCAGGTTGATTAAGTAGGACCTCCCTTTCCTAAACCCATGCTGGCTGGCCCCGATCCCTTGGCTGCCCTGCCCTTGCCGTGAGAGCTCACTCAAGATGATCCTCTCCATGATCTTTCCTGGTACCGAGGTCAGGCTGACAGGCCTGTAGCTCCCCAGATCCTCCTTCCAAGCCTTCTTGTAGATGAGCGTCACATTAGCCACCCTCCAGTCATCTGGTACCTGCCCTGTTGACCAAGATTGTTGATAAGTGATGGAGAGAGGTTTGGTGAGCTCTCCCGCCAGCTCCCAAGTGTACTCAGGGAGGTCCCATAGACTTATGTGCGTCTAGGCGCAGAAGCAGATCATTGACTACTTCCTCCTGGATTATGGGTGGGTTGTTCTGCTCTCCATCCTTATCTTCCAGCTCAGGAGGCTGAACACCCTGGGGATAGCTGGTGTGACTATTGAAGACAGAGGCAAAGAAGGCATTAAGTATCTCAGCTTTCTCCTTGTCATTGGTTGCAACTTTTCCACCCACGTCCAGTAAGGGATGGAGATTCTGCCTGACTCTCTTTTTGTTGATGTATTTATAAAAACTTTTTTTGTTGTTCTTAATGTTAGTGGCCAAGTTGAGCTCCAACTGGGCTTTTGCCTTCCTAATTTTCTCCCTGTATAACCTAACGAGATCTCTGTACTCCTCCTGATTTGCCTGCCCCTTTTTCCAAAGGTGGTAAACCCTCCTTTTGTTCCTAAGTCCTGTCAGAAGTTCCTTATTCATCCAGACTGGCCATTTTCCCCACCCTTTAGACTTGGGACACGTGGGGACAGCCTGCTCCTGGGCCTTTAAGATTTCCTTCTTGAACAGTGTCCAGCCTTCCTGGACCCCTTTGCCCTTCAGGACTGTCTCCCAAGGGACTCTCTCAACCAGTGTTCTGAACAGGCTAAAGTTCGCCCTCCAGAAGTCCAAGGTGGAGGTTTTGCTAACCCCGCTTCTTACATCACTACAAATTGAAAACTTGACCATTTCATGATCACTAAATCCAAGACGGCCTTCGATCACCACATCTCCCACTAGTCCTTCTCTGTTTGTGAACAGTAGGTCTAGCGAGGCACCTCCCCTGGTAGGCTCACCTACCAGTTGTGTCAGGAAGTTATCTTCCATGCACTCGAGGAACCTCCTAGCCTGCCTGCCCTCTGCTGTGTTATATTTCCAGCAGATATCCGGCAGGTTGAAGTCCCCAACCAGAAAAAGGTCTGGTGATTGCGAGACTTCAGCCAGCTGCTTATAGAATACTTATTTGGGGGTGAATAGTAGTTTCCTAATATATCTACGTGAATAAGGATGGATCATTTGTAAGTTCTAGTGGTTTTCCGACAAAGAAAAGGGAAGAATTTAGGAAGAATTACTTTACTGAAGGAGTGGTCAGGCACTGGAACAGCCTGCCCAGGGAGGTGGTTGAGTCACCATCCCTAGAGGTGTTTAAGAAACGTCTAGATGTGGCACTTCAGGGCATGCTTTAGTGGCAGAGATTGTAGGTTGTTTGGTTGGACTCAATCTCAAAGGTCCTTTCCAACCATGAAGATTCTATGATTCTATGATTCTAAGAAGAACAGCAGATTTATCGACAAGAACTGAATGGCTGATGTTCCCTTGATGTAGCAATGCACTTTGTTCTTCCTGTGACAACTGTATTAATTTCAGGCAATGTTCAGGCAAACCAGAGGGCAGGCAGCATTCAGTGCTGACCTGCAGCATCACACAGTGCTCTGGTCCTGCCAGCTCTGCCAGATTATGTGCCAGTGGATATGGAGGATAAAGGAGGTCGTCTTGGAGAGGGATGAGATGAATTGCAATAAAATTAGTCTCTTTTCTTTGGCAAAAGTCATGAGATCTTCTATGCAATGGAGTGGGAATTAAAAGGCTGGCTTTGAAGAGGAAACTAGAGGTAGTGAAAAGATACAAAAGCCTGTAATGATCCTGTAATGATCCTGGAACCAAGGAAAAAGGTTGATGTAGATGAGGAAAGATGAAACTGATGATCGCTGAAGTATGTTTGATCAGAAGACTGGCACAGAAAGAGACCTGGAGGGGATAGGCATTTGGGTATCTGTGTGCATAAACTTATTTGGGTGTTGGCATGTGTTTACAGACACCTGGTTAAGCAGAAAATTGTTGCAACATGTGTTTTGAGGTAGGAATAGATAATTTAGTTTCTTATGCTTTTTTATTTTATTTGGAAAAAAAAAAGAAGAAAAAAAAAAGAAGCATGTCCTGCAATTGAAACTCTAACCACAGGGTTTTCTCTTATCTGAAACTGAATTATTAGAGCCCTGTCTGTATAGTCAAATGGTCAGATCTAGACAAGGAAAGCCCCACATTTGCGAAACTGATTCAAATTAAAGGAAAGGAGGGAAGAAGGGTCTTGCACTTTTTAGCAATGCTACTTTGTCCACCTGCAGGCTTTGAGTGCTATTTTTATTTTTTCTTTGAACCACTTTAAAAAATCATGAAAGTTCCTATTGAGACAGAAAAAACGAGCATAGCTAAAAAAAAAATAATTACAGAAGTGTAAAACATTTTCCCATTTACCTCTCTTCATAAATTCATAAGTGCAAATCCATTTGTAAAAATGAATGATGGTGTGCATGGACAAATGTTTTCAGTAGCAGATATCAGATTATATCAGAGGGTGAAACTAAGACTTCCTGGTTGTTTTGGAACACTATAGGGCCCAATCCTGAGCCTATTTTAACCCGACCATTTCAGCTGCCCTTGTGATGTTGGAGTGAGCACTCTCCTCACTGAGACTATTTCGGGATGAAACCTCATTCGACTAGTCAAACTGTTTGGGCCTCTAACCAATTTTGGTCATCATTGTGAAGATGAAAGAATAGTTAGTGTCCAATTTCCAGCTAGCAGAATGCCTTATTCTGATCAGGGAGGGATGGGCAGTGATGAAGTTGTCTAGAGCTATATCTTATACCTGTAGAAAACACTTCAGAAAGAAGGAGATGCTCCGGTCTTCTCAGTGAAGAGATGGAGGAAGGAGTCCTTGGATGACAGCTGGTAACTTTAAGAGTGATGGGGAGTTTCCCAGAGCATGTCTTCATTGACTGTCATGGTTGCTTAGTCCACATTGTGGTTCTCATGTAGGGAGTCCTCACATAGCTGTGAAAGTAAGTGGTACAAGGGTGGAAGAAGAGGGCTGGAAGCACCTGTATGTGGCTGGGTGGTAGATCTACAGGGGAGTCTTGCATCTTGCCTAGAGGAAGGATGCTCCGACCTTAGAGTGCTGAGGGATTCATGCAGCACATGAAATACTGGGCATAGCCAAGATCTATAAACAGCCAGAAGCTTTCAAACCCAACATTTCCCTTCCCAGGAGTGGAGGCACAGGCCATTTTTGATCTCGGGCAGTCTGAATGCAGGAGCAGGGCTGCATTTATCTCCCACGCCTAACAGCTCAGCTCTTTGACCTTTGGGGAAACAGCCGTGAGCTGGTGGGGATGGGGGACAAGGACATTCTTGGTGCACTGTGCTTGGCCATCCCATGGAGTAATCGGACACTGCGATGATTCAGTGAGTAGCAGCAGCGCTACTGATTGGGGCAGCAGTTCCTGAGAGTATTTGCAAGGCAGACGCTGGCCCAGAATTAACTCCATCTGTTTCAGGAGCAGGGGAGTGTGTCGCCTGTGTTGTATAATGCCAGAGATTTCACACTGAGCTGAGCAGTCCCGGTTCACTTTCCAACAAACTCTGCCTTCCACAAGTCATTGCAGGATGGCTGTCCCAGAGAGAGGAGTCTGCTGTGTGCTGGACAGACACATGGACCTGTCCGGGCTGGCAGAAGGCTTTCTTGAACAAACCCTGCAGGAATTTCTCAAATCCCTCTGTAGCCCAAAACCATATTCAACATGCCAACTGTGATAACTTTAGGAGGACAGTAAACAATCCAGCCTGCCATTCTTCAGTACTTCCAGACCCTGACTGTCTCCACAACCAGCAGAGAAATATAAGAACTGTCTTCAAACCACCTTCTATATACTTGTGCTGAATCATAGAATCATAGGATCGTAGAATCATAAAATCATAGAATGTGTTGGGTTGGAAGGGACCTCTAAAAGTCATCTAGTTCAACCCGCCTGCAGTAAGCAGGGACATTTTCAATTAGATCAGGTTGCTCAGAGCCTCTTCAAGCCTGGCCTTGAACGTCTCCAGGGATGGGGCCTCCACCTCTTCTCTGGGCAACCTGGGCCAGTGTCTCACCACCGTCATTGTAAAGAACTTCTTCCTAATGTCTAAACTAAACCTGCCCTGCTCCAGTTTAAAACCATTGCCCCTCGTCCTATCATTACATGCCCTTGCAAACAACCCCTCCCCAGCTTTCCTGTAGGCCCCCTTCAGGTACTGGAAGGCTGCTATAAAGTGTCCCCAGAGTCTTCTCTTCTGTAGCCTGAACACCCCCAACTCTCTCAGCCTGTCTTCATAGGAGAGGTGCTCCAGCCCCTTGATCATCTTCATGGCCTCCTCTGGACCCGCTCCAACAGGTCCATGTCCTTCTTGTGCTGAGGGTTCCAGAGCTGGAAACAGTACTCCAGGTGGAGTCTCACGAGAGCAGAGTAGAGGGGTAGACACACCTCTCTCAATCTGCTGGCCATGGTTATTTTGAATACATGTTTCATGACTGTTTCTTTTAATTTGCTGTACAGGGAGCCAAAGTCTGGCATTCCTGGGTAACAGGCCATGTGAAGGCGTCATCACTCTCATTGAGATGGATGTTAGGTGTCTAACTGTGGCTCAGGCACCACACTTGTTGGGCTGATATCCTACAGTCACTCCAACACCCTCCAAGATGGTACAGAGATAACATAGACCATAAGTTGGACTTACATCATGGACCATAAGACTCTGTAAGACCACAAGATGATCATATTTTAGTGAATGAAGTACCATCCATGGCATAGCTGGTGATATCCATGACTTTACTGGCCTGATTGCATTGTTGCCATTTAGCAAATAAGGTGTATGAAACAGTTCTCAGTTCTCGTTCACCATTTTCCACTTTTCTCTTTTTCTTTATCATCTCCTGGGAATCACTCTGCAACACAGAGATGTGCAGTGACAAAACCTACAGAAGAAACCCCTGCTCTTGACTAGTAGCACTTAAATATTCAAGACATTATCTGCTAACAAGCTTCAGCATTTTCCTATGGGTTGTCAGAGCCCTGCATGATGTGACTTCCAAGTGGAGAGGTGCCACACTGTTGCGGGACAGCTGTGGGTCATCTTGCAGAGCATTGGTGATCTGTGAACCATAGGTTCAGAGCCATGGCTTTATACTAGCCCAAAGCGCATCATCCACAAACATAAACAAGTAGTGGGTGAACCAACGTGTTCCCATACAGGCTACTTCATTTCTGATTTGGCTTCATCTTGGTACCAGTACGTTGCCTGGAGCCACAGCCTTTAGCTTGAATGTCACCATGATGGGTTGCAGAAAGAGGTACAGGAGGTTTCTGTAAGGCACAAGGCTGAAGTGTTGGTAGTTGGTGGAGGCCCCATCCCTGGAGACAGTCAAGGCCAGGCTTGGAGAGGCTCTGAGCAACCTGATCTAGTTAAAGATGTCCCTGCTCACTGCAGGGGGGTTGGTCTAGATGACCTTTAGAGTTCCCTTCCAACCCAACACATTCTATGATTCTCTAATTCTAGTTGGTGGCATCAGCAGAGGAAAAGAGATGTGTTCCACATACCCTGGCCAGATCTTGTCAGACTTATAGAGTGTCAATGAAACTGTTCAATCTGACCCAACACAGTGGTCTTAAGTCTCTTGACACTGCACTTAAGAAAGGGTTTTATTTCTGCTGTTGCTGGAGAAGCCCGTCCTAGCAGCACGTGCTAAAGTGCAATGTAACATGTGCTTACAGTTAATAATAATTAAGCAAAACAGAAAAAATAGCCTGTGTACCACAGCAAAGTGTGTGGGAATGTTTCTGTATCTGCAAGTCAGCTAATGTGTTTATAGAAAATGAGTTAAATAGAAGTGTCACCCTGTAGTAGATCTAATAATCAGTTAATATGTCTGGAAAAGACAGGCATCTATTTAGAAATGGAAACACTCTATATATTCAAGTCTGATCCAAATCTGTGCCTGATTTATTGAATTTTGAGTTGATCTAATAAAAGGTGGCAATTCGATCCATCCTGCTCTATTCTGGTGACATTTTATACACAAAGACGCAGATATGGGGGAGCAAGAAGTTGGTTGGAACTGGGTGGTGGGCTCATCGTTGAGATGGGAGCTGGACTTACATAGTCCCATGGGGGTCCAGAACACTGCAGTCTGTGCTAAAGAAGTTACTACCTGCTTCTAACAGTAGAGCATTGATCCTTCAGTCACTAGAAGAAGCACTCAGGAGGTGAGAGATGAGATGGAGGTGAGACAACCCACTTTGCCAGGGTAGGCTGACCACCCAGCTGCTCTGATCATGTTCATAGCTGTATCTTTTGTTAAAAGGGGACCAATAATTTAATTTTTTTGGACTATTTTTCTTTTTTCTCATATTCATAACTTCCTCTTTTACCCATTTATTCCCTTTCCCCATCCTCCTCCCCCCGACATTGCTCGTAACATTTTTTGGAAGGAGTGAGACAGCCAGTGAAGGCTCAGTGCGTTTCATGCATGCAGAACTTTCCAGGCTGCTGCTTTTGCCATCCGCGTCCTGGAGATTAGATGCAAGATGGATCTTCCTTTCTCCGACTCGTTTGACAAACTTAATGTGCAGCTACATAAGTTATTTTCCCTCCAGGCAGTGGAAATGTCATGGTGTGTCTCTGCCAGTGACATGGGTGTGTTTACACAGGGTACTTCTTACCAGACAGCATTTGAGGGGACTCTCTTCTATGAAGAAACCCTGTATCCTCGCGTGTTGGACACTGCATGGGATCTGAAGCACGCTGAGCACACATGAATGACACAGTGTGGGATACACAGCACTATCTGTAGTGTGCGTAATGCACATTAATATTCCAAAATTCATACGATCTCAATCACCTTGATCTAGATTACTAGTAGAGGATGAGTGCAGGACGCAGGGCGCGTGCTCATAGAATCCGCAGTACGTAAGCCCCACAAAACATGCAGCACCCACAGGGCTGCATAACACAGTAGGTGTGATAACGTTGGCAGAGCTGTGTCTCACCAGGCGTCACAAGGATGGCGTGCGCCTCCTTTCCGCCGCTCGTGACCGGCGTGTGAACGCCTGTGTGTATGGCGCGCAGAGGCACAACAACATCCCATCTTCAAACACATCCATGCACAAGTGACTGAACAGCAATGCGACTTGTCGTAAATGGGACACTTGTTTGTATACACACAAATGTACCATGTGCCTCATTACGTGATGGGAGAGACACAGCACACGTGTACATCAAACGCCCATAATGCGTGTCTCACACACTCGTACAGCATGTACATTTAGAAAGCTATATCCATAACATATTTTTACGGCAGGCGCACAAACAGATGCCCGGTACATATGGATATGTATCACAAGCACAACACACACACAGAATGGGCACGTTAGGTTGGGCATAAGAAAAGCGCTGGCTTTTTTCCCCTATCTGCAGAGGAAGTGTCTTCTCGGCGTCAGCTTGGTTCTCTTTTATTAGTTTTCTGGGAAAGGCCATGCATTACAGATGTCAGCTCATGTTGTATGGCATGTTCCTTGCCTTTTCTTAAATAACTGCCCCTAAAAAAATAATTTGTCTTGGAGGTGTTTTTACTCCAAACCGGAGATTATCAGCCTGAAGGGGAACTCATAAAAATAAATCATAGGGCAAATGGTGAATCATGCATTAAAATACGCTGGAAGTCAGGGTTTTCATTTTAATAGTAGGGGACAGCATGTACATGCTTCCAGTATGGCCAGAGATGCCTGACTTGTCCAAAGAATCATATCATAGAATCACAGAATGGTAGGGTTGGAAGGGACCTCTGGAGATCATCTAGTCCAACCCCCTGCCAGAGCAGGGTCACCCACAGCAGGTTGCACAGGAACACGTCCAGGAGGGTTTGAACATCTCCAAAGACGGAGACTCCCCCACCTCTCTGGGCAGCCTCTTCCAGGGCTCTGCCACTCTCAAAGGAAAGAAGTTCCGCCTCATATTTAGGTGGAATTTCCGATGCTCAATTTTGTGCCCGTTACCTCTTGTTCTGTCCCCGGGCACCACTGACAAGATCCTGGCCCCATCCTCCTGACACCCACCCTTTAAGGATTTATAAGTGTTGATAAGATCCCCCCTCAGCCATCTTTTCTCCAGACTGAAGAGACCCAAATTCCTCAGCCTTTCTTCATAAGAGAGGTGTTCCAGTCCCCTAATCATCTTCGTAGCCCTTTGCTGTCCCCTCTCCAGCAGTTCCCTGTCCTTCTTGAACCAGGGAGCCCAGAACTGGGCACAGTTCTCCAGGTGCAGCCTCACTGAGGCAGAGTAGAGGGGGAGGATGACCTCCCTCGACCTGCTGGCCATACTCTTCTTGATGCCCCCCAGGATGCCATTGGCCTTCTTGGCCACGAGGGCACATTGCTGGCTCATGGTCATCCTGTTGTCCACCAGGACTCCCAGGTCTCTTTCAACAGAGCTGCTCATGTTGCTTTCCTTGTCTCTTCTGATATCCAGTCCTTTCCTTTAAGCAGAAGAACATTGGCTTCCTTTGTTGGTGCCTAATATCCATTTGAAAATAGTCTAATCACATACTGTGGTGGTGAACTTGGGCTTCCGGCCCCTTCCTTCCATTGTTTGTGTAGGGAACCAGCATCTGGCAGCTGTGGCTAAGAGTTGACTTGAGTCTTCCATCATTTCCTCAAGAGAGAGTAGAGTAAGAGATGTTCAAGTCCCTCCTAGGTGCCACACTAATATCTGGACATCCCCAAACATTTATACTGATTTATTCCAGGGTACATTTTTAAACTGATGTATTTAAATCAGCTCAGCATTTTATGTGCATGATGTTATATCTATTTAATCATAGCTTGTATATCTGTTTAGTTGCTGTTGGATGATCCAGAGTATTAGTTTAGCTAAAGAAAAAAAAAAGGAGTTTTAAACTGAAATAAAACTAAAAAAAAAATAAAAATTGCTCTTTTTTAACTACGCTAGTTTAATTCAAATTCATATAATCCTTGTGTGTAGACAAATCCAAAGTATTGCAACTTAACTTCTTCTGTGGACACATAAGGTGGGCTCGTCATTGTTTTTGCACAAGCATTATGTCACTGACCTCAAATAAATAACTTAGAGTGCTAAAGTTTTGTCCCATATCGTATAAACTCTGGTGATGAAAGTCACATTTCTGCCGTGTTGTAAGAGGACAAACCAATGAAAACTGAGCTTTGAGATTTGAGATTTGGTGCATAGAAGAACACAGTTTTCCTTTGTTTTTACGGGTTTATTACATTTTAAGTAAACAAAATGAATAAAGGGAAAGTAAAGGAAAGAACTGCAGACAAAGTTTGTCCTAGCACGGGGGCTGGGATCACTTCTGCAAACAGCATTTCCAAAAGCAGTCCTTCATGCTTTATATCTTGTCACCAACACCTAAGAATACATCGGCATTTTGGAGTTAGCTGTAACACATGCCTTGGGGAATAAACACAAGGTTACAGCTAAACCGGGGATCTACATATAACTCCAATGAAGGAATGCACGAGCTCTAACTTGTCAGGTATTTTCTCTAATGAAGGTTGATCTCTGAGAAGTTAGCGCCAGGGAGGTCTGCGAACATAGTTCTCCAGCACATAGTTCAGGGCTGGGAGTTTTAACTCTGTGGTTCACCTGGTATCAGCTCTGCGTGTCCCTTTGTGGCACAGACGTGTTGGGTGAAGTTCTCCGCAGCCTCTCGCCGCTGTGGATCTGCGGTTGCCCCAGTCCAGGACGTGACTAGACTTGATTAATGATTTGCTGATGTAGGTCTGGCCACTTTGCATATGATCTCCGTTCTGGGTTTGTGGTCAGCTTAGGTTCAGGTCAAATCAATCGTATTGGAAACTGGCTCCCATGAGCAAGTTCAGATTTATTTCTCCTAGAGATCATTAAGGGATAGCTTTTTGTGGGGGAAGTGCTGTTTAATAATCAGTGAGCTATGGAAATCAGCAGTAGTTAGAAAACGGTGAAAAACTCTTATGTCCCAAAGGAGAAGGAAGTCTTCAGCTTTACTTAGCCCAGAAAAAAATACTCCACAAAATCAAAAAACACAAAAAACCTCTACTGTCAGTGAAGCAGGTGTGGCCCAGTTTCCCAGTGTGCTGAGTGACCTTGGTGGAAATGCAGAAAATCAGGCCAATAGTTAATTTTCATCCTTGGACCTCACTACCTTCAACCTCCATGTTGAACTCCTGGTCTTCAGGCCTTGCTATTACTGTCCTGAGCTGTTTACCCTCATCTTATGCTCATCTTTCTTCTTTCCCCTCTGCCGTCAGTGTCCCACCTTCCCTTCCTCATGGCGCAGTTGATCCTGGCTGTGGTACCTGTAGGTTATCGGTACAATGCACATACGGCTCAGCATGAGCAATTCTCTAAGCTTGGTCCTCTTGACTTCTGGAATGGGATCAGCTGCACAGAAATGGTTCTAGGACAAGCTGGTTTCCAGATGTGTTTTCTAAGAAGTAGCATGTAGTAAGGGCCCGATCCTTGTTTCTCCAGCTGGCTTGGATCAATTTCTTTTTTTGTGCACTCATTTCTCTAAGTTAAATTCTTTCTTGCTGGCCTAGTGGCAAATTATTTTCTCCTGATCTTTGTGGCTTTTTTTTCTTTTTTGAGCAGACGAGGCATTTTCTGACTAAATGCTGGAGCACTTGTTGCTTGGTATTTAGTGTAATTGCCTTCATGACCTAGGCGGTTACCCATTACAGTGTTAGTAAATGATAAAAATAATCAATGATGAATATCTGATATGCAGCTAACAGGGAATTGGTTAATCATGTAATAAAACGACTAATGCCTAGGACTCCTGGGGTTCTTGCTGAGTTTGCCTCTGTGTTGAGACAGACCAATTCATTCTCATCAACGGGATCCCTACCTGGTATGAAACTGTACAATATAGCAGGATCAGGATTAAGAACTGTAAGGTGCTCTCTGTTTCATCGACTTTCTCTGCTGCCTTAGGAGCCCCTCCTTGGTGCACCCGTATTTGTCTTCCAGACTTTGTTATTTAACCAGTAGATACGAATCAGGTGGACGGTGGGTTAAGGTCTAGGTATCAAAATGAACAAATCCATATCAATTAATTAAAAGAAGACCTAGGGCTTTCTTTGGCAAGCAGTTCTCCTTCGCTTAACTGAATTTGAACTGAAATGTCTGCCAGCTTATTTATGCAAAGTTGTGTGAATATCTGGGCAGCATTTGCCCTCCTTGGAAAATTACATTTGTTCCTATTTGCTATGCTTTTCCATAAGTCCTCCAAAGGTTTGTTTGGGAATATGAGTTGAGTCCAGATGAGCATGCTGAATAGATACGGTTATATCAGGCAGCTGGGGTCCAGGAGTTTCACTCATTCACTCATTGTCCTCTACCACTGACCCCACTGTCACCACCTAGTACATGGAAATTGTGGTTATTTTCCATTCAGAGGCAACTGGGAGAGGATATTCATCTACAAAACATGCAGGCTCCTGTGTTCTGTTGCCTGCCTACAGTCTCCATTCTCCATCTGCTGCACAGCCTCCCATTATGCAAATGAAGGAAGCTTGCTTAAAGTTTATTTCTTAATTTAATAAATGTAATTTAATAAATCTTAATGTAATACATTTCTAGTGAATGAAAGGATAGCTCGCTGCATAAAATAGCATCAGCTGTCAGACAGCCCGCTTGTTCACGAGGATCTCAGACTGCTTGAGGGATTGTTTTTTTAAGAAGACAGGCATTGCTTTGCCAAATCAGATCTGCAGCCCAGCTATGCCCATGTCTTGCTTTTGATCGTGGCCAAAAGTAAAAATTAACTGACCTGTCGCTAAAATGGAGCTAGGATAAGGACCAGATGGCTGTAGTGCCGTGCAAGCCAGAGGGAGTTATGTGCAATGCGACACTGTATGTGGTTTTCTGGTTGGGACCGCAGTGTCACATCTTGTTGATCTCCCTTTCTCTGTCCCTACACAACAGATTTCATTGTGGTTATTTTTCCCCCGCTTGTCAGTGAGAGCAGAAGCGAGTGGGCATTACATTTATCCCCTTCTGCAGAATTAAATTTCCTAGTGCATCCCACCAAGATCTGAATGTGCAATATGCCAGGGAAAAGTGTTTGAAAGGACTTTATTTTTTGGACACGAGTTGAGACAGTTCAGCCTGGTGATCATCACTTCCCAAGAAGGCTCAGTATCTGATGAGATTTCATACTGCAAGGTGAGAGCGGGCTGTCGTAATCACCTCATCGCTTTGTCTAATCTCCTGCAGAAAAAAAAAACAACAAAAAACCAAACACAAATTAAGCTAGAGACTTCCCTGAATTAACTCCTCTTTGAAACAGAGCAAAGGGCCAAGAGAGACTCAGATCCTTTTAATTACAGCAAAGTGCGTCTCCACCGAGGTGACACGTTAAGCTGTCCGTGCTGGGCTAGAAAACACCTACCTGAGCACTGAAGGCCAGCACGGTTCTTGCCTTGATAGCCAGCTCTTGGAGTGGGGTTTAAACTCTGAATTCAAAGGAATCTTGGAAAGGATGGTCAGCAGTTAAGAGGAGACCATGACACCTTGCATCAAGGAAACCTAAAGGAGTTTCAAGATCTCTGCAGAGAAGGCTTTACGGACACATGGTGGCTGTTCAGACATGGGTTTGGCCTGTGGATAGTGAAACATAGTCCCCAAGCTGATAATTAGAAAAAGGTATCAAAATGATAAAATATACCGTCCATAAGAAAAGTTTCCCTGGCGGATAACTAGGATACATCCTTCAACTGAAGCAGGAAATCAAAATGGAAAACGAACTACTGAAACTTTGGCAAAAGCAAAGAGGAAAGAAGCAATTAATTGGCCTCTCATTATTTGGACTCCATTCCTTCAGGGGTGACTATTCTGACCTGCCTGCAGCAGCAAGGATGATAACCTCACTCAGAAGGATGGAGAAGCTGACTTTGGAGTCAAACGTTTTTTTGTTCATTTTTTATTTCTTTTTCTTTTTTCTTTTTGCATCATTATCATTAAACACAAAGAAAAAAACAAACAAACAAACCAAAACAGAAAAACCCAACCACCCTACTCTCATAATGAATCTTGGGGTCAAATGTTCATCCACTTAAAAAATATGTACAGGAAAGCACATGTATGCGCTGAGGAGGCAGTTGCTGGGTGATGAGTTACATACGCAAAGAGCCAGCATACATATGCAAAAGGAGACTGCGCAGGCAGTTCGTACAAGGCGCCAGCAAAGGCATATATTTTTGGTCACAGACACTATTGTACTTTTTTTACATCATTCAAAGTTTTCCACGAATACATTCATCTTCCTATTAGTATCACCATATTATTTATACACAAAAACTAACTGTCAGTGTATGTGAAGACAATGAGAGCAATGTCATCTTTTACTCTTTTCCTTTATTTTTCCAGTTTAAAAAAACAAAAGTATATGTCTCTTTCTGTAGATTTGTTAAAGCAAAAAAGAGGAAAAAAAAAAAAAGAGATTTTTTTTTCTTTCTACCAAAAGAAACAAAACCAATTTTTTTCTTTGTAGAAGCCAAGCAAATTTGCGTTTAAAAAAAAAAATATATAAAAAACACCCTCTGTGTGGAAAAACTGTTTTTCCACTTAAAAACATGGAAAAAGTATCACTCTGTGTCCATGGTACTTACACATGAGCATCGTTATTTCATCCTGCTGGAGCAAAAGGTCTCTGAGAGCCAAGAGTTACAGTTAACTGCAGTTGCCTGTAGTGGATGTAGTCACAGGCAGGATGTGTGAAACACGGAGTGGTCCTACACCCCAGGGAAGTACCTGGAGTCATAGAATCATAGAATCCTAGAATGATTTGGGTTGGAAGGGACCTTAAAAGATCACATGATTCCAACCCCCCTGCCCTGGGCAGGGACACCTCCCACTAGACCAGGCTGCTCAAAGCCCCATCCAGCCTGGCCTTGAACACCTCCAGGGATGGGGCATTGACAACTACCCTGGGCAACCTGGGCCAGTGTCTCACCACCCTCACAGTAAAGAATTTCTTCCTGATATCCAATCTGAATCTAAATTCTTTCAGTTTGAAACCATTACCCCGTGTCCTATCATTCCACTCCCTGATCAAGAGTCCCTCCCCATCCTTCCTGTAGGCCCCCTTTAGGTCCTGGAAGGCTGCTATAAGGTCTCCTTGGAGCCTTCTCCAGGCTGAACAACCCCAACTCTCTCAGCCTGCCCGTACTGTGCAGGAGATGTTCAAGATACCACCTTGGTACACAACCACCACCTTGTGTCTGCCACGAAGGAAACCCTTTTATGAAACTGGTGTGTGCAAATGTGTAACAATTAACACCAAGTGTGGGCACAAAACATGTTTGCACCTAACCTTTGCTCATGCTGTGGGCACTGTATCACTAATGCCAGCATAACCCCACTCTAACCGTACGTGGGAGTTTCTACACATGCTTTATTGGTGCAATGACAGTTAGATGTGCCTTCTTTGGCCATATCTGAAAGGTAATTTTATTTCCCCCCACCTTGTTCAGTGGATTGAGAGAGAGCATTCAAAGCAGCCAAGAGAAATTACTCCACATCCCACCTGCCCACCCAGGTGAGCGCCTGGTCTTCCTTTTCTCAAACACAGAGCAAAAGACCCATTATTCTGCCTGCTGTTCCCTTGCTAGGTATTAGGGATATTAAAGATAAAAGAGAAAATTGCTCTCACTCCTGAGTTTGAGTGTGTGGGAGGAGTATTTGAGAGCTCAAATTTCTGGTCCAAAGCTCTTTTCAACAATCTTTACCTATTTCCTGCTGATGCCTACAATAAAACTTTCAAGGCAAGCATGGGGAAGATGTGCCCAGCTAATATTAGGATCTTGGAAGGACACTGAGCACAGAAAGCCACTCTGCTCCTCTGGAAATCAGACCATGGCAATAGGGACCATCTGTGAAAGAGCAGCGTTATCCTCCCTTGCAATCATTCAAATGCTACAAATTCTCAGAAAAAACCTCCTTGTGTATCACGCTAAAGTGTTGTAAGAGGACACGGCAGGGCTGTGGGTGGGTGTAAAGCACAGAGACTTCCAACAGCTGCCAGTCCTGCTCCCACCCACAACAGAAAAAGGGCAGAATAGTTGTGTTTGAAAAAACACCGGTGCCACCAGAAATTGCATCACACCAAGAAGGCCCCTTGGTCCTGAGGTCTGGCTGATCTCCATGATGTCCTATTGACACAGAACTGTGTCTTCCCTGTACTTCTGGGTTTTGATTCACTCAGGGAGTGTCTACGCAGGTTCCTGCTCCAAATGGAGACCCACTTTGTGCCTTATAACAGCAGAGAACTATGTTGGCCTTCTGAGGTTACAGTAAAAATGATACAGGTTCTGGAAACTGCGTCCACCAAGGGATCAGGTGTGTGCCATAGATGCGGAATGAACAGGGGAAGACGCAGCATGAATAGATGGACTGTGAGGGGGAAGTCATCACCTCTAATAACTCCTGAGGATTTAGCACTAGAAGAAACCGCCAGAGCTCCAGCAAGGAGCTGTTATCACCTTCAACAGGAAGGTCTGGCTCGTCCCTTGCTGACCCTGTGCTTCTGGCAGCATCTCCTTGTATTCGTCTGGGTGCTCATAATGTATCGGGAAGATTAAAAAAAGTATTTGTGCAAGAAATATCTCTGTTGACTTCCCAGGAAGCTCATTTTCTTCCCTGGCAATGGACAGTGCTTTGTTTTCTCCATCTGAATCTGATTTTGGCTCACTCTCTCAGTCTGGATGCAGCTACTGGGTCCAGGGTAGAGGAAGGTGGGTGGAGGAAGTCTCTGGGATGTATTCTTTTCCCAAAGTCAACATCTCTCACCTCTCTCTCTTTTTGGAACTGCTCTGCAAATTTCTCCTGGATCTATCCCCTGATGGACAGTCGAAGAGGGGGTGACCATTTACTTGCAAAGGCTGCTGGCTTTTAGCCTGCCTGACATATCAGCCAGGGAAGAATGAGAACGATGAAGAACAATTTTGTTGTACAAGACTGTGTGCATCTGTTCCTAGGTGCTTTTTGGATAGCTCGCTGAAGACAATTTTTTACCTGTCTCTCACGCTTGGCCTTGTGAGACCTGTTCTAGGTTTAAAAGGGAAGATGCAGAAAGTGCCTAGCACAAGGCCTTGGCAGTTATACATCAGAAAAAAAGAGACAAAAATCAGTTTTTTGTTTGAATTAGGATTTTCTCAGGAGGGGGCAAATCTACATAAATCCCTAGGGTTTGGCTCAGTAATAACGTACAGGTAGATGCTCAAAGGACTCTGCTCCATGTCCCATGTGGTGTAGATCAGAGCCCAGGGAAAGGGTCTGGGGCTGACGAGAGCAGAGTGTAGTGTTTGTTTCTGTCTCAAATACTCTGTGATCACGGCTTTTTGCTGTGGGCTGGATCTCTGGTCTTTTAAGCTTTTTCTTCCCTCTGATATCAGTGGTATCAACCCTCTATGTCCCTTTGTGGATCTGGACATGAAGGTGCCTAAATACCTGTCAGATTGGGCTTGCGGTGACAATGGTGGCCTCTCCAAGAGTGTCTGAAGGTTGGCATTTGGCAGGGCTTGGATTCCTTCTGAAAATAATAGGTTTATCCATCATGGTCCATTAGCCAAGTGCCTTTTGGATCTGGCACCTGTGTTTGGTGGCGACCATTAGTACCCAGCTGTACTTGAGGATGTGTCTTGCTGTTGGGCGTCTTTGTTCCTAAACTGGGATGTCCACATATCCCTGCCCCACTGTCTGTTGGGGAGTGAGTTATGGCTTTGCAGTGAATAGTGTTGGGCACAGTGGGCCTGGCTGGCTGTTTTGCAGTGGAAGATGCTGAACCAATTTAAACCTGCCACAAATTCTCCCCTGTCTTTGACATGGTCAGCTGCCCTCCAGCCAGTGTGGCAGAGCTGGGGGAAGTGGAGAACGGAAGGACCTAATCAGGCCAGCAGCAATTTTGATGCTTTTAAATGCAAGAAATCCAATTTTTTTGGCATGACTGCTGGCTACAGCAGAGGGGTGCCTTGTCTCTGCCTTTGAGAGCGTGGAGATGCCTTCTGTACTCGCTGTACCTCCAGTACACGGAGCATGGACCTGCTCAAACCTCCTCTAGCATGCCACCATCATCTGGGTTGCAGCTTCTTCCCTTTTCTGACTTTGGACCTGTCTTGAAAAACATTGGAGTCCACGGAAAGTCCTCTGACCCAAAGGTGAAAAGAAGAAACAAGGCATCATGTTATTACTGTGACTCTTCCTAGACCCAAACCATCGGGGTCTCTGAAGTAGCACACATCCAAGTAAGAGTACATGTAGTGATAATGGCGATGAGTAATCATATATTTAGGTAGGCTTCTTGCAATAGGAAGAATGATGCTCTGTGTAGTCTCCTTTCCTACCAGTTGCAAAGGTTTAGTTAGCTTTCCAGGATATAGTTTGATCAATCATTTACCCTGACGAAGGGGACACCATGGAAGATTTTCCAGCCACTTTCTTCACCACTATCCTAAATATCAAAAATAAGTGCTCTTGTCAAGATGCCACCGGGAAATCAAGTTTCAACAAACGCTATTTGTTTAAAACGGACTCCAGTCCCATTCATCTCCCTTTTATACCATCAACAATACAAAAGATAACGACGTTGATGAATATTGTCCAGTGAATGCAGGGAGGGTCCCAATGGGAAAAATGAGTCATTGTCTCTCCCTCCCTCCACTTCCACGTGCAACCTTCTGTCTGTGTCTCCGAGAGGTCCCCAGTGATTTATTGATATGGCAATCTGATTTTGGTAATTAAAATTGATTTTCAGCTTAAGCTTTGTAAATACACTGATCCATAACAAACTTGGGTCATGTTCTGGGGTGGGTGGGAAGGGGGAATAAGGGAATTGGGATGCCAGGAGGAGTGATGTGGATGACAGCCACAGCGTCGGCAGAGGAGAGAGGCAGGAGGACATTATGGTGGTGGGCGGCCGGCGGTCTGTGAGCTGGAGTGGGGTCTTCAGGGCATCCAACAAAAGCCTTACACGGTTCTTGGGAATGCTGCTGATCCCTGATCCAGTCGCTGTTGTTGTTGGAAAGCAGTGAGACTGCACTGAACCCGGATTCCAGCCTTATCGGCTCCGGCAGCTCCAAGGGCAGCCAAGAAAAGCAGCCGGAGCTGGGAGCAAAATGTTGCTTGCTGCTAAGACATGATGTGGAAAAGAAACAGAAGGAACAACTGGCTTCTTGGGAGAGCTTTGGGGACTGTGATATTAATCCGGCTGCTCAGGTCTTCTCCTTAGCCTGCTTTTCATGTACATCCACATAAATTAGTCTGCTGGCTGCAGATGAGGGGCTGAAAGCACTGCATCTGTCTGCTGGGGGGCTCTGTGACCACCGCCAGCACCCCATCTCCACACTTCTCGATGCACCCATCTCCCCCAAACCCTCTCGCTTTTCCCTGAAAGGGCGGCCTATCCCTAAGGTCTTGTGGGGCTGAGACTGGCTGTGCTCATGCTACACATGCACAAAAAGTCCTCTGCTTTGAACGTGCTCCATGGCAGCATGAGCCAGAGGGTAAAGCCCAGCCCTGGGGGATCTGTGCTTCTTTTGGCGCCGATTTGGGTGAGATCAAGCACCTTTTCCTTCCTGCTTGTGCCTCAGTTTCCTTACTTGTTCAGTGGAAGCAGAGCTTGGTTTTCCTTCTGCGAGCAGCCTTGAGGATGGCAGATCACACAGGTGGGCTGCCTTTGAATTGCACCTCTTTCTGGAGGAGGAATGATCTCCCTGGGCTGTTCTCCTCCTCAGTGCTAGTAAGCTGAGCTCTTGTGGGAGATTTGCACATTGTGAAAGGCTGGGAGCTCTCCGAAATCCGAGCAGGAGAGATCTCCAAGCCTCAACCCCTCCACCTCCTTCTTCCCCAGGCCAAGCACTTAAATAACTCACTTTTGAGGTTGAGAATGAACATGGCAAGCCAGCCCACGCACTGGCTGTTTTCTGCTTCTGAGCCATTTTTCTAAGCCAGCCTGCTTTTATAGCACAACTTCTTCCATTAGCCGATAATCTCACTGTACAACCTCACCAATTGCTTTTGGGAAATCTAAGTGCATAACATCTATTACATTTCCCTTGCCTACCTTGGCGGTAATACTGTAGCTTCAAAGAACTCCAACAAGTTAGTTAAGCAAAAGACCTCCTGCTTGTAAATCCATGCTGGCTGTCTCCTCTAATCCAATTATGCTTTACAAGGTGCTTCCTCACTAAATCCTGAAAAATTGTTTCTGATATTTTTACCCACAATTTATGTTAAGCTACTCGGTGTATAATTGCTTGTCTAATCGTGTGCTCCTATTTTTGAATAACAGTGTTAGGTTTGACATTTTTGCAGTGCTCCCGTGTCATCTGAGAACTGCTAAAATATTATTACTTAAGACTTCACTCAGTTGCATGCTCGTTACCTCCGAAGCTGGTGGAGTTCAGCTAACTGCACCAAGTCTGCATCGATGCTGTGGAAGGCTTTTGTTGCCACTAATGTCCACTTGTCAGATGAACCCTCTTTTTGACTAAGAATGGGTGAGAAATGGAGATGAAGTAGTACAAGTCCTCCTCACAGTAGCAGTCCTGCTTCTAGTATGAGTATGAGCACAGGGAGAGAGAGGAGTTAATGAAGGTACGGGAAGCATTGAACAAAGGATGTGGAGCTTTGTGCTATGGATGTTATTGTCAGCAAGGACATATAAGGAGCAAAGAAGTGGGTCTGTCACACCTCAGAATGTGAGGGACTTGCCACCAAAGTCTGGAATTTGTCCAGATTCAGCAGGTGCAAGACATAATACACCTCACCTGGGAAGATGGGTGCAAATTTAAAGGACAGTAGCAGGTAACAGGCAATATCGGAGGAGGAAGCAGTGTTGGCGGAGGTTTATTTGCTTGCCCTTTTTCTGTTTTCAAAGACAGTAGCAATTTCACATGCAAATGACTCTGTCTCTGACGGTGGGATCAGTTGAGAGTATTTTCACACAGTACTGGCAGGGAGTTCTGTTGAGATGTCACATCGTCACATAACCAAGATTTAGTGAATAATCCGTGATGTACAATCTAGCAACACGATGGGTTTGAGCCAGATGAAGAAAAGTGGCATCCTCTCGCTTGCAGCCAGGCAACAAAAGGGATGGAATTTAAGTGGGGAGCAACATATGCTTTTGAACCTTAAATAGACTGGTCTTTTAAAACGGAGAGGAAGAGCGGTGATTCCTCACGCTGGAATCCTTCCTAGCCAAATATCACATTTGCAATCTTCAGCCTTTCCTTAAAGTTTAACTGAAAAAAAAAAAAAAAAAAAAGGAGAGAAAAAAGAGCAGAACAGCTTCTCTAGCAAATACATTCTCTCAAGGCCGAGGATTTTAACCTCGAGAAAAAATTAAACAACACCTCCCCAGACCAGCCTTCATGTTGAAGAAACAAATTTAGGATAGCTGGAGCCATCGTTGTGGTTCTTTTTGTGGGGGTTTTATGCGGTGGGTTTTTTTCTGGGTTTGTTGGGGTTTTGTTTGGCTTTTTTGGGGGCTCTTTTTTTTTTTTCTTGTCTTTCCCAGCTACATGCAGTGTAAAATATGTGAATTATAGCCTCCTGAAAATGATGTTCATAACGGAAACCAAGTGACCCTTAACACAGAGAAGCTCATCTGTAGTGTTACTGGGGAAAAGGCAAGCGCTGGTGACGGCAGCCTGCTCTTGCTGGGTCCCCAGGCACACATCTTCCACAGCCAAATTTCTTCATGCTATCTCTTCTCCTTATCACGTAACAGAGGAGCTTCCCACTGAGATGGGACCATCTCTGATAGAGGTGTCTGATCCTGCCTATCAAGGCGATTCTATGATGCAAAGTTGCCTGGCAAATTGACAGTTTTAGAGAAAACTTCTAATCCATCTTTAATGCTGACTTTGTCTTCCCTCTCTTCATCTTCCATCCCTCACTGTATCATTCTTCACATTGACATCTCCAGAAAGGGATGCTGCTCTTGGTCTGTTCCTTCTTCAGTGCGACGGGGATGGACTGGGTGGAGCTTGCCTGGCCCAGCCGCACTGGTCTGACTGACATATCTCCAGCAGAGAAAACTTTTTCTAATAAGGGTCAGTGATGAACATGTAGCAAAGAGCTTCAAAAGAGACAGAGAACAGTGATATCACCTCCATTTCCAGTAACCTGTGGCTCAGGACATCAGGAGGCAGAGATGGGCTCCTTGAATTTCATATAAGCTACCCACCTCTGCTGTTTCATTTTCCTTGCCAGTGTGTTTATTCCCTTGACCAACCACCTATGCAGAAATCGGTTTATTCTCTTCTTGATGCTGCCTGTAAGCTTGGAAACCCGCAGGGGAACCGGGGAGAGGTGAGCAGGGAGATTTTCTTTAGCCTCTCGAAGTTGTCAGTAGATAAAATCAGAGCTATTAGGCTGCACAGCGCTTTCAGAGCGCCGTTGGATAGACCCACCTCTTTCATACGATCAGATCTCCTGCTCTTCCCAAGCTTCTTCCTGCGGATGAGCTATTAAACCCTGCCCCTGAAACAACCAGGCATTTTTAATGGAAATGAATAGGTCATTTCCCCCAGTGGCGACTCTGCCTTATTAGCTTAGTGTTTTCTGTCGCACTCTGTCCAGGGAAGAGGACACCGTTCTCACTTTACAGCAATAGGATATTCCAGTGTGGTGCTTTACAAGCAGGACTGGTTTGGGGGGTGAATGTGGTTAGCGTGTCCCCGAGCCCGAGCTCCCACAGGCGAGGTGAGCTCCTGCAGCACCGCCATCGGGAGTTGGTGGTTTCCAGTCCTGCCGGACAAAGAAATATTCATTGCAGGGACCTGGGGAACGCAAAGCGGGAAAGGTAAAAATGAAAAACAGTTCATTAAAGGTGGAAT